>NC_071125.1:19683611-19995833 GCF_024256425.1 Clarias gariepinus | reverse complement strand
TTACCACTTGGCTGTAGATAGAACTTTCACCAAGATAATGACCCCATATAACCGACTTAAAACTAAAAAGGGAAAGCAAAAAAAAAATATATTGCAATGGCTTTTTTTTTTTAACATTTTTGTGGGGTTTGAAACTCAACTAAAAACCAGAGAACATGAGAATATCAAGAACTTCATGTTCGAGAGTTCACATTTACATTACAGTAGTTACAAACTGCAGGGAAGCTTATATTAGGTTAGTTCCTCAGTAGAGTGAACAACTAGTTCATAATTAATGTGAGTGCTAATACTTTTAACACCATTAACTTTTACCAAGTTGTGTATCTTGACGTGTGAAGGGTGCCAATAATTCTGGAGTTGATTTTAGGTTTCCAGAGAGAAAACTGAAATAAAGCTACAGTTAACTAAGCTCAGTCTCTCTCTCTCTCTCTCTCTCTCTGTATATCACAGGGAAAGGATTTTACCGGCCGAACCCGAGCAGCACCACTGAGCTCGAGCCGTGTCAGTGTAAAGAGGGCTTCCAGTGTACCACCAGCTATTGCGAGTTTTGTGATAGAATCAAACCCTGTCCTCCAGGCCAAGGACTCGCAGGAGGTAACACCTCATTAACTACATCATTTCATCCAGATACACATTTCAAGATGAATTGACTTGACATATAAGTGTCTCGAACTATTCCACAAACTACTGTTGTTGGTTTTGGTTCGTTTTCCGGCACCAAAGATAAATGCGACTCATAAAATAAATGACTCATAATTACAAAATCAGTAGCTTGGTGGTCTGCCGCGGTTTGTGGTTTGACACAAGTTAGAGGATTTTAAGACGGTGCACAGATATTTTGATATGTTGTGGTACTGATGCCAGTCAGTATCATTCATTTAAATGATTATATACCTTATTTAAGTACAGAAAATATGACGAAAGGGAAAAAAAAAGCAATAGAAACATTTAGAAAGTATAAGTCCAAAGATACTCACTGAAACACTTGGAAATTTAATATTTTAAGACTTTTTCCCAAGACATTTTTGACTTTTTGGAATAATAAATGTGAAAAAATACATATATCCCTTAACTCGTTGAAGAAATACATTTGGCAACTTCTGTGGAATTTTGTGTATATATAGAATATAGAAATGTTGTCTCTTTTGAAGCACAAAATTGATCGAGAAGTATATTATTAGTAATTACAGCTCACTAGTCTGGGTTTATAAACCATGGTGAAGGTGGAGGACCCCAAAGGAGTAGATAGAGATGGTTATGGATATTTTTACATTACTGTATATCAGGTCCTACAGTGTCATTGTGCTGCTTAAGATCCTTCAGACATTCTTCATTTTCGTAACTACTGTACATGCCGTTCTTGTTACTATTACTGTAGTTATTCAGACCAATTACTGCATGATCTGCTTTAAGACAAATAACTTGCTGAAAGTTTACGTGCATAAACCACAGTGGTATGTCTTAAAAAGTGCATTAACATTTTTCTGCTATGATCTGTTTCTCTACTTTGTCATTTAAGAGACTGGAAAACAGGCATGTAAGGACTGCGACTACGGCTTTTTCTCGGATTCCAACTCGGTCGAGGCGTGCAAGAAATGGACAGAGTGAGTATGTGCTCAATGTTTGAACTAACCCCTGATTTGTAGATCATACACACACAGGGTCCATTTGTGCAGGCGCAGTGCTTATTCTCACTAGTGCTGTTTTTCTGGCGGTGCTCTCAGGTCACAGGAGCTTTAAAAGCCCCCGCAGTTTTACCATGCTGCGGTAGTATGACTAATTTCTCCACCACTTCCCTTGGAAACAGCCTGTTTTTCCTTAGTCGGTCATTTTAATTGTAACTCTTTGCGGAAAGCGTTGAGCGATAAAAACAGAAGTGACAAATTTTGCTGTAGATTCTTGTACTGATAAGTCTGGTACTTTTTTTCAGCTGTAAAGCCATTGGCAAGTCCGAGGAAAAGCCAGGCAGTCATGTAGCGGATGTGGTGTGTGGACCACCCTTTGGTACGTGACCTACAATGTTTACGGTACAAATACAGTTACAGTATGAAAGTTTGTCCTGTGTTAAACCATCTTTTCCGCAATCGTTCCCTAGAGCCTCCACCATCGTGGGCTGTTGTGGCGATACCCTGTGCTATAATCGTCATGTGTGCTGTGATTCTTTCTTGCTACAAGGATAAACTGAACATCCTCTCAGGTACATCCGAATGAGAATCATATTCATTTTACGGTCTTAGATTTTTTCATTCATGCTTCTGATTATTAAAGATGTTTTTCTTTTCCCAGTCAATCTACGAACTTGTGTTCAGAACATTAAACAGAGCAGAATCCAACAAGTAAGTAAGGAGGTGCTAAAATCAGCTGTTTTATATTGCCGATCATTTAATCAATCACTTACAATAATACAGACTTGAATCTATTCCTCCCCAGGAGACACTAACACCACCGTACAATAGCAACCGCCCCCTGTATGAGATCACATCTCAGGTGGATGAAGGCACTCCAGAATACCTGAGCATGTGCTCCAAATCTGTTCGTGATTCCCCTGGGCTAGACAAGGCTCAAGGAAACAAGAAGACCCCATACTCCTCCAAGCTGGAAAAGGACCGGGCTGATGGATCATCAGGCAGCTCTGCTGAGGGATCTGAGAGTCCATGTACCCCACATCCTGGCAGCTCCTGCAGCTGCTTGATCATGAAGGAGCCGGTGGAGGTGGGCGAGAACGAGGACTGCAGTGAGCTGGTGGCGACCGGCCTGGCTGGATGCTGCTCCTGTGCTCAGGTGGACAACGTGGTCCCCGAACCAAGGAAGGATGACAACGGCAGCCTGAAAGAGCCTCCTCTATGTGGGAACTTTTACACTGAGAACGTTCCTGGATGCCTTCAGGGCTCCCAGGAGCTCTACCTGGACTATAGCAGTGGAGCTGGCAAGGAGGTCATGTCAGTGGTCAGGGATTTACACAGCGACACGAGCGCTTATGAGAGAAATGAGCCGCAATGCTGCAGCATCGAATCCACCGCCGTACTTTCGTCGCTTAGCACAAGCAACAACCAGGGGCTGTCGCTCATCTCCAGCGCAGATAACAACCAGCCCAAAGCTGATGCGGATTTGGAAATCCAGAGCCAGAGCTTGGAGACTGCTCTTACATGTGGTAAGGTATTTAAATTGCTACTGAGAGTTTGAAGGTAGTGAAAAAGTTCTTATCAATCGCAGATTCTACTACTAAGTAGATTTTTAGTGAGGCGTTTTACATGGCACTGACAACATCATAGCCTCAAACAAAATTAAGTTGAGAGGGTGATACACTGATGCTATAGTACTCGAATAATTTACTGTCATTCCATTACCAAAAAAAATAGCAACCATGGCAACACTGTCATCAAGTGTCCTGCCTACTGGTCCATGTTCATAGAGCAAGCATGGAACAGCATGACTCCTGCGCCAATGGGACTCTATTAGCATTTGTTGCATCTGACCACAAGATGCAACAATATGAGCGGTGTTCGAGTCAAAATGGGACTTCTCATAAATAATGGCATGAAACCAGAAGACTTCAAGCACAAGTGATGAGACTCTTAGCTCCAGTAAGACATTTGAATGGTGCAAAAGGTTTAAAGAAGGCTGTATGTCTGTGAATGAAGATCCTGGCCAAGGTGGCTTGGAGCCCACTGCAGTCATTCCCATGAACAGTCTTAGGAGGGGAAAAAAAACGGTCTGATCACCAAATGGTTTTTGCAGGACAATGCACAACCTCATACTTTCTACCGCACCACTTGGAAAATTCCAGGAACTTGGCTTGGAGTTATTGCCGCAACTTTTCACCTTGATAGTATCTAAGCACTAGTTAAACGCTGGGATAAGTGCATTGGTGTTTGGGTGTAGCAGGAGATCATATGAAGAAATAAAGAGAACTTTAAAGGTTAATAATAACTTAAAAGTGTTCATTTATCGGTTCGGCTTGAACAACCCCATGAACGACCCTATGAAGCTAAATAAAAAAGGAAGACTTTAAAAAGGTCAGGATTTGTTGAGCAGCTGATCTTCAGCCTCTACTAGTAGACATATTTCCTGTATATCAGAAGACTTACAACACCAATGACGAAAACCTGGTATTTCTTCCACTGAGATATAAAGAGGTGTCATGTATTATGTTAAATTACAAACATTTCAGATGTTGAAACAGTCCCATTCAAAATTAAAACAAGATGTTTTCTAATGTCTCATAGAGTCGCTCGGCTCAGCGGGGGCAATCGTTTTTCTCCCAGAGATTTGATCATGAGCCTTATGGCCTACAAAAGAGAAGATAAACACCCCTTTCCCATAACATTTAACTAACGCCTTGGCTAATCTGTTGGATATGCGTGTTTAGTGTAGCATTCTTATTTGTGCCAAAAAAACAACCAAACAATCTAACAAACAAACGAAAACTTTTGACGGTTCCTGTACTTTTTCCCGAAAGATCTTGTTAATAAATACTGCATATCTAGGGTGTTATTTTATAAGAATTATTCGTACCCCTCCAGTAAATGATTTTCCAGTAAACAACACTGGTGAAAAAAACAACCCTAGCCAGAGTGGACACCGGGGCTCTGGCACGTGATAAATCATGGCTTAATGAGTAAAAGATGTGTAAAGAATGATTCACTGCCAGTCTGTCTCTCTGTCGAGTGCCTGCTGCAGTAAAAAAATCCACCGTATTTTAGGGAACTAGTCGACATGCTTGGCGGAAGGAAACTATGCTTATTTTTGCATCCGGAAGACACAGAAATATCATCTGCTCTATAAGGGCTGAATTAGCGCGTAAAATGTACAGTAAGGCACAAATTATGTTCCGCAGCTTTTTTCCTTCCTTGAATAATAGAAACTGATCTCGCTTGTTGTGCTATGGGTGTAATATGACGTTTGATCCTGGTAGGGGTGACATACTGGTAGAAAATGCAAAGCATTTTATTACCGCATGCCATCATGAGGCTTGTTCAATTAGTATTTGACTCCAGGAAAGGAAATCTATTTTTAAACGTGCTGTACCTCTTTTTCAATTTTCCTTAAATATCTTTTAAAGTATTCATTTGCTATCCTGCATCATACATACTGTACGCTTACAGTTCTGTACTATATAACCAAAACTTTGTGCACCCTCATACCAGCATTCCTGCTTTTGCTGTTATAATAAATTCCACTTTCCTTTGGATTAGATTTAGATTAGTGAGGTCAGGCATTGATGTTGGCTAAGGAGGGGTGCACCTGGGGAGCAGACAGTGTTCCAGTGCGTCCCAAAGGTGTTCAGTAGGGACCATAAGTGGACAGTGGCACTCTTATGCTGGCACACACGGTGAACCAAAATAATAATGCCACAGCATAGAATGAAATGCTTCCCCCCTAATCAGACTACAATCTTTCCTCCAAACTACGTGATGCCCTCCAACATCTTTTGCCATAGTTTGCGGCGTAACAAACTCGGAGGATAGCGCTATCCGCTCCTTCCGCTTGCTTGAGCTCACAGGCGCCCATGATTGGCTGTAGAGCCGTGATTGATTACCTCCCATCCCACCCCTCTGACAGAGCTTGGCTATTCAGCTCTCTCTAGGGTCCCGACTGCAATAGGCTACAAAACCACCCAGGAATCAAACTAGCTATCTCCAGCTGATTGGGCGAGCACTTTACCACCGCACCACTTTGGGGCCCATAGAATGAAATTCTAGACAATTTTGTGCTTCAAACTTTGCAGCAACAGTTTGGATAATGCTATCATATACATCAAGGCCTGAACGGTTTGTGAATCTGTTTGTTTAATAGTGAATCCCATATACAGTGAGCCAAAAGCAGAGTAGTAATACATGCAATTAGATTAGCATATTGTACGTGTAACAAATTGTTAAGAAATTTCTTATGAATGAAGACATGAAACTGAATTTATAGAAGATTCCAAGCAGATAAAAACACTTGAACGGTGCAAACGTTTTTAAAAAAAGCCTGTGCATCCATGAATGACGATCCTGGCTAAGGTGCACTGCAGTCGTTCAGATGACCATTAAGAGAGTGGAACACCTGTTACTTGAAATTCGTATAATTTGTCGCCAACTTGCGGAAAAGCCGCATCCAACTGTGGAAACTTTACACACAATCTATCATTCACAAACACCACTTACGCATTACAGGAACTAGGCAATCTCCAAACTATTTCCAATTATTTGGGGAATAAAAGGAGTTCCTGGGAGGCCAACGTTTCAGACATGAAGGCAGGTAGTCTGATTATGGCTCCATCATACTGAGAAAACTTTCAACGTTGATAGTAACAAAACAGTAGCAGGGGATTATAGAGAGAAATAAAGGTAGTTTTTACTGTCATAACTGTATTCTGTTATTCTCATGTGTGTTTATATCAAGTGCAAGTTACAATTTCATAACCTCAGTTCAGGAAATTTCGTCATGTCGACAAGTTAATGTCAGTGAATGATTTAAATATATAAAAAAATTTAATACTAAGTAACAGAATATGCTAGATTAAGTGCTATTTTATAAGTTGCCGAAAAATGCAGGTGCTATAAAAAAATATAATTAAATCCTAAATAGCTAAATCACTCACCCACTTCAGTATTATGAATGATTTTATGTAGAATCCCAATTAAGTGTGAATACTTATCTAAGGCTCTGTATATTGTAAGAACAAACATTATAAAATTTGGGACAATCCATGGTTTTAATATACGCATAAACAAGTGTTTGTGCCTTAAAAAATAGCAATGAGGCTAAAATCTGAACTGTGTCTTTGTGTGTTTCTTGCCAGCTCAGGTGACGGGAAACAACAACACCACATTCATCTCGACCGGCCAGGTGATGAACTTCACTGGTGATGTTATCATGGTATACGTCAGCCAGACGTCGCTGGGCAGCAGCGGAGATGAAGAGCCCTACGCCAGCCCAGTTCAGGAGCAATCGGCTGAATGTGCCAATCAGAATCTGCCCAAATCCTACCAACGCACAGATGGGCATGAGAGACATATACCAGTGCAGGAAATGACTAACCAGCGCCTTCAACGTAACCAAAACCTCTCTGTCTGAACTGGAGCTTGATTTGCCTGTTGGTTTTCTTTCCGAGCATCCAGAGTGCTGTTTCATAAACAAAAAAAATGCTGTGCATTTGTTAAATATGATATTGTATATAGTTTGTTTTTGTGTTGTTTTTTTCAATCAGGATCTATATGCTATAATGCCAGTGATATACAATGGTATGAGATGATTTGTCTGTTAATTCTGCATTGGCTCAGTGTGTAATTTGCAAAATAATAATAATAATAATAATAATAATAATAATAATAATTTTATGTTGTTGGGCCAGATTAACAATTCAAATAAATGAGACAAGGGATCCAAAGTATTGAATGACGCCGGCCAAAAAAATCATTATAAGTCCAGAGAAAGCAGGACATTCAGTAAGGGGAAACAAATGTGTGCCTGTCTCCTCTTCCTCTTCGTTCTTAGTATTTAAAGGCAAGCTAGTGCACAACATCTCCTTGAGAGATCCTTTTATGGACCAAAATGAACGGCTCTGTAAATGTGGAGAACAATGCCGGACTGTTTGCTTTTTGCAGTGTTTCTTTAAGATGTTTTTATATTATCTACTATTTGATCAGGGAATTTATGCTTCTTCTTTTTTTTTAAGATATTATGACTTTATTCATTTGATGTTTATGGCGGCATTTTAGCCACCAACCTGACCATTCAGTTTCACTGAAATAAAAAGGAATGTAGCCATGAACATCAATATGTAATGTGTATGTGTGTGTGTGTGTGTGTGTGTGTGTGTGTGTGTGTGTATGCGTGTATACAGCAAATATGGCGTGATTATGGTACTAGAAATATACATGATTTTTACAAAAACAACAAAAAAGCCTTTTTTTTCTGTATTAAGATAAACTGTTTACAGTGCCAGCCCTGCTAATTGAATATGAAGTAAAACCTCACATTCTTTCCTGAACCAGTTCTTGAGCTGTAATTACAGCTGTGCATGGGTAGCAGCTGTCATAAGGTCAACACGAAACACTTCACCACATGAAAAGCCTTTGCTCTGATTGCAAAGACACAATCAGCACACTGTACACCCTAAGATTAGAAAAAGTGATGCAAAACAGGAAGTTATGACTTACCAGCATGTGGTCCATGTTAGCAAAGATGCCCAATTGTATCATAAGGATCAGACAAAGAGACATATTGCGTACTAAAGAGGACAGGGAATGAATGACACGATGTTTAGCAGGGCGTATTCAAACGAAAGTGCTTGACAAGTGATCTCCATTACAACAACACACCAGTAATTGGGTTGTTTAATACAAACCTTACCAGAGTTTACAACATCTGGTTTGAGTGTGGTGACACTGAAGTTTGAGTTGGATGAAACGTGACACTGACGATGCCTGTGATCGTTGGTGTATTTGGTGAATATTCCCAGCGCAGTGGTCTTGCATGTTAGTAGGGCCTTGTCCTGGTCCTGCCCTATGCACATTTTAGTGTCTCCTTGACCTGACACAACTGATTCAAACTAATCTGTAAATCATCTCTGTGAAATGATAATAAGGTCTTTACACCAGGATTGCAGCCTGTGCTACGGGGCATTACTAATGCAAGCAATTTTGCCCTATTACTTGACTTATGCAATGGATGCCAAACCATTAAACTACCAGATGTTTCCCAGGAAGGATCGTTTTTCTCAAAGCCGGCAAAAATTATGAAACCACCACACTTAAAGGACCTTAACCCAGATCTTTTTTGTTTTCGTAGCAAAATCACAGATATGACACAAAGCAAATATTTTCCCCCCAGATCAAATAGAGAAACAATTATGGAATCATCTATTGAACCGCATGAATCACTTTTTTGCTGGCTTGAATTCTATGAGGCATTAACTTCACTACAGAAAAACTACATTATCCATCAAGCTGATTCACTCTCTCACTCACTTATTCAATCAATCATTTCTCTGTATGTGTCCTGTTCAAGGTTGCAGGAAGCCTGGAGTCTATCCCAGGGGACATGTGCATGATACATGGTACCGATCCATCGCAGGGCACAAGCACAAACATGCTTATTTACACATTACGGAGAATTTAGAAATGCCAATTAGACTAATTAGCATGTTTTTAAACTGTGGGAGGGAACCCTTCAAGCACAGGGAGAAAATGCAAATGAGGTGGGAATCGAAACCTCAACCCAGGAGGTACTAACTACTCAAACACTGTGCCACCTCCAGCAAGGTGCGTGATCATCCTCACCAAACCTTTTTTCTATGGAATGAGAAAAGTGTCCAGCGGTTTCATGCATTTTTAGTGCTGTTGAGGCAACCTTTAACATTTCTTTTGGTCCTTCACCTGACATCAAAATGTGTATTATAAATGAGTGGTTAAATTGTGTGGCTTTCATCAGGTAGTAACCTTTACATGTTTTATTAGAGCACACTACACTGAACTACCATTTCTTTAATTTTCACCTAATCATCTACCTCCATGATTTCTTCTTTTTAACCTACTGGAACCTTGTTTTCTCCTATACTGGTGTTAGTGCTGATTTTTCCCTTTTGCAGATCTAAATCCCCTTTTAACTGCCAGACTTCTTCCAACACTTTTACAAACTTTGGTTTCTGGCTGTTTGTTTTCCCGAGCGTTTGTTTATGGTTGAAAGTAGGCCTGTGCAATTCAGTGGGGAAAAAAAAATAAATCAGTGGCAGTACACAGAACCGGAATGAGGAAAGAGCACCTGCCTGGCAAAACCCACATTTAAAAACAGTCACTGAAGCACATTTAAGAAGAAAACCTGATAAACATCACTCTGCATCTTTATTAACGGCTCCTAAGTCAGTCCAAATTGCTTTTTGCTCCATGTGTGTTTTGTTCTGGCATTTCAGTACTGATAGTTTCGTATGGAAGCAAAATAGTCTCATTAATAATTCACACAAAAGACACGATGCTCACGTGCGTGCAAAGCTGAGCTACTTGAGTGCTGCGCTCCGGACCTGGAGGGCTCTGATTGGTTGAATGGTGAGGTCGCATCTGATTGGCTAAAAAGTACGAGTGACCCACGTTGGTGCCAGCAACGTCTCAAAAACACAAATCCAGCGATATTCACATAAGAAACACGATTTTAACATTCAAAGTCGATGATACACTGTTAAACATTAACATAAAAAAATTGTACACAGTTGTACAACCGTGAATTGTGTTTTGCATTTGTGAAACGTATACTATGTAGTTGTATAAAGTTGTATTTTTGTGAATATATTTTTTTTTCGTGCACATGAATTGGGTTTTACGCATGTGTGCACCGTGAGAATTATTAATGAGACTATTTTGCTTCCATAATTTTGTGACTGTGAGCTTCAGCCAACCCACTGACAGATTTACAATACAATATTCAAGGCTAATACGACATACAAAGCTAACTAGCGTTTAACACAAAGCTGAATACCAAATCCCTTCCTAACCCCGGACTAAGGGCACTAGTTGGTGTGTGGAACAAAGGGATTCTACACCCTACATAGTGCACTAGCTATAAATTTTATCCTGTTGAGAATCCAACCCGAGAAGAATTAGCTTGCTGTGGCTATTCGAAGTGGAATAAATGGATATATAAACAGAAAATTACCAGATTTACACGAGTGTCCACCAAGTTTATTGTTTATTCTCTTTGCTTTTTGGGTTTTGGCTTCATAGTATCAAAAATTTTAAACTGGTTTCTGTTACAGCTAACTGGATCCAACCACCAGCTTTAGTTACATTACTCGTTGGATTTTCTCCTTGAAGGAGTTTTATAATACTTTCAATTGTTTTAATTGACAACTTTTTTTTAAAAGCCTATAATTTCATTTTTGAACTATTATAATGACTCAATATTTTTTTCCTCGACCTAAACAAGAAAAATAGAGCATTTAATTAAAAATAACTAAATTTAATTTGTTTTATCTTTGTTTTATAAATGCGTAATGCTCAGCTTGTTAATAAAAATTTACTTTAAAAAAGAGGACTAAATGGTTCTCTCTTTATCACTGGGGTATCTATTAAGCTGGGATGTAGTGTGCCTTTAAAATTGTCTAAGCTACATAATTGCACCATACCAACCTAAAAGTAGAGGTTTAAAGTTAATAATAATAATACAGTATATGTATATGTTTTTGCAGCACAAGAAAACAGTTGCTTCATAATTTCTCTTCAGTTAAAACGGCCTCTGCATGAAGTCTACTGGTACCAAGAGATCACTGTGATCATCTCATGTACCAGCCCCGAGCTCTAAAGATCATGTCTGGGGTCAATGCCTATGCCTTTTTTCCACATGCTCCCCATGTCCAAACACATCACATCCAGATCGTGTGTCAGGGAGAAATCCAGATCTGGAAATCTCAGGTGCTGATGTCGCTTGGGTGGAAACTACCGGATTTTTTCCAAGAGACTGTGTAAATGTTCTTGTGTTCTGAACTTCATTCTACCATTTTAAAAAATGGTTAAAGGAGGAAGGAGCTAAAATGTGATACAGAGACAGTAGAGCCTGGGAACAAGACAGAGGTGAACAGTCAGAAAATATGGTTCAGCATAATTACATAGACTGCCAAAATACCACATCAGAGTAACTGAATGTGCAAGCTGCAGTGTTCTAGATGACTGGAGTAGTGAGATAGGGTGTATTAGTGGGCTGTAGTGTAGTGATATGGTGTATTGGTTGACCCTAGTGTAGTGATATGGTGTATTGGTTGACCCCTTGTGTAGCAATATAATGTATTGGTGGACCCTCGTGTAGAGATGTGGTGTATTAGAGAAACCTAGTGTAGAGATATGGTACTAGTGGACCCTAGTGAAGAGATGAGGCATATTAGTAGACCCTAGTGAAATGATTTGGTGTATTAGTGAACCCTAGTTTCAGGTTGGGTTGCATTAGAAGACCTGAGTGTAGAGATGGGTTGTTTTAGGGGACCCTAGTGTAGAGATAGGGCGTAATAGTGGTTTCAGGTAGTTTCAGGTTGGGTTGCATTAGAGAATCTAAGTGTAGTGATGGGTTGTATTAGAGGACCCTAGCGTAAAAATAGGGTGTATTAATGGACCCTAGTTTCAGGTTGGGTTGCATAAGAAGACCTGAGTGTAGAGATGGAGGGTTTTTTAGGACCTGAGTGTAGAGATGGGGTGTATTGGAGACCCTAGCTTTGAGATGGGGTGTATTAGATGACCTGAGTGTAGAGATGGTGTATAGCATTACAGAATGGCATTTAGTTTAAGCTAAATACAGTTTAGTCTCTAAAAAGTCAGCCAAAGAAGAAGAAGAACTACAGTATCCTCTCATGAAAGCTTGGCAGATTACAGATTGGCTATTGACTATTTAGAGCTTGAAAAAAGGGTGGAGGCTTAGAGAAACACAAAAAACACATAAATACACTAAACCACAGGTATTTTAAGTATAGCTAAAAGAAGGCTCTGTTTATTTCATGACACTATGAGTGACCTAAACACTTAAAAGGCTTTTTACAAATTAAAAAATTGTGGGGAAAAAAAAACAAGCCTGAAAAAACAAGACAACACATGTTAACATATATGGATGAAATGTGGCTTTGGATAAAAGTTTATTTTAACTTCAATATTATCAAGAATTGAACAGAAAAAAAAAACAGAATAAATCTTTATTTATTTATAGTTAATGCATAAAATATTTAACAAGAAACAATAAGTACACTGCAGTGGTAAAGAATTTCAATCAGTCAATTAATTATTTCACTTTTGGTACTTTTGGTTTTAAGGTGATGTTTAAATGAATAAGTGAATGGAGTATAGAATACATAGGCTTGGGCAACTGGAGGCCATATTGCATCAGGAGATTACAAATGTTATTAGGATTGACTCAATAGTGGCTGTAAAGAACAGTAAAATAGCTGTCTTGGTAAGGAGATGTTCTGCTCTGCCAGCAGAGGGCGGCAGCGTGCACAGTGAGTGCAGCTATTTAGGATTTATTTATTGTTTTATTATTCTATTGACTAACCTGGATTACCTGCACCTGCCAAGAACGTTATTTAAGGCCAGTCCATGAATTAATCCTTCGTCACACCTTTGTATAGGGGGTAACTGGTGTGGTATTTTTAAAGCTTTGCGTATGATTGCGCTAAAGAAAGTAAAGATTTAAAAGAGATAAAGAGGGAGTTAATGAATGGATAAGAGAAAATGTTAAGACACCACAAAGAAAAGAAAGACTTTAGGTTGGAGATAAAGCTGAGAGATAAATTAATATCTCTAATATATTTAAGTAGAATGTTTTCTTTGCATGAGTCTTTAATTTCGGCACCCACTTTGTTTTCTTTCTTAAAAAAAAAAAAAAAAAAAAGAGTCTGCTTTGTAGGAGTTCCTACTTTCTCAATAGCCAAATCAAATAGCCGAGATCCCTGGTTTAAGCCCTGCCTGGGGCTGTTTAGACAAAGTGCACAATCACGCCCATTCACTCTCGTCCTGTAATGGTACAATCCCTAGCAATTAAATAACTCTGGTGTGTTGATGAGAGTGTTATTGAGTGTTTATGCCCTATTTTCTTCCCATGTCAGTTATTTCCGTACGCATGTTAGAAATGATCACTATGACTGATCAGCACTAAGCTGTTTTCTTCAGGGCTGTGAACTCATTTTAATCAAATTTTTATTTAAACACAATGCTTCTTGTTCAAAGAAGAAACACAAGCCCTACATGTTGAGTCTAACAAATTTCAGTTAAGATAATAAAATGGTGAAAAGGATTCATTGGTACTATGTATATATATATATATATATATATATATATATATATATATATATATATATATATAATTTTTTTTGGTACACAGTGTTTACTAATGCACATGACTGACACCCTTCGTTGACCAAAAGCAGAATAAGTTCAAAATAAATAATTTTCAAATGGCGACATCTAGTGGCCACTATATGCAACAGCGAGGCTAAGTCTGACATATGTACGGTGAATTCTTGAATCGTGTAATTATTAAGCCCAATCCCAATTCTACCCCTTACCCCTACACTTAGCCCTACCCCTTAATGTGCACTTAAATTCTCAGTTATAAAAAAAAAACGACAAGAAAAATTTTGTTGTCAAGCTAAATTAACTGCCATAAAAAGCAACCTAACCTAGTCCTTACTACAGAAATGTGTTACTTAAAATATATGTGGATTACTTTAACTGTTTTAATTATTATTATTATTATTATTATTATTATTATTATTAAGCAATGGAAATATTATGTCATGTATTAGGTCTTGTGTATGCGCTGTTTTTTTCACACATCAGCAAGGCGCAGTGACTGATGGGTAATTTTACTTGTTTGCTATTAGACGTGCATCTGCGTAGTCGCCATATTGGAGAGGTCAAAAGTTGAGGATCGAGATTGCTTAAAGACATGCTGAACGTGTTTGCTGCATTTGGCTGTAGAAATAAAAGAACCGTTTGATCTAGGAATCACAGGATAATTTCACAAGTAAGTAGCCATTTTATTATATTTCACTGTTTGTCAGTTAATAGACATGAAATAGTGCTTGAGACTCTACAGAAAAAGAGCTGACACCTTCATCATACTGTAATGGCTACAATATTGGTAAATTATTGATGTTACATGATTATGGCTAAATGTAAGAATTTACTTACCTGTGACCTTATCCTATCTTGTATAATTTATTTTATTGGAAAATTATGATGTGTTTGTGCTCATGGGTTTTTACATGCTTACTATTATAAACTAACTAATTGTAATAACACATCAGTAGCAGCAATTTATAATTAAGTTTCATCAGTCAGTGCGACTATATCAATATATCGTACCAATAGTTTTCAATGATTGTAACACTGCAAAACATATGTATTAAGGTTTTAAAAGTTATCTTTCTAACATGCTCGTAGTACTTTGTGACATTAAAATTGTGTGTCTTAGGCAATGTGTGATTTTTACAGTTTTGGCATGCTTTCCAGACTATCTGGACAAGTTTAGTGTATTGGAGTAAACAGGGTTGCTCTAGAGCCAACTTCAGTATTTTATGTTTGCATCTGACAATATGACATGTTATTTGACACACTATGTTATGTATATAGATATTATTATGAAAAATGTAATGTCTGATTTAAGATTAACAAGGTTAGTGAGCTTGATTGTGACATTAATTGTGACATAGTTGTTGTCCAGCCAGAAATTAACTTTTCACATGTGTCTTGGCTCATATGTGTGAATGCTTTATAATCTGGGATGCTTTATAATAATATAATAGATATTTTAATAGATGTATCTTGGTCTAATCTATCTTTTAGATAGATTTTGATGTTTGTGCTTATAGGTTTATACACACTAGCTATCATAACCTAATTAAATGTATGAACAGTATTTCCTATCAGTAATTTCTCACTAAGCAATATTTACGTATGACACATAACATTTGACACAAAACATTGTATATAGTAGTTCTATATGCATAATTGTAGGAAAATTATGATATTATGATGAAATTTTACGTTTAATTTAAGATTAAAAAATTAATGACATTGGTTGTGACATGGCAGATGAAGTCCAGCCTGCAAAAGTGGAATTTTCATGTGTCTTGGGATTTGTGAATGCAACCAGGTGCTTTCATAAGAATAAAAAACAAAAACAACTTCCCAACATTGTTTAATTGATAGTACTTAGTTAGTAACCTAGTAACCCAGTGTAAGGATTTATTCAATGATGAAAAATACAAAGCACTTTTGTAAGTCGCTCTGGGTAAAATATATCAGATCAGATATAAAAATTTCTGTACTGAGCGCAGAAGCTCTGAGTGGCGAAAAGAAACAATTTTTTTTGGTGTTCCGTTATTAAACTTCATGTGCATTAATGCAAACTTAGTCTCAAACCTACTAATTACACATGCTTACACCATCCACAAAAAAAATATTGTATTTGTAGTTAGTTTGTATCGTTTAAATACTTTGCTTGTTTTTTAAATCTCTTGTGATTTTCCATCTCTAGTACGCATTCACATTCAGTAACCAATTTTAATTCCACGTTCCACGTGCAGATTCTTTTAAAATTGGTATAGACTTTAGCGAATTACAGTCATTTTGTAGAGAACTCGGCACATTGTATTTATGTACGTGCAGATTTTGGGCGCTCCAATATGGCGGACACGGAAACGCATAGCGTGCGGCGTTACAGAGGGGGCGGTATTTACGTTTCTATGGTATCTGTGGTTTTCCCGCGGGTAGCTGGGTAGTGGGGGAAACATCTCGACGGGGGTAAACAAATCCAAGACCTTTTTTAAACAAACGCAGGAATTCTATGTGGGATGAGCTCGGAGAAGCTTCTAGAATATGCCTACACAGCGACTCCTTCTCCTTCAGGTGCACGAGCTTATTGAACACTGCATAGTAACCCTATCTCGAGCTCGTTCGTGTGTAGGCGCGTGCTGTATGTATATGTGTGTGTTTGTGTGTGCTGGTGTAACGAGATTACTTTACTGCTTTGAGGAATGTTCTAGTAAACAAAAACGTTTAAGAAGCAGGAGAGATTTCTTTTGGAGAGGCTCGGAAAATAATACAATGTGGGAACATTTTATATTCGACACTTTTTTTCCCTGACGGCGAACAGCTTAAACAACTTCTTCGTTTCAGTCAAACGTGTTTGCCTCGGAGGTACTATAATATTCATGAAATATGTCCATTAAAATAACTTTCATTTTGTTCGATTTTCACTTTTTTGTTTGAATTATACAGTTTTATCATGTTTTCCGGGATTAAATAGCAACCGGAAGAGTCCAATTCATAACCGGATATGACGAAAGTGGTCAGGATGATTTGGCAGACTGTTTGATTAATTAAAACAGTAACTAAGTACCCGTCGTTGACAGGAAAAGAGTATGTAAAAATAGTTAAAAGGTAAGAGCTAATAGAAAAACACGCATGTAATATTGATGTAATATTATTTTAGGTTAAAGCCCACATAAATATCTGCCTGTAACAAATATGAAGTCCTTAATTTTTTTTAACTGTAATTTCACAAAAAAAGCTTGCCGTGCCATTGTATGGTCTTGGTTTTCCACTGGATTTGTGGTTAAATATATGAATTTTGTATAATTTGTATAAAAAAACTAAACTAAAGTTAACTCAATTTTATCTTATTACAACCAGTGGGATAGAGATGATATAGAAAAGTTTGTTTACGTTTGTTTATGCAAAGTATACTTCTTTCGTCATCTTCCAGATACACTCCCTGTTCAGTATTTGGAGAGTGAATCTCAGATGAGATATCTAAAAAGTAGATCTGATGAAGATTAGGTTCTCCAGAGCATTACATTTCTTTTATACCACTTCAGCGCTGTTATTTCAGCATAGTTGAAAGTGTAGTTGTAGTTTTGCGTAATGCTGTGACAAAATCTGGTTGAAAAGACAGACATACGGACTAGTGTTGTGTCCTCCGATGTCTAAAAGATGTAAAGATATTATTGGAAGAGTGAGTTCTGTCCCTGCCAATGTACAGATACAACCTTTTTCTTATTGATATAGATAATAATGATAATATAAAATGACTATTTAGCAAGAGGGGTTAAATACGTTCTGTTTAAATGTGTAACATAATTATATAAGTGATTTTCATGCTGTTTTTTAAAGAACCCTGGGCATTAAGATATGTAGGACCCAATACACTATCAATGGTGTCTCCTCTTACAATAATTATACAAGGGGAAAAATATCTTTTCTGTGATCCCAGCCCAATCAGTTATCTTGGAAAATAAGAGAGCATATTAGTTGGTAAAAGAAGCAGCCAGCAGATTGGTTGTTAAGTCTGTATAAAATCTTCAAAGGGAAGGGTATAGTGAGGAGTTTTAATAATCAAACTAAGAACTGGGCATAGCAACCCTAATAGCACTTTATTTATGGTCTTCAAACACCCAACAGGACTCTGAGAGGAATGTGACAAAGTGACACACTTGTGCAGGAAATATATGCAGGAGACACTAGATATGGTTCTCCTAGATATGGCTTCAAGAACTAGGGAGAGTAAAAAGCAATGTTAAGAGGGTCTTCTAGAATAGAGAGTCATTGGTCAGGGAAAGACGTATTTAATGTAGTTTTTGAGAAAGACTGCTGCTGGATATAAACACAGGCTTAAACCCAATGCCATGGCTTTTTTTTCTTACAGAAGGAGTCTAAACGCCACCGGATGGAGAGTGAAATCCTTTCTAAGAAACGGCTGAGACGAGAAACGCCAGATGCTTTCCTGACAGGATGGAAAGAAACTGAGAAGGTCACTGTTCCAGCTACAGCACCTGAGGAAGCTGAAGATTTACAAGGTGATCCGTTTTCAAGATCTTGGCAAGAAAAAAAAGCTTTGAAATTTTAGATCAATGATTTTAAAACTTGCATCTCAGAGAACAAAAGCATTAAGAGTAGAAGATCGTGGAATGAAAGGCTTTCTCTTAATTAACCATAATGGGGGAAAAATAAAAGATAGTTTAATCTTGAAAAAAGATAGGTTGAGTAACCTTTTTTTTGCTGCTTGCTTTTAAAAGCTTTTGTTAGCGCAAAAAACTAATTTTACTTTTAAAACATTTATTTTGATTCATATTAATATGAACTAAGTGTGTACAAAATACATTGTTTTTATGTTGTATGCTAAATATAAAAGTTAATGCTTTAGGAAACATCCATAATGCTTTGGAATGTTAAAAGATCGCACCGCACACTTATAAAGCGCTTATCACATGCTTACTACATCATCATTGCATCTGGGCGGTTTGTATAAATCACATAAGACGCAGTGCTTTTCATCACAAACTAATGTAAGGAATTATATCCAGTATTTTATACTAAATTCTCTGAATGTGACATAGACACACTAATGATTTGCTGCATAAATATGGTAAGCATTATGAGAATCTACTATTTACTTGCACCATAAGCCTGAAGATGTAGCAGCAATGCATTGATGCCCCAATGGCGAATCAATCAGAACGTATACAATCATTCCTGTCTGCGCCGTGCTTGTGGTACTTACAGTCACTAAGCAGTAACAGTTATGGCCTAAACTGGTTAAAGCTGTCTTTTATTTCATCCTAATTGAGTTTTTCCTGCATCTTTCTTTGACCACGTCCTCATTAGGCTGTTTAAGAAAATATATCAAGTGAGACAATCCTAGGTCCTTACTGGTTTCTACTGCGTTTCTGCCAGTTCATATTTATATTTTAACATAACTTTAATTAAGTGTAAATTATTTTAAATACAGCTGCGGACACACACAGTGCTGTAGGACATGTCATAAAGGTGGACCAGCAGAATGAAGAATTTGTGAAGCTCACTGTGAAAGAAGAGGAACCTGAAAACACAGATTTCCGGTGTAAGGCAGCTGCATGTGCTCACCAATATTGTAGTGATTTCTATGGTGCCTAAACCAATTAAATGTAAATGATTAAACCTTAGGTGAAGCTACTTCGAGCTCAGTCGGAAGTGTCGTCCTTGTCGACCAACAGAACGGAGAATTTGTGAGGAATGCTGTGAAAAATAAAGAACCTGAAGATGATGACGGCTACCTCTGTAAGACAATATTAGTCTACATAACACCCTCGGCAGTCATGTTACATGAACGTCACAAGCCTTAATTTACTGGACAGGTCAATCTATGATGATGATAATGATGATTAAGTGCTGAATGGCATGTAGGCGGACCCTGTCACACTTTTCACCTGAAAAGTAGTAGTAGCAAATGTGTACGGTTTTAAACAGGTTACTCAAATTCCTTAAACTTCTTTGGGAGTTATTTTTGTGATTTAGGCCAAGACTAGGGATGCATCAGTATCACTACTCACAAAGATATTTATTTTTTTTGATACAGTGTTCAATTACTAAAAAGGGTGCATTTGATGTTAAATAAGAAGATGACATGACCAGCAGTCTGATCAGACAGTCATGACCAGATAGATATGATTGCCAGGGCTTGACATTAAACTTATACTTGTAGGCCTATTAAATAAGTATAATTAACAAAGATTTTGATAGTTATTATTATCGAGCATGCAAAACATACAGGTAACAGGTACATGGCTGTGACAATTCTAACTAAAACACTGCCCATAGAAAGCAGTTCATGCAAATCTGTTATTATTTTTATTTATATATTTTTTTACATTATTAACCATGCTTTACAAAGCAAGTTGGTAATAACTTAATGTTTAAATGTATTGGAAAATATGGAAATTATGATGCTTATGAAAACTTCATAACTGTTTTACAGATTTTGTCTGCCCGGTTCAACAGCCTGACCTAAAAAAGAAAAAAAAAAATTGAAAACAAAAACTGCCATGCTGATTAGTTGACCTGCCCTATCAACAGTTCCCTCACTGTCTACACACTTTCTGTTTTTCTACATGTCAATGGTGTAGCTAGACCTTTAAAACTCTTAAATGATTGGCTGTGTCCCTGTCTCTTATTTTGTGTCATCATCAAGAGCGAGGCTGTTGAGCCGGGGCAGGAGCATGCTTATGCTTATTAGTGCTTATTATTCAATTGAAAACTCTGTCAACTGGACGAGCAAATTTACTCGTACATAGATGGGATGCCCCGAGCGAACATTATGTTGAGCTCAGATTGCCATCATTAATCATGATGATGAACTACAGCGTTATTTATTTTCCTTAACTCACCCATGTCAGCATTTGGATTGCAAGACGAGGTGCATTCATGCTCATGTGTTGCTGATACTGCTCTGTGCAGTCTCTGTTGTTTAAAATGCTGTAATATCGAAAATGTGAACCTCGGATACCAGCATTGGGAATTCATTTCTGGTAGCAATTAACATAAATAGAGCTAAATAAAATGTTCCCTTATGACTAGGTAAGTCACAGAGTCCTTACAGAAAATCATACTTGATTAAAAAAAAAAACTTAATGTATCCATAAAGACGACAGCAGAAACTTCCAAGGGTCCATTATAAAACTGTGTTTTTTGCTGCTCATACTAGGTACAGTTAATGAGGTACAAAAACAAAATGTAAATGCATGTGACATAATCAGGATACATAAAACCATAGATTTCCAAACCCCATGTCTAAGGACAGAAGCGACCTCAGCAGCCTTGTTAACGTTGCAACAAAGTCATTTCACGTGCTTACACTTTTATCAGCACAGATTTTTTCCTCATCTACTGTATATGATGTAGTTTTATATTATAGCTGTAGCAAATATTAAAACTCACACCTGGAAATTTCTTTTTTAAAGTCATATTTTTATATGTAAAGAGATGTTTCGATCAGGAGAATAGTGTTGGCTTGGATAAGGTTTTTGCTTCAGTATTGTGGAGGAGCAGCAAGTGATGATTTTTATTGTTTTTATGAGGAGTGTAATTAATATTTTTTATTAAATCAGATTGCAGAAGGAATTTGGAGATTTCCTCACCGGCAAATAATGAACAAGGTGACGGGACAGCAAGTCCAGTCAGCAACAACGACCTTCTGAAACAGCTAGTTGTTGCTCACAACAGTATGTCTCATCAGCTCACAGCTCTCTCGTCCCAGATGACTGAGCAGACGTTGCTTCTTAGGGGCGTATTGGATGAGATGCGGCAGCAACGAGACCACAAAGAGCGTATGAATGCGCTGAAGAGGAGGAAAAAAGAGCACAGTTTGGCTGCCATTGGTGTAAGTTTAAAAAAAGCTAGGTAACACTGACTTGAAAAACCCACATGATTTCCACAATAGTGAGCATCCTAATGTAGCGTTGGCTGAAAATACTGAAATTGACCTGCAACAACATTTGTCTTTTTACTTATGCAACAATTGTAGTAGATCTTTTGGAAGATTATATGTCTGCTTGTGAATGAATAAATAGTAATGTTTATGCTGCCTTAGAAACAAAATTTGTTTGTTAAGTACATATCAGTCTTCAAATACTTTTTATTTTTTTAAACAGAAAGATGGACGGTATCTGCATGATTCAGAAAATATTCCCGATCCACAAACCGAGTAAGACTCAGTATACACAGTATTTGGGGCAATTTGTAACAATCTGTATTTTTGTGTCCTTTTTACAGTATAATTGTATGACATAACATGGTAAAACTCAATATCGATATGTCCACAGAATCAGCTCGCCTTTTAATCAGACAGGGACGACACATCATCTTGAAGAGCTGTCGGAGAGTTTTGCAGATGCTGAGCCTGAGATTATAAATGGTAATATTACTTGCAATTGAATTTATCCAGTTCTCTGTGAAACCTTTAAAAAATATATTTATTAGGTACACCTTGCTTGGATTAGGTTTGACTCCCTTTGCCTTTAGAACTGCATACATTTTTCATGGCATGGAAAAATTAGTGCTGGAAAAACGAACCTGAGAGATTTTCGTCATCCATTCTACCCCATTCCAAAGTTGCTCTATTGGACACCAATTGAGTACAGTGATCACGTTTTCATGTTCATGAAACCACTTGAAGATTTTAGCTGTGACGTGGCATGTTATCCTATGGTCGTAAAGGGATAGACAATTAAACAACTGTGCCAAACGATTAAACAATTTAACTGTGGAAATTAAGCGATGCCTATTCGTTCTAAGGGGCCAAGCGTGCCAAGAAAATGCCCCCACTCCATTCATAACACCACCACCAGCCTGAGCCGTTAATACAAATCTGGAAGGATCCATGCTTTCATGTTGTTTATACCAACTATCCAAATGTTGCAGCAGAAATGGAGACTAATCAGATCAGGCAACATATTTCCAATCTTCTGTTGTCCTGATGTCATTTTGGTGAGCCCATGTGGATTATAGCTTGTTCTTAGCTGAGAGGAGTGGCACCTGGTGTGGTCTTTTATCAGCTCTAACCAGTCTGGCCATTTTCCTCTGACCTCTGGCATCAGTGAGGCATTTTCACTCAGAGAACTGCCCTCATTCTGTATTTTCAGATAATTTTTTGGAAACCCTAGAGATTTGTGTGTGTGTGTTTGTGTGTGTGAAAATCCCGGTAGATAAGCAGCTTCAGAAATACTCAGACCAGCCTGTCCAACAACCATTTCAAAGTCACTTAAATCACCTTCCCTATTCTGATGCTTCGTTTGAACTTCAGTAGATCGTTTTGATCATATCTACAAATCCAAATGCATTAAGGTGCTTCCATGTGATTGGCTGATTAGATATTTGCCTTACCAATCAGTTAAACGGATGTACCTAATGATGTGGCCGATGAGTGTATATTAATATTAAATAATACCACCCCCCATCTTTCAGTGAGGTTATTTAATTAATGTACATTTTTGCAAAAGTTTTAGAACTTGCAAGGGCGCTTTCTTTAATGAACATAATAGATTTGTAATCAGAGCACGTACAGACTCGGTTGTAAATTAGGCCCAAGCTGCAGCATCGCTACAGAGGCCTCAAAGGGATATGGGGAGTTTTAAAAAGTTGTGTTTAAGCTTAAAGAAAGAAAATGACACTTTTGTTCTCTCCCCTAATATTACTTTAGTGCTGTGCATGGAGGAGGACCTAGAAATGTTCCTGAGGTCAAGAGGAATACCAGAGGAGAGCATAACACTCATGAAACAGGACAAGGTAAGCGTCAACAAAAATTATTAGTACAAATGGCATGGAACTGTAAGATGTTCCACATTCCATTGGTCACTCATAGTTGAATTGGAAGTAAATATTTAAGTCAGTATAAGAATTTCTTATCACAAAATTCACAATAAATAGTATTTTAACGTGTTCCTACATTGTCATTCACACATTGTTAAAAAAAAAAAAAATTTTTTGCCACAAATTAAGATGTTTGGTTTGTAATAAAACAGGTCACAAAATTACCAGTGTTTAATTTTACTATTAATATTCTAGTTTACAGAGATTCACTTTAGAGATTATGCCTTATTGTAAGATATTTTCAATTAAACTAATTAAATACGTTTGTATCATTCTGTTTCCTTCAACGGTACAATGACTTAAATTTAGTGAGACCTAATCAGGTGTGTATGCTTATACTATTGTTACATGTTAATAATCATAATTAATATTTTTTTATTTATCTTTTGCAGATTGACAAGTCTGTTTTATCCATCATGAAGGATGAGCAGCTGGCAAACTACCTCAAGTGTTACGGCGATCGAATAGCAGTTCTTGCCTACTGCCGTCAAACACGACCAAACTATAATAACCAATCTCCTTTACAGGGAGTGAGGGATAAAATGAAAGTTAGAAAACTGAGATCAAAGGCAGCTCAAAAGTTGTTTTTAAAATCCTCAGTGAGTTCAAGTCACGGAAGTTTATTGGCCAGACCCAAAAACACTAATGCTGAGAAAACCGCCAGAAAAATCGAAATCGGATGGCTTCATTTTTGCAGCAACGGATACCAACAAGTGAGGACAAGAAATGGCGGTGGAACGAAACGCATCACTGTCGCAAAAACCGTAACCGTGGAACAGATATTGGAAATGGGAAAGGACTTCTTTTTTCCAGATGGACTCTCAACAAAAGGACCCGCAGAACATTTTATTTTTCATGTTTGTGATTTTAAAAGAAACAAAATTTCTATGGGGGACACTGTTGGCCAACTTTATGAACAAACAAAATTAAAAATGCTGAGATTTTACATCTGCACCAAAGATGCAGACTCATCGAGTCTCATAGGCTCTGAGAGTGATGTGGAGGAGTACAGTTCGGACAGTGATTCCTATGACACACTTGACTGAGGGTGTTTATCTGCAAATGGCACAGAGATTTGAGGTTTGTTCGCCAAAGTATAAATATATAGGTAAAATTTTTTTACATTTTTTTGGTCCAGAGCATTTCTTTAAATTTTTTAATACATTTTCAAAATAAAAATAGATGGGGCTCTGTAAGTCTCATTACGATTGTTATCAAGGCATGTGTAACTAAATCGTTTTTGTTTTTTGCAGGAATTCAGAACATCAACAAACTGTGTTTTTATGAAACTATTTCAAAATGATGGAGAATCCTGCATCATCTGGGTTATGTCCAGAGAAGAGAGCTCTCACAGTCTAGAATGCTGCCACGAATGATGCAGAAACAAGTCTGGTGTCTTCTATGAATGGATGATCAAGCCGAAATATTCAATCCACCTTCCTGATTTAAATAAGTTTGCTATTTACATTTGAAAGTGCATTAGACAAATTATTATTTTAAGACTAATAAGTTTATCTCTTTCCTTTCTTCTTACCCATATACAGTGCTGGTCACTATTTTTGGCACCCTGGTTAAGATGTGTTCTTAGGCTTCTAATAATAATACTTTTAGTGCAGCAGCATAATCTCACACTAAACATTGTAGAAGAATCTATCCTTTAACTCAAGTCAATAAAAATTCATAACTAAAAAGAAAAAATATAGTTTTTATATAAAACATCACCCGTTCCACAATTAATGGCACCCCTAACAATTCTGATAAAATAAATGTAATTGGAGCATTTTCGTAAATTCTACTGGAGATTATAAAGTTGATCAGAGTATCTAGAAATTTTTTATTTATAATTCATGACTTCCTGTTTTTCTGTGGTATAAATATGACGTGACAGAGGCTTATTTCTCTTATCCACTTTTCAACATGGGAAAGACAAGAGAACACCCCATTCAAGAAAGGAAGATGTGTGTCGACCTTCATAAATCAGGCAAAGGCTACAAGAAAACAGCCACTCAGCTAAACTTGCCCATATCTACAGTGAGAGGAATCATAAAGAAGTTAAAAAAAAACTGTAACAGTGACAAACAAGGCTGGACGAGGACTCACGTTTATCTTGCCACCACACACAGTAAGGAGGATGGCAAGAGAAGTAAAAAAAATCTCCAAACCTCGCTGTTAGAGAACTGCATCAAAAAGTGGCATCTTGGGGTCACAAAGTCTCCATAACAACCATCGGACGCTATCGACATGCCAACAAGCTGTTTTGGGAGGGATGCAAGGAAAAAGCCTTTTCTCACCTACAAACATAAATATCTGGAGTTTGCTGGGACTTTAACTGGGACTATGTGCTGTGGCCAGATAAGACTAAGAGCTTTTTGGCAACAAACACTGTCTGGGTCTGGCATAAAACAAAAGATGAGTTTGTGAAAAAGCACCCCATGCCAACTGTGAAGTATGGTGGAGAATCTGTGTTGCTGTAGGCCTGTTTCTCTTTCAAAGGCTCTGAGATCCTTGTTAGGGTGCATGGCATCGTGAACTCTCTGAAATACCAGGACATTTTAAATTAAAATCTGATGGCCTCTGTCAGAAAGCTGAAGATGGGTTGTCATTGGGTCTTTTAGCAGGATGATGAAATGAAATCTAGGGCTGCAACGAATGATTATTTTAATAATCAATTACTCTGTCCCATTGTAATTGTTGATTACAATGACGCGCGCACACAGACAGCAGGCAAAGAGCATCGCGCGACACAACAAATCAATTATGAAATTCGTTGCCAACGCTTTTAGTAATCGATTTCTATCGATTTTATCGATTCGTTGTTTCAGCCCTAATGAAATCTACACAAAAATGGTTCAGTAGACACACAATCCAGCTCCTCTCATGGCCATCTCAGTCCCCAGAGGTCAACCCAATTGAAAATCTTTGGGGTGAGCTGAAAAGGAGAGTGCATAAAAGAAGATCCAGGACTTGATCTAGAAACATTGTGCAAAGTGGAATGGTCAAAGATCCCATCTGGATCCCGTATCTATATTCTTCAATCGTGTGAAATGTTATAGGAGGAGATTAAGTGTTGTCTTAGGATTGTACGAAGTATGAACATCAGGGGTGCCAATAAATTTTGGCACACATGATTTCATGTTAAAACAATCATAATGCGGGTCCCCACACACACACACTGAATAATTGTACTTCAGTTAAATGTTGGACTTTTCTCTCTTTTTGCATTGTGGTTCTATATTGTTTAAATAAAAAAAAAATTCTAAGAAGCCTAAGAACACAGCACTGTATTACCCAGGGTTTGATTCAGACTCATTATTTAAAATGTCATGCATTACTGTTTTATAAATTTTTTGGGAATAAAAACTTAAGACCTGTTAAAACAAAAGTCAATTATAGAGTTGTTTCGAACACTTGCAATAAAAGAAAAGCAACTAATTTCAGCTTTACAAAATACGTATTTTAGTAAACAAAGCTTTAAAAATGTTAAAGTGTATGTTAAATGTTAATAAAATGTGCTTTCTTAGAAATTCTGTCTCATAATTAGTGCACATATTCTCCGTTCTTTGCTGAAAATATAGGCACCTCAAAATTTATTTAAAAGAAAAATAACAAATAATTAATTTTTTTAACCAACTCTACATAAAATGACTTTTTAACTAATAAATTGCACCTTTTTGCGATTAAATAATTGCACTGGTCTATATCGTGATAAAACTTTTTAGGTGATTAATTGTGTAGCTCTACCTGCATTCTACTGATTTTTTTCCCTTTATACTTATTTTTGGGGCTGTACATGGACGAAGATGATTTCGATTAATCTATCGATTATTTAGTTAATCTAGTGATAATTTTCTGGTTGGAGGATTAATACTTTTATTAACTTATCCATAAATAATAACTACCTGCTGATGTTTAATATTTTAACCTTTTATTCAAGCATTCTCTCGTAAATGTATTTATTTTACAATTTTTTTTTCCCATGTTAGAGATCCGAACTCCATCAGCAGCCAAATGGGGCGCACATAAATGTGCATTAAAAATTTTTTTACCGAGCAAAGCTATTCATGAGACCCAAAAAAAAAACACCCCAAAATAAACTCCGTAAACATTGCAACTCATCGATGCACTTTATGGAAGTTGACATATTGACATATTCGATTACACTGACTTATTGATATAGCCCTAATGTTTTTACGTGCACAACATTTTAATTAGTTAGTTAATTCTATACCTTAACTCCATAAACTAGTGTTCAATTTATTTTATAAAAAAATGTTTGCAACTTTGTGAGAATTTTTTTTAGGCATTGTACATGATCAACAAGTATAAAATAATGAATTATTTATTATATATACTGTAGTGGCCCAAAGTTTAGCAAAGTAACTAAGATATCCGAGAAACAATTAACAGTACAATTTCAAATAAAACAAATGTCTGGGCATCAATTCTAGACCTAAGTGCTGCTGCTGTTGATTTGTCCACATGTAATTGTGTATTTAAATAAACTTGTACAGACTTTTGTTTTTAACAATGTATTTGGTTTCACCTGCTACTGTAACAAGCTACATTTAAAAATTCTATTATAATTATGTACCTGCACACATTTCTCATTCTTTATTTATCATATATCTTAACTGGGGAATGGATTCAGAGACGTTTCTAAATGCCTTTCAAAAATCCTCCATGTCTGAACTCATCAGAGGATAGATGAGAGTCCAACCTCTTGCCAAAAAAGTATGCCAGAACTTCAGCTGTTTCTAACTTGACAGGCTGTGTCTTCATTTAGCACCAAGGAGACACTTGGAAGACAACCAAAGGCAGATGCTGCCACGAGACAGGAAGTGCTGGCAGATGGAAAGCGCTGTCATAACTTGGATTAGGAGGACATGCAGCCGCCTCAACCTCGTACTCGAGACCTAGGGCCACAGCTGGTGGACAGGACAGCAAGCTACACCCCATTTTATATATTTTTCAATTGTTTTTTCTACATCATTGATTCACAACACAACCAACTATGGAATGAAGAAACTTAAGTATACTTGGGGACGTGTGACAGCAGCAGATATGCACTTGTTTATCTGCCTTGTACTGTACATGGGTCTTCTTCCTCTGAAGGCACTGAAGGAGTACAGGGACTTCAGACTATGACAGACTGTAAAATCAGACCCATCTAAGACAGAACTTTGGATGCCTGCAAAACATTTTTTTATCCTGGGTGGGATCTTGCCATAGATGAGGGGACAGTGGACAGCCAAGCCCGGACGGGGTATAAGCAGTGCATGAAAAGAGAGCCCACAAAATGCAGCTTTAAACTTCTTAAAGGGCTAAGCTATAATGCAGTCACCAAGCTGCTGGACATTTATTTTCTTGGCGAAGGGTGCAAGGTCTATGTAGATAATTTCAATACCAGCCCCACTCTGCTCCTTGACCTCCACCAGAGAAGGATTTTATCTTGCGGAACGATTCATACTTACCTAACAAAAGTAAACGACCTGCCAAAGAAAGCCGAATGAGGAATGCTTGGGTGGATAAGAAAAGGACAGCTGCTTTTTGAGGCAAGAAGTCGCTATGTGTTCATGCATGTACAAAGCATACACCAAAGACCTCGTGAAGAGGAATGTGAAGGACTCAAATGGACGGTGGTCTGTGAAGCAGGTACCTACTTTACTGCACCTTATGTGAAGAACTATAATCAGTATAGAGTTGGAAGTGACCTGTCTGATGCCGTGATTAGCTACTATAATGTCTAGCACAAATCCCAAAAATGGTACAAACCGCTCATTTACCATTTCCTGGACATTGGAATTGTACAGGATGCGAAGCAGATGTGAAATGACAAACAGTTCAGGGAACAGCTAATTTTGTCTATTGCCAGCATGAATTAGTTCCAGTCCACTTTGCTCAGGTCCATATAATTTCTGGCCATCAGCTTCATCCATCACACGCCTGCTGCAGTCTGTCCACCTTCAGGTCACCTGCCAGCTTGCTTTGCAGCACACGAGACTGATGTACACTATCCGATATGCCACTATCTTGCAGCAGTTGGGAGGAGACTGTGTGTACTATGTAAAAAGAAATTAACCCCTTACATGCCAGAAAACATTGTGCTTGACTAAAGGAAGGAAACGTTATAGTGACACAGACACATGAGCAACAATATCTGTGTTTAGGAACGGTTCTGGTTTGGAACAGCATTAACCTTTTCAGCAATTTGAGCTACAGTAGGGATTCTATTGGCTTGAACTACACTAATCAGCCTTCACTCCCTGGAGTTTCTTTTCTTTTGGACCACTTGGTACTGTATGTCCTGACTACTGCAGACCAGGAACATCCCACAAGAGCTGTAGTTTTGGAGTTAAGTAAGTCTTAAAGCAGATACTAGGCCTTATTTACAGCCTTTTAAAAAGATATGTGAAAGTTTTTTTTTTTAGCGTTTAGCCTTTCACCAATTAATCAGAGATCAAAAATTAACTTAAACAGATCAAATGAAAAATTATAGTGTGTGCTTTGCAAGGACGCAGTTGCTGGGAAGATTTGGTCAACGAAACCGTATCCTGAAAGAGGACAGTTTATAGTCAGATATAGGCAGTTCAGATGCAACAAAGACAAGAGGTGCAACACATGAGCCAAAAAAAAAAAAAAAAAAGCTTAAGTGTGTGGGTTGGAAAACCAACAAGTTGGAGTTGTCCAAGCATGACGTAAAGTCCCCTGTTGAGTGAATTGGTGACATAATCCTGACATCAATTTTAAAGAATGTAGAATAATATGGTATGGGTAAACAAAGAGATTTAGCTAGAGGAGCACTACAGTGTTTTGGTGGTCTATAAATAACAGCAAGTACTGTTGGTATTGGACTGCTGGTTTATAGAGCGACAGATACTTACTGTACCCCTCCTGTCTGGAAGTTCAGGGCTGCGAGATGTAAACAAACCCAGATGGGCCAACTTGATTCAGATCAAAAGGTCTTTTTTTTCCGCTGCCAGGCCTCAACTAAACCAAAGAACTGAAACTTATTAAACTGCACATTTAATGTGTACAGTTATTGAATGTTGTGTACTTCCTGTGTACTTGGAGAGTCATAAACGATTCCTAGCCAGTGTGCAACCCCCAGCCAAACCCGACTGGATGCAGTGCCGGTCCCAAGCCTGGATAAAATGGGAGGGTTGAGTCAGGAAGGGCATCCGGTGTAAAACCTGTGCCAAGCTTGTATGTCCGGACCAGATGGTCCACTGTGACGACTCCTTGCCGGGAGCAGCTGAAAGACCAACAACTACAACTTTGAGAGTCACAAACAGCTGGGATCAAATTCCTTGTGTGTGTCAACATACTTGGTGAATAAATCTTGATTCTGATTCTAGACAAGATCATGGATCAGAGAGCCCTTACTGGAGAGTGAGCATGTGTTGAACAGGCCGACTGTAAGACTGTGAAGACGTAGGCTATCTGTTAAGCCCAGCCAGGGCAGCAGCAGCAGCCATGTGTGACAGTGTTCAGTCTACTAAACACACTTAGGCTGGTTGGGCATACTCTCAAGACCCCTTTATGATCTTTTGTAAGCTAAAGATCTGGTTCATGGTTGAACCGAAACCTTGATGACTGCGAATCTTTAGACACTGAGCCATTTTAAGCAACCCCACAACCCCTCTGAAAACTTTTGTACTGAACTGGAATGCAGAATGCGTGCCAGGACTCTTTGCTCGACGTCTCACTAACTTGGCAGTGTGATGTTCAGCAAACACAAGTGTGTCTCTACATCCATTTAGTTTTGTTGTGTACCTTCTGGGAGATTAGTACAAATAAATAAAATAAATCATTAAACATATTAATGGCATGCTGTCCTAAAGCTCTATTTCAGTGTTTCAGTTGGATTTTGTATCCCGAAAATAGCTGTTTTCAAGTGGTGTTCTTTGTCCCAAGAGGTTGCATTTTCGTGCAGTGTTCTTGGTTCCAATATAGCTTTAGTCATGCAGTGATTACTGGTCACAATATGGATACTTTCACATCAAGGTAAATTAAAATCCTTGACTCTTTTGGCCATGCCAGGAATGCACATCATCCCCGGAGCAATTTTTCAAATATTTCTTTCATTGATGTGCTGGTTTTTGATCCACAGAAAATCAATTGATGGCAACTCTCTTTCAACTATGCAAAACTGTTTTCAGAGTGAAATCTTTATAACAAAATGAAATGACGGTCCAAGGTTTTTAGGAAGAAGATTCAGATCTCTATAAAAATAATCAATGTAAAATTTCCACAGCATTTTAATAATCATAACTATTGTCAATTTTCAGCAACTATGTAAAATACATGGACAGTCTGAACTTTAATGGCCTTGTATATTTCCTTGTTTATGAATTCTTTAGTGAATCTTTAATAAATCTTTATTTGCACCTTGCTGGGCTGGAAATGAATGTGAAAAGACTCTTTGTCACACCGGGCTCTCAGTTCAGGTATATTACACACCCCCATCTGAGGATGCTGAGGATGTTTGCTCAAACGACCATTTTTTTGACTTATGGTGTGGCTTTACACTACAGTACTGCTTTTTATTAGCGCCACAGTGGAAAGGGTTTTTGAGTCATTGACAACGACCCATTGGTTTTTGAACAGTAGCACTGTTGGGCTTTGGAAAAAAAAGAAAAGATAAAAAAAGTCTATTTATGATTTGTACATCATATAAGAACACAAGATGAAGCAGTTTGTCAGCTTACATAGTTTTTAGTTACACTGTTTGTCTTGTCATTTTGTGTGTGTGGAACTTCGTAGGGAACAGTATATAACTAATTAGTATTATTATATTTATGTTTATTAATATTAGTATTCACATTTAACACTTTTGAACAGCAAAGGCATTAGTGGAAGATGTGCAAATTTTAGCGCTCAAGGAGTCACAGTGCTAAAGCAAAAAACACAACAAAAAAACAACACTGAGTTACTCACATTGCATATGTGCACCACTACCCTGTTTTTTAACCTCTCCCTTTTTTTGTTTTGTTCTTTTATATAAAATCTTTGCATCTGAGATTGATTCTGCAAAATTCAGTGCAGCACTAAACTTGTGCCATGTAAAATAAAGTTTAAATCTAACACCACAAGAGTCAGTAGAGTTGTTCTTGCTTAATTATATCAGTGTACATGGAGAAAAAAAAATCATGGTAGATATGTTTCAGAATTCATGAGCACACAATAATCGTATCAAAGGCATTCTGCGTATTTAAGGCATTCTCAGTAAGTCTCTTGTTTTTTTGCCAACTGGACAAAGTGTTTGTAAAGGCAGAATGCAATTTGTTCATCAAAAATGACTTCATGTCTAGTGCAGTCATGTGTTTTGTTCCTTTCTGCCTCCCACTCATCTTCACTGAAACCACAGGTTAAGAGTGAAGCAGATTCTGATTGGTCTCCAGAAACATCACCTCTTCTGAGTCACTGGAGCCAGAAGGCCACTATGATGAATAGCAGCATTTGTGGTAAACTTTGCAAACATGTGCAGCCTGTAAAAAAGTAAAGTTTTATAATTAGTTTAGACAAAAAAAAAAAAAAAAAATCATGTAATGAACGAAGGAAAAAGAGATGCCATGCAATCAGTCATTCACATGTTATAAAAAAAAAAAGGAACCTACAATTTCCATTAGGGATCACAGTTCTTTTATCTGCAGCTGTTTTTGGATGGAGCAAAGATTTAAATTAATTAATATTTATAAATAAACAGGTTGTTTCTGCTTTTAGAATATAGACAAAACTATAATCTTTTTACAAAATCATTATAATCTGTTGGCACAAAAACAGTTTTTAATGGTAATTAATAAAGGATGATTATTTAAGCACAGGTTTTGTTTATTTATATGCATTAGAAGTATAAAGAAATGACATTATCTGTACAGTGATTTAAATTCTATATGGTCTTCCCAGACACAAATTGCAAAAGTGAAGGATGGTGTGCTCACCCCGTTATTTAGGTTTATACCTGATTTTATTTGGTACACTACCAGTTAAAGTTTGGACACACCTTTAATTCTGTGGTGTTGATTGGTACTGATTTTTCTTGTCATTTAAAAAAAAAATGCTGGCCTACTTCTAGAAGTCGGTTATTCAGATAATCACAAGTTACAATATAAAATTTGTATCCAGATAAAACAAAGCGCAATTTAAAGTTGGCTTTGTTTTATTAACCAGTTTTGTTTGAATTTAACAGAATTTCATATCAAAAGGTTTATTTATAAGATAAAACATCATAGTGAAACATATGCTATACCCCATTGATTTCTCCTAAATCCTTAAATTTAATCAATAAAACCAGTATTTCAAACTATTTCCTTAACAATAAAAACAAATCCAATTTGTTATTAAACCTAACCGTTAATGGTAAAGGTTGTCTCCATGCCAGCATGGATGTGGTCTGTCACATGACAGTGAAGAAGCCACGTCCCAGGAGTCCCAGCTACCAGCTCTATAGACTTAAATGTTCCTGGGAACAAGTCATACACGTCAGCTCTGTGTGGATAATCCATCTGCAACAGAATAGAAGATATATACATTAAAGAATGGATGCTGTGTAGAAAAAAAGTGTAATGCACATAAAACAGATATAATTTAATAACTGTATACCTTGTATATAAAACTCTGAGCGTGAAAGTGCACGGTGTGCATATCTATCTCATTTCCCAGCCCCATTAAATACCACTCAGTCCGATCTCCTTGCTCCATCTTCAAACCATGCAGGTTCGCATACAGCTTTCCATTAATACCTGAACAGCACAATTAGACAAGGATGTCATTTGAAATTATTTTAATTAACTCCACAACACTTTTACATACATCGTCACTAAGCAGATTTACAGATCATGTCTCCGATGTACTAAGAAAAAACGATTCGTTTTCAAAACGTCGGTAGTGCATTAGTGTAACGGGATTATATAGAGAAATAAAAGGAGTTTATATCCCTGTGTTCTGTTTTTTAGCTCAATCAAAAATCCTGGATTGACTTGAACACTCCGCATAGAGTTAGATTTCTAATGAGCAAATCAGAGATGACAGCAGAAACCTTCCCAATCATTTCTGAATACAGTTTATAATATCAAATTAATGCAAAGGGAGGATAACTGACTAACCGTGCATCATGTTACTTTCCAAAAATCCCTCATCATTTTTGTTGAAGTTGTCAGGAACCTTTTTCAGGTAGGTTTCTATATTGTTGTCCAGATACCAGGATTCATTTTCATCGAACACCATAAAAAGCAAGGCGAATTCTTTATCCACGTCTCCTCGGCGTCTGGAATTTTTGTCTAAAGTCCCTTTACGGCACACTATCAATGGTCCAACCAAGCCACTCGCCAAATCCTGTCCAAGTCCACCAGACACAACACAAATCAAACAAACATTAACATGCACTTATTACACTTAAATGAAAAGAAAAGACATGTTTAAAACATGCATTGCTTCAACAATGACCTAGTACTCTTAGGCACAGTGTTAACAACATACAGCAGATAAGCACACTGTTGTCAGGGTGTGACAGGTTGTACCTTAACGAAGTTAGCAGATGAGTAATAAGCAAAGGTTATACAGTTGGACTCGGTGCGTCCAGGACCTGACCTGATAGTCCAGTTATACTTCATAACGTTCCCTAGAACACATACACATATCATATAGCAGTTTGGTCCATCGCTTGATAACGTCCACAAATTTGTATGCACAGAGTATTAGATAAAACTCATTTTCAGTAGCAGTTTGGTGTACCTGGAGGAACAGATTCCATGCGTCTGTTACTAGCCTTCACGCCATGAGCATGAACTGAATAATTCCTGCTGGCTTTGTTCTTGAATACAACCTGGACCCTCTCACCAACCTCGACCCTAAGAATGGGACCTGCAAAATAAAGAAACCTATAAATATTTTTAAAAATCTTTCCTGCTAGGGTTTTGTAATCAAGGGTACATCTTTGTAAGTGGGTCAGTGCATGCGAACCTTCAATTTAGTTTACAGAGTAAAACTAATGTGCCTTTCATATTATGGACCTTTCTAGCAAGTGTATGAAAGCCATATCTCTGACCAAAGCAAAACAATTTGTTTAGGACATTTATTTCTGTGAGTATAGTGGTTGTCAATAAGCCTAGTTCTTTTAAACATGTGACTTTGAAACTGGACTGCGCAAAGTGACATCTTAGTCACATGCCTGTCTTATTTGTATTATACAAGTAGAATAAAAAAATTATTAATCTTGCTTCCCAACATGAATTTTCTATTGTCAAAATGGACTTGGCAACAGTACAGTTGTTGAGACAATTTAGGTAGTAAGCTGTTTTTGAAAGCTAGAATTATGTTCAAAATAACGTTGAACGACATGAGACCACGCTGTGTCCAGGAAGCTGTTGTGTCTGTTCAAATCACTGGACTTCTGGATTTCAGACATTGTGTGAAAAGACATTAAGTAACATGCATGCTATAAATTAAGGGTAAATTTCTGTTGTTTTGAGGTTTTATTTGCAATGTTGTGTTTAGGTTTTTATACACAATTCATCCTAAACCATGAATGAAAATTTGACCAAACCTTCACAGGTGTGCAATAGCTTATTTAGCACTATTTAATTTTAAATTTTTTTTGGAGAGAAAACAAAAACAAAAACGGGAAGGTCGGGTAGTCTTAATTGGAATACCAGTGTTGGGGAACGATACTTTTTAAAGTATCTAATTACATTACAAAATTACTGTCTTCAAAAAGTAATCAGTTACATTACAGCGTTATTTTCTGATAAAAGTAACTAGTTCGCGTACTTTTCCATTGCAGAAAATGAAAACTCCTTTGTGATTCCTTATGCATGTTGTTTTAGCCAAGACCTTTATAATTATTCTACCATCATCACTCAGCGAAGTTTGGCCCATAATTTGTTAACTACTAATACCCCTATCTTACCTACGCAAGTTCGCGCGATGGCCGTGAGTACGGTTCATCATGATTCACCACGAGTTTTGGCGCTATGATTAGGTTTCCATCTTTTCGCGCGTTGATCCTCGCACAGTCATACCGCATAGGTGAGATAGGGGTATAACAGCAGGAATAACAGAGAGGGCGGATTATCGGGGGCGGGGCTTGTAGGACGACTTTCACACACAAACACACACTAATAGATTGAGAATGACTGCTGTCTGGCTAACGGATTACATTGCTACGATTACAACTTATCTGGATCATTCATCGTTAGTGTTCCTGCTAGATCCTTGCAAGAAATACTTAGAATTAGCAAAATTATCTGCAGATTGACCAAACTATTTTGTGCTTGAAATTAGCAAAACAAATAGGGTTACTAGTCTGACTGCAAACTTAGAATAAGAAATGCAAGATACCGTTACCTATATTTAAGTGGTTTCCATTCCAGATTATTCATTTATTTATTAATTTAAGAGCTTAAGTCCAAAATCTAATAAGTCCATGTTGTGATAAAATTAATAAATCAATAAATTCTATAAATTCAATTAAACTGATCTTAAATTTAAAATATTACACTAATGGTGAATGGACAGATCTGAAATCCCAATGCTGCCATGAACACATAAAAATTGAGTCTTTCCAAATTGAAATGAGTAAGTCATATGATCATAAACCATAAATGGAGTTGTTTATAGAAAAAAAATACTTATTGTTGCTCGTATTTATCTCAAATTTATATTTTTATATACAATTTTAAATCAGCCATCAGTATTATTATCATTATTATTATTAATGTTATTCTTAATAATAATGACAATAATATTAATATAAATATAAATATTAAAATTAATAATAAAAAAATAATAGGCTCCAAAAACTGAGTTACGCTGAATTCTATGCTGAACAATTTCCTTACCAATATCTATAGTGAATATATAAAATTTAATGGTATTGTAGCATGAAAAAAGTCTGACAAAACTTTAAACGAGTGTAAAAATAATATATTTTGTGTTTATTCTAGCCTTTTTTCCCTAAATAATTTTGAAAAACTTTCAAGCACACAATATAACTAATGCTATATAACAGTATTTATAATAAATTCTTACAGTTTTACCTTTTTTTTATTGGCCTTCGAATATAAAATGCTGACACTTCTTAAGTCACAGGTTAAAAGTATGCATATTACCCAGAATGCCTAAATGCTCTTCGTTAGGACCTCTGGGCTTCTTGGTTGTAAATGTGTCATCTGTGTACTGCTGGTACACCACCTTTTTGTACTCAGGGCCAATCCGATTCCCCGATTTTTTGAGGAAAACATTCCCAGGACTAAGAGAGAGAAGGAAATACAGAAAATAAATCATGTGAGACACTTGCACAGTCCCGTACAGTTTCTGTGTATTCGGCTCTGAAGAAGATTTGATACAGGTGGACTAACACTGACCTGTCACCTAATGTTGTGTGATGTTTCTTCAACTCCCATGTCCGATTTGGGGCGTAGTTCCACACCACTTCTTCAGCAGCCAAGTAGAAATACACATCAGGACGGAAGGTTGTATCCTCTGATCCAAGGTTTTGGCTTCGTGTGCAGGGTTTGGCTGTGTACATCTGGAGCATTCCACCACGGTAATGATCAGTTGTCCGACAGCTCAGCTCAAAAACACCTAGTGTCGAAGAAAAAGTCATAAAAGGTCAGAAGATTTAAATTAATTAAAGGTATGTTTAAAAAAAATCTGTATACTAATAATAATAATAATAATTGTATTTCTCTTAGCGCTCGCAATTCCAGTAACCTTTTATAATTTATTATTGTCACTTGGCATAATTGCATGACTTGCTGCAAGAACAAAGTACCAAAAGGTCCTACTTTTATAGTTGTAGCCATATTTCTTAATGATTAATTTAGTGCATTCATTAGTAACACCTAGCTGAATTTATCTCTTTATTACCGTTGAAGCAGAACGTGTGTACTTTTCATTCCTGTTAAATGACTGGATATTGATATTTCTTTCTTTGTTTTTTTAATAACCGGAGGTTATTAGATACAGATATCTAAGATGATAAACAAAACTGATGCAGAAACTAATAATGCCATTGCATTATATAAGTGTAATCATACAACAGTACCAACTGTAGTAATTTGATTGGTAGAGAGACATTTCAGGAGTGATGATGATAATATATGGTAACATCACTGCAACTTTTAATTATACGTATCACTCCGCCTCCACCGTTCTAACAATCGTAGCTGTCTGCTATCTGAGTGTTGGTCGCAGCATGGGTGAGAGTAGGTTGGTATGGTCCACAGTATTGAGGAGAGAGCAACAGCCTGCCAAAACCACATTCAAAGCCAGTCATGGAAGTACTTTCAGCAGAGAAAAAAACACTTTGTCTACTTTTCTAAGTCGTTCTGAAATGTTGTTTTTTCCACTAAAGGCGATTTGAATCCCTTCTTTAACCCCTAATCAGGGGCACTACTTGATGTGTTAAACAAGTGAGCTTTCCATTCAACACTATTAATATAATTTATGCCCAGAACCAAATAGTTAACATAGCCGATATTTTAAAGCGAAATAAGTGGAACTATAAAGAGATAGGGTATGCGTTGGCGGAGATTATAATAAAAATTATAATCTGTTGATAATAAATGGTGTTTGTGGAACTGTTGTATAAAAGCAATATCACACTTGAGGTCATGCCTGTGATGCAGTCGTAGGCATAGAACAGCACTCTCTCTTGTGTGATATTGCTTAACAATACTTTTAACTAATTTAAACTAGTTTAAATTTATGTTTTAATTGTAAGTTGATCATTATTGCCACCTCATTCTCTATAAATACTTCTTTATATAAAACTCTAGATTAGATTACCCTCATTGTCTGGTATCATGGAGACAGTAACACTAGTGTGTGGGAAGAGGTTAAGTGTATCATGCGTAGTTCCGTCCCGCTGAAATGTGTTTCCCTGGAAATAAACGCCGTGAAGATCCACCTCTGTGCCCAAGCCCAGCATGTGCCACACAACATGGTCCCCCAGGCACAAATCAAGGTCAGGTAAGTTCCCGTACATGAAACCATTTACACCTGAAAATGGGACACACCACACACATTCACGTAATAAGCAGTGTATTTCGACTGTAATGGACTAAATAAGCATGCACAGATAGACATATTTCATATTTGGTACACAAACTGGCAATCCTTACAGTGCATTTTGTTGCTCTCCTGAAATATTTCGCTTTCTGCGTCTGACTTGTCACTACCAAACTCGGCAATATTCTTCTCCAGATACCAGCTTTCGTTCTCATCGATGACCGAGAAAAGTAGGAAAAACTCTTTCTGCACCTCTGACCCTGTATGCTACATGCACACACATACAGTATACAAACACAAACATGGATTAATGAAAGAACATCACCAGACTTTATTTGATCACATAGCCAGTTCATTTAATTTGTGCCCACTATAATTTCCTACTTAATTAGATCAGTTGCCAATTTTCACCTCCCACTTAACCAACAAGAGATCATCATCTGCGTTTTCTGACACACATGAAGGCAGCAAGACACATTAAATAAAAGTTGCATCATAGTTTAAAACCCAGCTGCTGTAACTTGAGCACTATTTTAACCTTGCGCTCTCCTCAGGAGGTTTTACTCATCAGTCTAGAAAATTTGCTAACAATGGCTCTTTGTGTAAACTTGCTTTGATTTAAAAACAAATGGTGCATTTATTTGCTGCAAAATACTTCAATTGAATTAATAATTGGTATGTTTATGAGATAGTACCTGTCGACCACTTCCATCAAGAGCTCCTTTCTTGCACACCTGTAATGGTCCCACCAACCCAGAATTGGTGTCACGTACAGGATCTGTACTCGAGTAATACAGGTATGACAGGCAGGGTGGGTCGCTCTCTGAGGGACCTTCAGTCACCCGCCATCGATAGATAAACGTCTGATTTGGTGCCACGCTGGCCCCTGCTTTCTGAGAACCTGAGGAGGTCAAGGTAATGATACAGTATTAAGGTGTTTAAAAAAATAAAAATTGCAATGTATTTTTAAATGAAACAAAAAATGTTTGTCTTACCATCCTGATACATGGCCCCTTCATAAACTTTATCATACGACAGACCATGGGGTTGCAAGCTAAAGTCTTTGGATGCCATATTGCGAAAGGTTACCACAATGACATCTCCTTGTTCTCCTCTAATGACTGGACCTTTGAAAGACAGATAAGATGCAAAAAAAATTATACAATAGGAAACCTGTGATTTTTAACAATTGCAGATTTTTTTTAAATAACGTGAATTCTTCGACAATTGTCACTGGCAGCTATTGTAAAAAAATATACAAGGTTTCTCTATAAATTGTGTCATTGTGATGTGGAGTGGTGCATATAATTAAAAAAAAAGTTCCAGTGCTGTTGAACATGAGCACTGAATATGCTTGATGTAGCATGCAAACTTTTTTATATACAAAGAAAGCCTCAATTCACTAGTATAGTTTAATTTAAGGTAAGACCTTTATTGGTTAGAAATACACCTTATAGGTCTAAAATAACTAAATTAGCTAACTAACCTAACTAGCCTGCTACATCTATTAAGCAAATGTTATTGCAGTACTAGATCACAGCACAGCAATAAATGTGTGTGTGTGTGTGTGTGTGTCACTTCTGGGTTAAAAATTCTCAAACAACCACAGAATCTCCCATGCTGTAGTCAGAAATTGACACTTATGAAGGCAATATATAATTAACACACACTCACACACACTGTGCAACCACCTAAAGTGTGGACAAACCCTGTGGTTGGATTGGACGTGCTGGTCCTGGTGCATTCGCATCACAAACTGCATAGCATCAAACAGGCTACATTCAGTGACTGCAAACACATAATACTACATAATAAGATTTCGATTTACCCAGAAAGCCAAGATGGTGTTCTGAGCCTTGTTGCTCGTTCTTTAGGGTAAATGTGTCATCTTGATATCCAATGTATCTGGCTTTCCAGTAGCTCCCACCCAGCCTGCCTTCCACTTGACTGAAGAATTCTGCAGAGTCACTGTAGAGATAGAGAAAAGGAAACCAAAAATACAGAGACGTTCAATACAAAACGAAATAGAATAGGATAAAAAAAATTTGCATTAAATTGCAAATTTAATGTATGTAGATAAAGAATAGTGGCAGTTAATAACTCTGTGAATACAGTCACCTTCCTTCCATATCTAGCCGTTCATCTGTGAATCTGTTTATTCCTGAGGGGGCATAATTCCAAATCTCTTCTTCAACAGCAATATAGAAATGTCTCTCACGGCCAGGGGGTGCTGCGGGTGCTTCCTTACCGCACAAAGACACTTCATAGAAGCCCTGCATGCCTGCTACTCATCAGTAGAAATCAACAAGGGGAAAAAGGTGTAAGGGAGTGTTTGGTGCGTGTATGTGTATATGTGAGGTTAAAATACACATCCCACTTAAACATACACCACATAGGCAAAATAAAAGTCCCTGTTTTAGGTGGGTTAAAATTTTTTTTTTTTTTTTTTTGCACCAAGCAAAGAAAATCATTAAAATGATTTTTAACACAGTATTAAAACCTGGAAGGATAGTGCTAAAGTCATCGATATGAAAAAAATTATAGATGACCATGATTGGTTATCACTTAACCGCTTGGTGAAATTGCATCATGGAAAAACAACATTAGAAACCATAGTTATGTTAATAGTGAATGTAGGAGCATTTCCACATGTATGTTGCAATGAGAACTCGGGTCTAAACAGCATTGTGGGTATAAAGGGGAACCACTTGTTAGTGAGAAAAAAAGCTTTCATTTGCTAATGGACATAAGGATTGGACTTTAGAGCAATGGAAAAAAGTCATGGGGTCTTTTCTAAAGTGAGGGTAAGACAGGGAAGTGTATAAAGCAATGCCTCAGCATGCATAGTGCCTACAGTACAAGCCTCTGGAGGCAGTGTTATGATCTGGGGTTGATTTCAGTTGCTTAGGTCTAGGCTCAGCAACGTTAGGTGGCAATAAAATGAAGTCAGCTATTTTTTTATATTTAATTTTAGTCATTCTTTTATTTCATATATTTATTTGCAAATCTTTCAAGTTTGATTCTAATGTAAATGTTTTCCAGGTTTAAACCTACCAAGGTTGCTTAATTTAAATGAATATACCTAAATATAACTGCAGAAATACAAACAAGAACAAGAAAAATACCTTGCATGTGGTCATTAACTTGGCAACTTAACATCCACTTTCCTGCCGTCATGGGAACCATTGTTGCTGTGACAAAAGTGGCAGGAAACAGGCTGAGCACATCGGTACGGTGCCCGCGGTTAAGAAGGGTGTGGCCATGAAAGTAGGCAGAATGAATATCGACTTCATTGCCGATCCCAAAGAGATGCCAAGACACTGTTTGTCCGATACACACGTTTAACGGGGGCAAGTTACCAAATACAAAGCCATTGATTGCTGGAGAGAAAGAGGAAAACATTCAGAGAAGTGAAACAAAAAACACATGCAATACAACAAATTTAATATTCTTTATGTTCAATGTTTCCATACTCGAACAGGAAGTAGTTAGTCACTGACTTTACGCTTCAGCGTTTAATCTACAGTATCAACACCCACTGTTTGGTAACACTTCTGCACGGACGTACATACATTGTACATTTTTAGAATGTCTTGGATAGACTTATTTCTTCCTTGTATTAGACAGTATTCTTAACATAAAATACATTTGTAAACATAAAAAATGAGTATCCTGAACTGCTTACAGTGCATCAGGTTAGACTCCTGAAAATCTTCATTTTCTTTAAGATTAACACCACGAGGGACGAACTTGCGAATGTTGTCATCAAGATACCAGCTAAGATTTTCATCAACCACACTGAACATCAGGAAGAACTCCTGATCCACATCAGAACGTTGATTTCCTGAGGTGTCCAGCACTCCTGAGAGCAAAATAATTTAAATAAAACTTGTTAAAGCATGTAGGTTTGTGTGGGAAAATACTTTTAGGTAAGTTTGTCCCTAAACGTACCCTTATTGCAGGTGAGCAGAACCCCGATAAGTCCTGTTGCAATGTCTCTTGGTGCATCTACATGGGAGTGGTAGATCCAGGTGAGGCAGCTGGGATCAGCTTTGGTAGGAGCAAACTCTTCCGTCACCTTCCAAGTGTATGTGTAGTCTTGACCGGGAGACACAGCATCGTCTTCCTTGTCCTTACCAGATGTACCATCTGGATATAGTGCACCTGTAAAGAGCATACATTGTTATAAAACAACAACTTTAATTTTTATGTATGGGTTATCCTATAGCTACCAAGCTACCTAATTTTCTTATCTTAAATTACTACTTAAACATCTACTCATCTTGATTAAACATGTTTAAAATATGCAAGTCTTGTTAGAAATACTTTTTTATGAGGTTGTATTTATGCGCAGCTCTTAATGTTCACGGGAAACCAAAAACTGTTAAATGAACGCGGATAATGAGGAACTACTGTAAAAGCAGCTCCTGCAAAGGAAAACCCCTTTGAAAGATGAAATATAGAGGCAGATTGTAGATAACTGGGTCAGAAAAACTCCAAAACTGTGGGATGTCGTGGTTGCGCACTGTCACTTTGTTGTTGCTCTTGTTTGCACATTTGCATGTGCACTTTATGTTGTCTGTTAAAATAGTTATACTTAGCTAGTTAGTTTTTGTTAATTTATGTTGTAATTTATGGTAGGTCTCTCTGTCCTGTCTATGCTAGCCAGTTAACTAGGCCTCTTGGTTAGCTAGTTTAGTGTCTCTGTTAATTTATGTTGTAAATTTATGTAGCATGTAGCACCTTGGTCCTGGAGGAATGTTGTTTCGTTTCACTGTGTACTAACTGTATATGGTTGTAATGACAATAAAGCCTACTTGATGTGCTACATGTGAAGCTGGTCCACAGTATTCAAGACCTACCAAAAGTGGTCCAAGGAAGAAAATCCAGTGAACTGGTGACAAGCTCATGGGTGGCCAAGGCTCACGGATGCACATGCGGAGCGAAGGCTGACCCATGTAGTCCTATCCAATAGAAGGGCTACTGTTGCTCAAATTGCTGAAGAGGTTAATGCTGGTTAAGAAAGGTGTCAGAACATAGAGTCCATTGAAGTATTGGTTGCACAGGGCCGCAGGGGGCTGAGGGAACCTACTAATTGGTGTATATACTATAGTAAAAAAAAAAAAAAAAAAGACATAAGCTTAGCTTGGTTCAGGTTTTTTTTTACAGATGTATTTAAACTCTTAAGCCAGTCCTGGGTCTTTGATGTACTTCTGAAAATTGTTTCCTTTTCAGATTGATTAGTGGAACTTGATTTGACTAGAGAAAGTCTTATATCAGCTGGGTAATACGAGAACCTTCTCCACTGTATGATCACCTGGCCATGCAGTTAACCTGGCAGGACCCACAACATGGCTTCTTGGGCTTGAGGATTAAGATCTAGATGCTGTAGCACGTCATTGTTCTTGAGTTTTTAATGCTTTGCACCCAGTATAAGAGATATAGAGCTTTTATCAGTGTGTTTCTTATACTACATTTCTGCTGCCTGATTAGGCTGACTCTCTGGAGTTTCCCTCTATTGTAATTTGCATTTTCCTGAGAGTTTTCTAGTTGATTGGACTTTAGCACCACTGCCAAGTGGTCATAGCACTCAAGGTGAGATGTCAAGATAAGAGCTGACTAGTAAAGTCAATGACGGTAAATTCTGTTATTTTTTCACACTTCAGTCCAATAGGTTCACATAAGACTTTAGGTTGCCAGAACAAATTGTGTTTCTAGGCACAGATTAAACAAATCTCCGGAACTGTACTCTTTCAAACGATATTTCCTCATTTGGTGTTTTGATGATGAAAAGTGACTTACTCCATATTGCTCCGCATGAATTATGGATAGAAGTATCCTGGAAGAGACCACTGCCATGAATATATGTATGTTATATTCATGATATATGTAAATAAATGTCCCCAAACCCCATAACACGGGTACCATTTTCCCCTTAAAATTGGCACCGATCTATATTTACACAACATGCAAAATCAACAAGACACAGGAACAGTCCTAAAGCGTGAACATTAATCATTAGGGAGCAATGCAGGTGGTGGATTAAACTATCTCTCATTAACTTTATTAAACAGTCTTTTGTGGCAACAAAGACCACTGGGGAAGGTAAAATTGTTCTTTCTATGTGCAAAGTAGCAACCAGTGTTTTCCATATAAAAGAAGGTTTCCAACCATGAACCGTTCACCATCTAAAGAACCCATGAGGAACCTGTAACTATGAACCCTTAAACCTGTAAATATACAGTATACAGTTTTGGTAAAGCCTTTATCTTGTAATATAATTGCACTATACTAGAAAAGAGTATTAAAGGTATTAATGTATGTTCCTGCTAGATTACCTTTAAATATCTATTATTGTTTTACAGGGTGTGACAGTCATTTAAAGACATCCCAAGCTGAAAAAAAGCAAACAAGCCAAAGTGAGTTGCAAAATAGTCCATGCCACGGGCATTCCCCGAACCTCTTTGTGGGTAATCCTCACACTCAGGCTAAATAAACTGGTCTATTCCCACAATTAATTGTGATGGCTTTTCAAATAAGAAAAAGATGACTAAATGAGCTAAAAGCTTTCGTTAAAACTAACATTTCCAGGAAAGGATCTTTATCTGTGTGTGATGTTGTTTCCTTTATGCTGAGCTTCTCTTAGAGTGAGTCACCTTGGTTACTAAAGTTTCGTGTTTCACGACTGTCTAGGCTGTTTGTTTTCTGTTGAACGGATGAAGGTTTGCAGCTGGCGATTGCATGAGTACAGAATAGTGAAGTATACTCGGCTACAATCTATTACTCTGATAAGTGACAAAATCGACCTAATGACCTGGGATGGTTAAGAATCTAACACTGCAGTGTAAGCAGATCAGAGATTAAACAGATTTTCGAATGAGCACTACTTTGATATATACTCTATGACTGCATGCTGTGCTCTACAACTCGTGTTTCAAAATAACTTTTCTATGCAATAAAACACCAGATCAGATACATATTGTACTGTATACATACTTTTTTGTTCTTTGCAAGCCTGTGAAAATGTTTGAAAAAATGAATGAATTTTTAAATGATAGTCCAGAACAAAGGTTCATTGTGAAAAACAAGATTTTTTTCAACTTTGGTAGGTAATATTAGTCAAAATAAAAGTGACATCATGTGACATTAAAGCTCAGGTCTTGATGTCTTGTCAACAATGACAAAACAGCAAAGTTTTAGTTGAATAAATGTAGAAAGATTGTAGCTGACAAATCACGAAGCAAACAAGAAAGGCCAGTCCTACCTTCGGAATCCTTCTTGTAGAAGACCCCATGAGGATGAATTGAATAAGGTCGAGATGCAAAGTTCTTCATGTGCACCACAATGTCATCACCCACTTCAGCCCGGATCATAGGTCCGAGGAAGCCCAGCCACTCTGGCTTCGGGATCTCAGTAGTGAAAGTTTCATTTGTGTACTGCTTATAGACAGCTTTTTTGTACACACTACCAATCTGGGTTGGACCATTCTCCAGAAATATGGATGCATGCCTTTAGAGATGAGAGGAGCAACAAAAAAGGAGACAAAGTAGTTATAAATGAGTTGGCCATTGCAACTACTTTATTGCAACTGCTGAAAAAGTTTTATTTCACTGCAGATGAAATGTCAAGTAAGTACTTTTTTTCTTAGCTTGATTATAGCCATGGTTACAAATCAGTAAATGTACATAACATTGCTTGCATACAAAGTGTACAAAATAACACCAAGACAATGTTAATTTTTTTTTTACTCAACAACAGCAACAAAAAAACAACAACATGAAGTAGCAGTTTGGATGAACCAAAATAAAGGGATTGTGTAAACCAGGATAACAGGTGCTTTAATAATAATAGCAGTACACAACTTGGAAGCATGAATAATTGCAAACAGTCATAGTGGCAAAGTGATACTTGTTACAGATAACGATTCTCAGTAACAAGTGTGTCCGCCCTGTATTCTGACAGGCTGTGAACATTTTGTGCACGAAACAAATGAGTATGTATCGCTTGTCTTGACAGAAATACTCACATGTGGACCTTGAACGTTTATTCACATCATATTGTCTAGGAAGGTTTAAATTACTGTGCTCACCAATCTCACGCTGGTTTACACCGGGCTAATGCATAACAGCTGCCCTTAAATGAAATGAAGATGTAGAGTATCACAGATCTTTTTTCTTCTGTGTATTCGTTCACAGAAGGCTTTAGAGAGTCTAAATGTTCTGAACAGCATCTGTTCAGGTTTTAATCAGTATACCTAAAGGGTTTTGTTTATTTGCTTCATTAAGCACTTTTTATTATCCTGGAGCAATCGAGCCTTTGTGGATCAGACTTGTTTGTCCTGCACATTCCACGGGTACTCGGTGAGACTGAGATCTGGGGAATGTGGAGGCTGGATCCACAACCTTGAACTTTTCGCCTGCTTAGGCCCATATGTGACAGGATGTGATGCACCATGTTCTGATGCCTTTCTGTCATAGCCATCATTAACTTTGTTTTTCAGTAATTTGTGCTCTATAGGCTTTTCTCTGGGATTGGGAAACTTTTGATTAGCTAGCCTTTGGTCCCTGCAGGCATAGATGACCAATGGGTGCCCATGATCTTGTCACCAGTTTACTGGTATATAAATGATAATCAGTGTTATTCAGTTCATTGTTTTTATGACCAGTATATGAAATGGGCAATTTTATAGTCAAAAATATTTCAGAAAATAAGTCTACGTGCATAGCAAAGAAATGCAGTAATAATATTTAATGATTTGACACTAATTTAAAGCCAGGCTCTTCAAATCCATTAATCAAGTTGCATAACATCATGCAACAGTCAATGACATTTCAAATAAGTAGTACAGAAGTAATAAAAGTGTATAATTTAACAATTTTTACATTATAAATTAAAATACAGGTTTTAAAGCAACTAATGAAAATAATTAAACCTGTTGGAAATAGTTTTATTTACATTTATCCAGGGTGCCTTACAATGCTTCTGACTTCTGAGCAGTTAAAGGTTAATGGCCCAACAGAGGCAACTTGGGTTTGAACAAGGAACCTTCTGATCACTAGTCTAATGCCTTAATCACTGAGACACCCCCTGCCCAAATTTTACAATGCTAAGGACTTTACAAAACAGGATAAGAACAAGTGGTTTTACAGGAAATATTTTAAATAGTTATCGATCAAAATGTTGAGGTTGATCCAAGAAAGCCAAATTGAAAATGTAGAGAATTGGGAAATGGCTGTATTTTTTTTTTTTACATAAAGTAAACCCTGAAACAGTGATAAGGCTAGAGCTTACTGTGAAAAGAAGCAGAAATTAATTATGCTTGCAAAAATGTTTAGCTTCTCATAATGCATCACTGCATGCTTTTTCAAACAATCACGCCCCTAACCATTGTCAGTTGAAAGTGATTCCTTGATTAAGAAAAATAAAGGGGCATCAAGCCAACTACAGTATCTGTTAATATGAGATGTACAGTACCAAGGGAACCTGACACCACACTGAGAGCACTTGGGGGGTTTTCAAATGCATTGCAATGAGGAAAGTGCTCATTAACATTAGAAATGATCCCAGATATTCGATATGGGAAAACAGTGCTCTATTGTAATTCTAGCCCATTTTCTTTCCTCCCCACACAAACTCACTTTCTCAAAAGATCATAGCAGAAGGTAATACCGATTCAGATGTAAATGACCCCACAATGTGCTCGAACCAGGGACAGTCAGAATACTGTCCATAAAAAGGCTTAAGCAACTGATCCATAGTCATACACAAAACTTAAAACCAGGATAGGATTAAAGAATGAGTTTTAACAATGCCGCTCAGCTCATACAGCTGGATTGAGGTAACCACCACTTTGTATTCATGGCTCATTCACTGTTTTTGTATTCATGTGTATATAGTACCAACATCCATGTTTTCCTTTTCTCCTTTTGTGTCACTACCCAGTCACTGTCAGAATTACAAACCACAGAATATCCCAGGGGTGGTCTTAGGAATAAAAGTAGCTCTGCAGGTGGGCTGTTTTTCTAGCTGGGAAAAATGTAAACACAATCCCTACATGAAGTAAGGAATTAATCATGAAAAGCTGTTATAGGATAATCACATGTGGGTAATCCATGACAGGGCGATAAATTACTAATGTGTTTTTTTTTTTGCTCAGCTGTATTTTAAAAGTTTTACATTTAAATTTACTGCTGTTATGATTTTAAACCATTTAGGGTTATATTTAAGGTTGTAGAATGTCTGTGAAACAGGTTAATGCCTGTTCTAGGTGCGCAGTGTGTTAAGCCTCTGAGTTACTGATCAGAAGGTCACGGGTTCAAGCCCCAGCCTTTCAAGTTGCCTCCGCTGGGCCACTGAGCAAGATCCTTAACCTTGTCTCTTTCAGGGGAGCCGTCCCAGGGCCGACCCTGCACTCTGACCCGACTTCCTTCAAGCTGGCATATGCCAAGAAAAGAATTTCCCTGTGACGTAATGATTATGTGGCTTAACTTATCACCAAGTATAGCTATAAACAGTTGCTCCCTAACAAGCCTCTGTTATTTAATCCCCCTCTCATTAAGTGAATTATACCCAGAAGCGCACTGTCTTATATCCTGAAGACTTCACCATGACGGCAAAACTATCCTTCCATTAATGTTTAATAAATCACTGTTCCTTCTTAATCTTTAGTTCTAGTTATAGTCTATGTCCAGAGCTCTGCATATTAGTTTCTGTGAAAAATGTGTTATTATAAAAATGATAATATAATATAAAAAATAATATTGGAACAATGTGAATTTCAATTCTAAAAGAGTTTTTGTTGACATGACACAATTGTCACATGTCTTGAAACAATTGAATGTGTTAAACTGCACCTTTAAATGTGATGTTTCTAGCCAACACCAAGTGCATCGGTTAATGCAGCTTGGCTGTAATAAGTAACTATGTAAATGCATTCTGCCAACCAGTGAAAATGAAAAACATGAAGCAAAATCAAAAGATCACAACCAAAAAAAAAAAAGGAAATCATAACAGGAACTTAACTTACTCTCTTTCGCAGACAACATTAAAGAAGGCAGTGAAAGTAATCGGACAGAGTAAGAACATAACTGGGAACAAACGTTATGACTAGGTTGAAAGCTGTTTCCTAATACTTCTTCTGCTTAGAGCTCCTGGATAAACGGCTCACTTTGTCTTGTTGTGGGTGATGAAAAACAGCTCACTCTATCTTCGGCGGATTGACACTGCAGATTTGTACCTAAAATACCTCTCTTCTAAACATACACCCTCTGACTAATGATTAATTATCCTAATATCTGGGTTCCCTTTCGTGTCTGGCTTCCCTCACAGTTTCTCCCTCGCTTCCATCCATCTATTTTCTGTACTGCTTATCCCGTGTAGGATCGTGAGAGGGCCTGGAACCCATCCCAGTGAGCAACAGATCTTCGGGAGGAAGCCAGAGTAACAAAGCACAGGGAGATTAGAACCCCCAACCCTGAAGTGAGACTCTGTGTCTGGCAAGCCTTCAGTTCATCTCAGGAAATTTCCCCATGTAGGATGAATAAAGATTTATCTTATCTTATATTATCTTATCTTATCTCAGGAAATGTTCTTACAAATCTACAGTACCAGTCGAAGTTTTGGCTACACCCTCTAATTTCTGATTTTTATTTCTTTCTATATTTGTAAAATAAATAAATAAATCGCGAATTCTAAAACAAAAAAAAAAAAATTGTACTGCAAACATGAACCCTATATGAAGTAAGGAATTAGATGCAAAAAGCTGTTTAAATACATGTGTAATCCATGACATTTATGATATTTCAATTTGTTGATGGAAGACACTGCTGTCATGCTTTTTAACAGTTATATTTAAGGTTTTAGAATGTCTGTGAAACAAGTTAGTCTTCATTCTGTGCAGCAATAGCAAAGTGTTTTAAGGCTCTGAGTCACTGGTCGGGAGGTCATGGGTTCAATGCTGAAGCATACAAAATATGCAATTATCTCCATTGAGCAGTTGATATTAAGATGTGCTCTGCTACTTCTGCTCTGTAAAGTCTTCATAATCGGAGGTGCTGTTTGTTAAATGTCTCCAGTCTAAATTTGGTAACTTTAAATGAACTTCCCCTCTGCAGCAGAGGTACATTTTAGTCTTTAGGGAAGGTCTTCGTGAGAACCAGTTTCATCATGGTTCTTGATAGGTTTTGCAAATGCACTTGACAGTACTCTTCTTGCAAGAACTGTTCTACAACGGCTGACTTTCATGTCTTAAAATAATGGTTGACTTTTGTCGTTTGTGTTTTTACTATACTTTAATTTCATAATTCCATAATTATTTCACAGTTTTGAAAAAATTGGGATTGTTCTAGAATGTGGAAATATATCCAAACTTGTGTCAAAACACTTGACTAGTACTGTACTTCATGAGAGGTTTAAGCACATACATGCATATCACACTCCGATGAAAGTTTTTTGTTGTTGTTTGTTAATTTGTTGCATATATGAAACCAATACCATAAACACACTATAAACAACTGAACAACACATACAACATAAAGACAAATGATAAAAGCCTTTTGAGATGTCTATTGACTTTTTTAATCGCGAGGGGAAATTGTACAGCACTCGTCAACTTACTCGTCTTGTTTGATTTGCAGACCGGTGATTAGATTGCGTCCGCTTGGTGCGTAATTCCATTCCACCTCGTGAATCCCGATGTAATACTTCCTCTGAAGACATCTGCACAAGTCCAGCACGGTGAGAAACGCCAGAGAGAGACTCAGAAAGCTCGCGTTCATTGTAAGAAGAGACGCAGATGAGCCGAGGGATCTGTTGTAGTTTGAATGAAATGCGCAGAGAGAGAGAGAGAGAGAGAGAGAGGCGCAGCTGTTCTCCCCGGAGTGTGGCTCAGTGTGACTGACACAACGAGGAGAGCTCTGCGCTAAACCCGCTCACGTCACGAGCTAAACTGAAAGTAAGTAGGGGGCGTGTCCCTGAGCAGATTATTTATGTGATAGACGGGGCGGACTGTTTATCGCGCACGGGGACTCTATTTTTTTTCCCGCACGGGGACTCTAGGTAATTTCCGTTAACCCGCAAAAACGACGCTTTATGAGGGACTTCCGGTTTCCTCGCGTTTCGTCATCTGTCGCTTATAAACAAATGTTTAGAGGGCAGGATGCTACATACCGCTGCATGCACTAAACAAGTACACTTCTGTTTCTACTATTACTTACAACTAACTACTACTAGTTAATATCACTACTACTGTACTAATAATAATGATGATGACATCATCTCATAATCATTATCAACAACAATAATAGCGATAATTACTACTAGTAATAATAATAATAATAATAACAACGACATCATCAACAACAACAATAATAATAATAATAATAATAATTACTACCATGACTACTACTACTAATGATGATTTACATTTACATTTAGGCATTTGGCAGACGCTCTTATCCAGAGCGACTTACAAAAAGGTAAGTCGCTCTGATGATGATGATGATGATTATTACTACTACTACTACTACTAATAATAATAATAATTACTACTACTAATAATAATAATGATGACATCATCTCAAAAGCATTATCATCAACAACAATAATAATAACGATAATTACTACAACGACTAATACTAATAATCACATCATCAACAACAATAATAATAATTACTACTACTACTAATAATAATGCTGCTGCTGATGACGATGATGACTACTTCTACTACTACCAATAATAACTGCCTAATCCTGTTATTATTGGTAGTAGAAGGGGGGGGGGGGGGTGTTCCCTGGAGCCTATCCCAGGTACACCCTGGACAGAGTGCCAATCTATCACAGGGCGCATACACTACAGGCAATTTGATAACACCATGTAGCACAATCAGCATATCTTTGGACTGTGGGAGGAAACCCAGCAAGCACGAAGAGATCATGCACACCGCGGCAGGAATCGAAGCTAGTCGGGAGTCGAACGCAGACCCTGGAGGTGTCAGACAACATGGCTAACCACTAGGCCATCATGCCGCCTCTGTTTCTACTAATAATAGCTTAGTAGATAACTCTTTTCCCCACATGCCATACTGGATGTACCTCACCTTATGCCCTGAGTACTCTGGCATATTCTCCAGATCACCCGTAACCTTAAACAGGTTAAGCACCATAGATAATGGATAAATGGATGATAATAATAGTGGATGGAGAGGCACAGCGGCTCAGCACATCTTCACAGTTGGAGGTTTGCATGTCCTCGTCACGCTCTGTGGATTTTCTCTGGGTCCTCACACAACTCAAAGATACAGTATGTGTTGTAGGCTGTTTGGGTTTACAACATTTCTTAAAACTGGGTGTGCGAAATTGGTTTGGCTTTACGTGTGCGTGAGTCATATGAAAAGGATGTGGCATGTGCACCAAAAGTCAGTCGCTGCCGACGTAAAGAGTGAGATTAGTCAGAGAAAAATTAATAATGAGACAGAATATTCTAAACAGAGAATATACAAAGAAACATCTAGACTGCAACAAATTCCAAAAACCATTGGCTGGTGCATCACATTTCTCTCTCTCTTTCATATTGTATCCACTAAATGGCCAAAAATTTGTGGACACCTGATCACACGAGCCTTGCACAAAATGTTGCTCCATGTTTTATGTGTGCAACTTTATAGGATGATGTATGCTGTACCATTACCATTTCTCTTCATCAGTATGATCACATGTTCTGGGATGAGAACAGCCCTGTGGACAAATTGAGGCTCATAAAGACACAGGTTGACCAAGGGTGAAATTGGAGAACTTGAGTGGCCCTGACCTAAAACCCATTGACCCTACTAATGCTGTTGTGGCTAATTGAGCAAATCCCCACAGCCACATCTTAAATTCTAGTGGCAGGCCTTCCTGGAAGAGTGTAGGTTATTATAACACTAAGAGGATGGACTAAACCTAGAATGAGTTACTCAGAAAGTATACAGTGTGTGATGGTCAGGTATCAACAAACCTTTGACCGGATAGTGTACTTTTCCATATAGTTTTACTATAGTTACAGAATTTTTCACTCTAGTTACTGAAGAGATGCTTCATGCTGAATGAGTAACTAGAAAGCTGAATGGTTATTTTAATAATTTCTAATGCAATAAGGTATTGTGCATAAAGTGTAAACACATTAACTCATTTCTACAGTCATTTCATCCACTCATTTCGATAAAAGTATTTGTCCAAACCTTAAATAACATTGTATCCAAATACATATTTCAATATGGAGTTGGTCCCGCTTTTGTAGTTATAAAAGCTTCCACTCTTCTTAGGAGATTTCCTCAAGATTTTGAAGTGTTTCTGTGGGAATTCATGCACATTCGTTTTGTAAAGCGTTTATGAGGTCAGGCGCTGATGTTGGATGAGAAGGCCTGGCTCGCAATCTCCGTTCCACTTCATCCCAAAGGGATTGAGGTCAGGGCTCTGTGTTAGGGCCAGTCAAGTTCTTCCACAACAAACTCATCAAACCATGTCTTTAAAGTCCTTGCTTTGTGCACTGGGACACAATCATGTTGAAATAGAAAAGCGCAAATGCCACAAGGTTGGTAGCAAAGCATTGGTATCTTAAAGCATTAAGATTGGCCCTCACTGGGGATAAGGGGCCTGATTGAAAAAACTGAAATCAGTAGTTAACAGGTTTGACCAAATACTTTTTACATCTTAAGAACTTTTTAAACAAGTTTTATGTTTCACTTAATTAAGTCGTCTACCCGATACTACTTGATTAAAATGTATTGATGTTACAAGTACACAAATCATGCATGTCCACTTTTTATTGTAGCTGTTGTGCAGGCCACTCACAGGAATTTAGTTTCCTCACTCCAGCTTAAGGGGCTCTAACTGATAAACCGTAAGGATTTCAAGATGAGAATGACTTGTGAGGCAGCTTCCCTCACCAGAACAGCCTTTTTAAAAAGTTGATAAAGGCAAAGGCTATTTCTAGAGCAGAAATGAAGCAAGCATTTTCTCTCTCAGCAACATGTGTGAGGACTTTGTGGAGTACAATGTTTAGGAATGTAACATGCAGCACTCCTATTGTTTACCCCTGTTCTCCCATACAGCCTAAGGGGGGACGGGGCATGTCTGGAACACTATGTGAAGTCTGTTGTCTTGTTGATTAAACAGAAAAAAAGAAGAAGAAAGAAATTCTCTGGAATTACTTAAACTTATTTTAAAAAATGCATGAAGCACTTAGATGCACTCAAAGAGCCGCAAAATGATCAGTTCAATCGATACAAGTCAAATTTCTCTTTATTTAGGAGACAATCTGAGTAATGTGCATGGACAGAAAGCCCTTATTAAGATGTGAACTGAAACTGACCACAGGGGGACCACAGCATAGTGCCTCTCTCGCACTGCCTTTCAGAGCAACCACTTTGTAATTCCACACCAGACCCTCAAAACCAGGCCAGAAGAGCAAAACCGATATTCTGTCCGGAGTATACTAGGCCTTCATTGTGTAGGACAAGCCACAGTAAGCACGCCACAGTTGTGCTTAGGAATTTGTTGTTCCTTTTCCTACCTCCTAACTGAAATTCAAGAACAATCTCAAAAAGAATGGTACACTTAATAATTAGCAATTAATATGATATTAACAAGGTTAATGTCACAATTTATTGAACTTGTTAATGTGAATCTCAATTAAATAAAGTGTAAACTTTTTCTATAAAAATATACATAAATTATAAGTCCAGGGTAAGGACACCTTTTTTTTTTAGTATTATTTCTTTCAATTCAGAGGTAGGCTGTTCTTATTCATCCGTTCATCCTATTATTTATTTAAGGCTTTGTTTCTCAGCCTCACATTAAGTGCAGCTGTGCTCCTGAATCAGGCCACGATGACAAATATAAGCATGTACAGTATTGTCAGTGGAAAAGTGAAAGCCAACACTGTTTGTTGTTGACATAAAGACGTAGAGACAAAGACACTCCATGACATAGAAGTTCTAAAGGCACTGACTTTATCTGCGGCTGACTTAGACCTCTAATTTATTCTAAAGCTCAATAAGTCTGTTGAATAAATAAATAAATAAATAAATAATAATAATAATAATAATAATAATAATAATAAACTAAAAAGCATTAAAGTGTATATCTGTATGAGTACAAATTACTAACTACAGAAGGTTTAAGAATTCATTTCACACACACACACACACACACACACACACACACACACACACACACACACACACACACACACACACACATATGTACAGTAAATATGAAATGTTTTGTGGTGGGAAATGATTCTTTATTCTTATTAGTCAGTATCTGTGTCTTTGTCAAGACTCAGAGTCAGGGGAGTCATTACTTGTTATGCTATCCTCAAATATGGTAATCACTGCTATTAAATCTTTCCCCGCATTCCCAAAGCTCTTCCACATTAAAAATCACTGCAGTCACTTTCACCAAGTAATCCAACGTAGACAAGTTTTTTGAAGAGCTTTCTACTCTCTCATTGTCCTTGATACCTAAATACACCCATGCAAATCCGGTAATAAAAGTAACAGCATGAGTCTTTTATGACAGGAGGTCACTCAGGCCTTTGCTCCCCAGACGACCATGTGTACCGAAAAGTGGGCTAAAGTACACCAAGACCTGCTGAGCCTGCTTTTTAGTTTACGTAATCTAGTTTCACATGCTTATTTGAGATTACGGATGTATATGTTTTTCGGTAGACCTGTATCTGTTTACTGTAAATATTAACATTAAGGGTCTACAAATGATGTATTCATAAGAAAACATGCTGAGAGTGTTCTTATCCCTGGAAGATGGATAAATACTTGAGGGATTCAGTTCCTGAACACGATAGCCATCTGTGGAGCTCATGTTTACGAAAGCATTTAATTCTGGTGGATGTGTATCTGTCTGTCTGTCTGTCTGTCTGTCTATCTATCTATCTATCTATCTATCTATCTATCTATCTATCTATCTATCTATCTTTTTATCTATCTTATTTAACTTATCTTAAAACTTTGATGAACAAGATTTTTTGTTCATCTAGCATATATTACAATAGGTGAATAATCCCCCCCCCCCCCCCCCCCAAAAAAAAAAAAACGAAAAAAAAAAACCTGTAGGTAGATCGATAGTGGCTTTGTGGTTAGCACAGCGACCTCACCCCTCCAGGGTTAGGGGTTTCAATCTCGCTTTGATCATGCTACCTTTGGGCTTTGTGGATTTCCTTTATGTGCTCTGGCTTCCCCAACAAGCCCAAGACAAGTGATGTTGCCTTGTTGATATTTTTTGGGGGAGGTTATGTTTGTATGGCGGCTTACATGTATATACCTTCAGGATCTGGATTTGATTCCTCCCTCTGATTTGTGGTGGGTTTCTTCCGGGTGCTTCAGGTTTCCTTCCACAGTTCTAAGAAATGCAGATTAGGCTAAATTAGATATGCACATTAGGCTAAATTGCCCATGGATTGGTGTGCTCTGCGATGGATTCAGGGAGTACCCTTGTCTCATTCCCTAAGTCTCCTGGGATAGGCTCCAGGCCCGCTGCGACCCTGTTTACAGGATAAAGTGGTATAGACAATGAGTGAGTGACTCATTGTCTAGTGCCTGAGTGTGCTCTCTGGCTCAAGCTGGTGACCCACAACCCTGACTCCAAACCGCATGTGTCCCTACGCAGGATAACCAGTATGAAGAATGAATTAATTATTTTTTTAAATGTAAAAAATGTTAAAATATAATGTAAACAGTTTATTTAATTGTGGAATTAAAATTTATTTGTTGACCCAACATACATTTCGAGTCAGGAAATAGGAATAGGACATACCTTAGTGCCAGGTGTACTAATACATTTAACTTTATTAAAGTACATAAAAAAACCTTCAAGTGGTGTGAGCAAATTTGTATTTACTTTGTAGTATCTGATATGTTTGTATCATTGCTCTTTTTGTTACTTTTGTTTTAGCATAATTGGGTGTACACTCTACAGACTGTAGTTATGTGCGAAAACCTCAGGAAATGAGCGCTGTCTTTGTAAACTGGCCGATCTGGCAGATCTCAGCAACGTTGTCAGAGTTGGGTTTTCCCCTGTGATGTCTTTGTACAGTTGTAATGTTGCCCGTTCTAGGAGACAGTGTGTTTATCTGCACTTCCTCCACATACTTGTGCGCGCTTTCTTACACATGGTCCCCAAAATGAAACAGGAACTTCTACCACTGATTGTTATGGTCTTAACAAATCTTAGTTAAAGTATAAAAAAAATAATGAAACAATAATATATAATGTTTCCAAGTGTAAAGCCATGGTAGGCAAAATTTGTATTCCTGGAAAATGATTAATGCACTTTTAAGAGTGTAGCCTGGAACTTGATTCTAAATATAGCATGGGAGGGTTTGTGAGGAAATCTGATCTGTGCAATCTGTGCACCAGTCTTGCCATATAAATAACATTTAATTGATTTTGGCAAAATATATTGATTAGTATCAAAAAATTTTTAACAGAAAATAAAAATATCACAATAGAAGCTGGTTGCTAACCGTTTATTTATTGAACAAATTGAGGGACACATCTCTATGAAATCTCTGATATACTTTAATGTAACCTGTCTCATTGAATAAGGTGTTAAGTCACAATAAGGTGATTGACTTATGCCTTTTTTCAGATTCCTGGTTCAATAAACTAAATTTTTCATAACAAGAGTATTACTGTATCACGTTCAGTTGCTAAAATATGGCCCATGTGACTTTTTTTTTACAAGGAAGCCCTCAAAAAAAAAAAAAACCCACAAAAAAAAAAAAACATTTTAAATCAAACCTTTTTTTTTATTAAAAGCCTATTTTTAGACTGTTAAAATTAGGATTGTTTGACATAGTGGGTGGCATGGTGGTATGATGGTTAGCACAGTCGCCTTGCACCTGCAGAGTCTTGGTTTAATTCCTGTCCAGGGTCGATTCCCGTCTCTGTGTGCATGAAGTTTGCGTGTTCTCCCCGTGCTTGGTGGGTTTCCTCCCAGGGTACTCTGGTTTCCTCCCACAGTCCAAAGACCTGCAGCTTGGGCTAATTGGTGTTCCCAAATTGCCCTGAGTATGTGTGTGCCCTGCGATGGATTGACACCAGGATTTCCCTGTTGCTCCTAAAAATTGTGAAAAATAGAGTCCAGAGCTTATTTTATTAAAAAAAAAAAAAAAAAAGCATGTTTTTTTTGATAACTGGAGTAACCGGCATGGATGGAAGTCCTTTAAAACAATGTTTAGGATTAAACCTTTCTCAGTTCTGTTAAAGGATCAGAAGGATAAAATGTTTATTAACTGAATTCTGCTGAAATTGAAAATTTACTACATTTCACCTCCTGCTGCCTAATAGTTACTCAGCAAAACTAACCTTCGTGGTATAATATCTGACTTAATGTGACATAATTAATGAGTAATAACTAAGAAACAAAATTATAATTGATTATATATATTAAACAGCTGTGCAGTACTGTATGTGTTATTTATGTACAAATGACAGAACGTGATCATTGCAGATGCAACACTGACATCTGTCAGTAGGTTTGCATTCCATCCATCCATCTAGGAACCTCTGGAGTCCAACTAGGGACCATGAAGCCTAATGGTGACTATTGAATCATACTTCTATGAGTAGTTTTACTGCACCATGCTTATTACTTTTACTTGAATAGATTTGTGAAGAAACGCTACTCTTACTCCGCTACATTCGGCTACACTCGACTCGTTACTTTTCTATCCATTTAATCTACACATGCAGCTGGAGGATCTACCGCCTATCTGTGTTTAGCCAATCAGACATAGCAACAATAATCAAATGACTCTGTTCGACCAATCAGCCGCAGTAACAATAACCACATGTAGTCACATGACCACACACAAACTGGCGACATAGAAGGAAAGCCATGGTAGACAGGGAATGAAAACATAAAATTAGGGGAGACGCCTGTCTCCAATGCTACAACAGAAGAGGATGAACATCCCAGGCCATATATATAAAGCATGGTTCGTTTAGACACAGTGCAAAAGAAAACCTTCATAATGCAGTGTCTACATGCAAACTCCAGGCACACAGACCCCGAGGCGGGAATCAAACCTAGACCCCAGGGTTGCAAGGTAATAGTGCTAACCACTAAGCCACCGTGCCACCAGGTTTGCTTTTCATTGCCATACATTATTTCTTTTGAGTGTAGGTACTGCTTTATCTGGGAGCAAATAATCATTTCTTGTGTCATACTTTGCTGGTTTTTTGGTATACATATTCTTGAAATAAAGGAATAATTATTAACCGTAACAGATAAGGGACTACCTATGCACCCTTTTTACCACCTCTGCCTTAACACAAGGGGTTTAGGCTTAACACAAACTCCCTTTATTTCTTAATATATAATCCTCTGCTACACGAGTGCATATATCCCAGCATTTCACTAGTGCTAGGATACCATCAATGTAGACAGTTTTCTCAAAGCTGACCTCAGGAAGTCCTTTAATGGTATGAGGGATGTGGTAATAACTCTCGGGCGAGTTCCTGTAATGCAAGCGTTGTTTATGAATAATTGCATCTACAGTACATAGACAGATGCGTCTCTTCCGCAGGTTAGCGAGAAGTTATCTGTTGATTTTCAAGGGTCAGGCGCTCCACTTGCTGAATGTTCCCAAGAATGACTGCAGTGGGCTCCAAGCCACCTTCACTCGGGCTGTCATTCACAGCCTTTTTCACATTTACGAGAAAGTCCCAGTTTGACTTGAACACCGCACATACAAATAACATTGCATAAACTAAGTGTTCCTCAGGGACCAATGACAAAGTGGTTGAATTTGGAATGAAGCAATCGGAGAATGATCTAAAGCCTACACTTGATCAACAGGAATCCTGTAGAAAGTGTTCCACATTTGGAATATCTGGGAGTCCAGATCATCAACGATTTAAAGGTGCTGAGGTGGAGGGGAGATGGAGAAGGGGTCATTGGGAATGATAAATCTGGCACATGTTAAAGTGCTTGACTCCACACACTGTCAAGAAAAAGAGAAACAGTCAAAGAGGAAGCTTTGAAGAAAAAGAAATCATTTGAACAGACAAGGTCGAAGAGTCATGTTAACATCGTGAGATGGTGGACAGACCTCAGGGAGTTGAAAGGCTTGAAAAAGCAGGCAGTTTGTGTAACATTACTTCTGCTGTTTCACACACTAGGAACTAGTGGGAAGTGGGTCTGTTTCGTTTTGCCTATTTGCTAATATTTGCTAGTGTTCTTCATCTAAGATCTATTTTTTTTTATATTATGGTGACGAAGCTACGTCACTGTATTGTGTTAAGGATTTTGCAGGAAACAAGCTGTCTCTGCCTGGGCTTTTGTTTGCTCTGTCTGGGTGTCTCTGTCTGGGTGTTTCTGTCTGGGTGTCTGGGTGTCTCTGTCTGGGTGTCTGGGTGTCTCTGTCTGGGTGTCTCTGTCTGGGTGTCTGGGTGTCTCTGTCTGGGTGTCTCTGTCTGGGTGTCTCTGTCTGGGTGCTCGTTGGCTCTTTCTAGGTGTATGGTGGTTTTGCTGGTTTTGTTTGATTCTCCTGGTTGGGAGCTTGGTAGCTAATTCTGATTTGGCCTTCTATCTAGTGGTTTGGATGGTTGTTAATTGTAGCTGCTCCCTCAGGCTGATTAATTGTTTGGTCTCTGAGATGGAGCTCTTCCAGTAGTGAAGTGTTGAACTCTAAAGTGTTTTTCTGAGGTTTTGATGATTTTTTAGAAGCTGGTAAGGTTCTGCAGAAGTAGGATTGGTGAATGCCTTGAGCATTATCAGCTCCAACTCTTTTAGATTCGAGAGACCGTCATCTCCAGCTGCCTGTCTTGTGCTGTACTGTAATGTAGTGGGATCTCATCCTCCTGCTTCCCCTTTTGCTCCACCTCCTGTCCCTCTCTCTGGCTTAGGCCTACACTGCTGTAGAGGGTACAGAGAGCCCTGTGTCCTCCTCAGTGTGGTCTCTGTGTAACAGGAGATTAGTTGTGGTCATTTTGGCTTCTGTTTGGAGTGAAATCCGCTTGGATTTCTGGGATTTCTCTCAGTAGCTTGTGTTTTAGGCTAGTGTGAATATTCTGCAGTTTCTTTGGCTGGGATATGACACGGGGGTGTAGTTTTCTCACTATTGCATCAGCCACGGCTCACCCTTTGGTGTTAGACATGTTAGCAGTGAAGATCAACTTGATTATTTTAAAATGCTCTGTGCAGTTGGAGGTTTGTGTCTCTATATCTCAAAATCCCTTTGAATTGACCACTAGATATCCCATGGGCTCTATGAGGAACATGTTCTTTTGGGGGGATGGTAGGGAGGATTTTTTGGTGTTTGCACCTGTAAACTCTACAGACTGGTGTGTGTGTGTGTGTGTGATCACTAAAGATCAGTACTTTTTGAAACACTCAAAGTAGTGCGATCACAGACCTTTCCTCCATTCTGATGTTTGATGTGTATGTTAGTTCTTGATCGCCATCAGCAAGTGATTTTATGCACCGTGCTGCTACCACATGATTGGTTGATTGAATAGCTGCATGAATAAGTAGATGTACAGGTGTCTTTAATAAAGTGATTCAAATTGTAATAAAAAGGATGATGAGAGGGCACACACACGTACACTTCTGTAAGTTGGGTAACCATGTACAGTAGGTAATCATTGTAGTCATTTAGGGCAACCACTAGATGGCAGTCAATTACAAGGAATTGACTGATGTAAAAGATTCAAAATATTTAATACATATTTGATAAATATATTTAAATGCTAGTAGGTTATTCTTGATAATTATAATGATGGATTTGACTTTTTGCAACATAAAATATAACTTTAGTATTAAAATTCTTAACAGGTGGGAAATTATGGTAATTTAAATAAACACAATAAACAGAATAAGGTACTTGCATATTTTTATCCTTGCACATATAAATGCATTTAAATACATTTTAAACTATATTAATCATGTTACTTTGAGCACTGATTTATGTTATGGCCGTGTTTATTATTTTATATTCATTATAAAATCTAAATCTTTGCTTACGTCTTGCCTGTGTCTCTCAATTTATGACACCAGATTGGTATTCTGAGAGTGCGGCTTCGCTAAGGTGAACTATGTCAGTCTACTGTGAGCACAGAGTGGTCCAAATCGTTGTTGTTTTGTTGGCTTCTACTATTAAAGGGTTGCCACAGCAAATGATTCAATCAGCACATTTAACTTGGCACAGGTTTTACTCTGGATACCATTCCTGACACAACCCTCCTATTTTCATCCTGGCTCGGGACCAACACCCAGGATGCCTGGCTGGATTTGGACATTGGCTGGGAATCAAGTCTTGGCCTTCTGCATGGCAGGTGAGAAACCTACCACTGAGCCACCAATGCCCCTACACATACTGTAGTATAATATTGCTCTGCGTTTATTAAGAGATGACCACACCATCTATTACTATTCAATGTCTGTGGTGGACGATAGAATTTTACATTTTGACATATTAAAGACACTCTTCTGCAAAAGAGAAAAAAAACAAACAAGAAATATTAATATTCATTAGGAAATCTAACACAATTTGCAAAATAAATAGGTGTATTTTTTGTGTTTCTCATATTTTTAACTTATGTAAAACTATAGCTGAACATTTTTAGTTGAAAAATATATGAGAGGGAAGTGATAGGATACTTACTATTTTTACCTTTCAGATAATATGTTCCATTGGTTGAAAAATAAAGAGTAAAAAAAAGAACAATACATCAGAGTGTAAAAATTTAAAGAAACAAAGAATTTGAGTTATTAGTACTGATTTGTTGTTTATGTGAAAATGATTTTCAGCCAGGCGGCACGGTGATATAGTGGTTAGCCCTGTTATCTTGCACCTTCAGGGTCTGGGTTCAATTCCCAGCCAGGCTCGATTCCCCTCTCTATGTTCTCCCAGGGCTTGGTGGGTTTCCTGCCACAGTCTAAAGACCTGCAGGTTAGGCTAATTGGTGTTCCCAAATTGCCTGTTGTGTGTGCCCTGTGATGGATTGGCACCATGTCCAGGGTGTACCCTGCCTCGTGCCCTAAGCCTCCTGGGATAGGCTCTAGGACCCCCTGCGACCCTGAATACAGGATAAAGTGGTATAGACGATGAGTGAGTGAATTTCAGCCAGAATAATATCTTAAGTTATGTACAGTATATGTGTACTTCATACCTGTTTTTATTTGAATTCTTACAATCCCTAGCCTCATCAACAAAACAACAAGGTTTAAAAAGATCCAACAACATGTTAATAAGGTCTCAATATAACCAGAAATGATTCTAGTGTCCCAGTCCTAGTGTACTTCATTTTATCCAAAGAAAAGACATAATTTTAGAACAAAGATATTAAAAACTTTATGTGCAACAAAAAATTCTGCTGGTTTATTCATAATAACATCAATAATATTGAATAATATACAATGTTGGTTTCCTAGCTGTCATGCAATGCACTTTTATTATGGTTATGTCGTTTTCTGTTTTATAAATTTTCCATTATACATACATCAGAATCACAGCAAGCTTTCTCCATACACATGTGGAAACAGAGCAGAATAAATGAAGGAGTATAAGTAATGATTTTACTTGTATAAAGACAGAAATATTGTTTCCAAATATATACGAGATAAGATAATGGAAAATGTAAGCTGTGGTGCGTTGTAATATACACTTTAACTTCAAGACACTATGTAGCTGCCTACAAAGAATAACTGTCAATAAATTATTTGCAAAACTTTATGATGCTCTTGTCACAGATGACTTGACACAGATGATGCAAATCCCTTGCTAGTGATGTTAAAAAAAATGCCAGGGTCAAAAATCACAATACACAAGGTAATAATGCAAAGTAGAAGGATAAAAAATAGACAAGTGCACTGAATTTGCATTTGAATGTGCATTTGAAAATGCATTTCAATGAAACAAAGGTAATGGTGTAAGTTATTACATGTGCTAGTGTGTGAACAGGAAGTGGTGACATAATGGTGGAGGTATTTCCATATTCGGGGCAGGAGGCCCTCTGCAGGCACATAGCCACAATATCACTGACAGTTGTACAGTATCTCTGTTCTTCAGAGTGTTTTTTTTATCATTTTGCTCTTTTGTCCATATATCTACAATGTACGCCCATTGATAAATCCATTCATGCTTTAATGGCTAGATGGATTTAGTTCCAGATGCATTTGAACCCGGATCAAAAATACACCAAAATGCTCCAAAATCCCAGAGTTCATTTTAAACATTTAACTTTAAACACTTAATTTTAATCAGTCAAACTATAGAGCAAATGAAGGCATGTCTGTATGCTAGTATTGGAACTGTTTTTGTTTTTTCAGACATGTACTTGATCTACAGTAAGTGTTAAACCCCTCTTAAGGCACTTGCCTCATTTTAGATAATGATAGCAATCTACATGAAGTACTGATATTTTTTGACTATATTTTAGTAAGGAAAGTGTAAAAAACATTGTTAAGAATAAATGTGTAAGGATGTACACTGTTTGGTGCAAACAATGCCATTTGAATTTAAATAATCAAATACTTAGATAAAGAGGCTGGGTATGATTAGATAATTACAACAGTGGTTCATATGTTTCAACTGGCATCATTGCAATCAGCAGGTTCTCATTTCTTAAGCAACCATGTAAAAAGGCTCCATTATTGCCTTGGATCAAGCAAAGAAAACAACTAAGGAAATTGATAAAATTAGCAGAAGCGCATAAGGGGAATGCATGAAACGATGCGCTCATCATGAATAGTGGCCACTGTACAAGCCTCTGGAGGCAGTGTTATGATCTGGGGTTGCTGCAGTTGGTCAGGTCAAGACTCAGCAACGTTATGTGGCAATAAAATGAAGTCTAGGGGCAGTGGTGGCTTATTGAGCTAAGGCATTAAGTTATTACTCGGAAGGTTGGAGGTTCGAGCCCCAGCTCCACCAGATTGTAATTGTTGGGCCCTTGAGGAAGGCCCTTAACCCTATCTGCTCCAGTGGTGCTAAATCTGTGCTGGGACCTCACTGTGAAGAGATGTATATTTGACTATTAAAGGCTTAACATAACTTAAAAATATCAAGTCAGATGATCTGAATTACCAAGTTATCACATCAATTAAGGTTTACTTTCCTGATTGCACAGGGATATTCCATGATTCAAATTGTAAAAATAAGTGGTTCTGGGTTGATGAATAATCATTTTCACACATGACTAGGACACGACAGAGTGCTGACTTTAACCCTGTTGAAAGACTTCGGGCTTTGGTGGAAACATGAGCTCGCCACAATCGTATACATGTCTGGATGGAAATAAATTGCATATGTATATCAACACATTGAAACAGGAAATCGCAGTAAGGCACTCATAACTTTTTTTTGCAAGAGAGTGCATTTTGTTCTCCATATGCACAATGTCATTATATATTTTTTTTAAACATAATTAAAGATAAAAGTCCACATAATAGTTTGACAATTAAGCATTTTTCTTCATGGTAATGTTTTTTTTTTGGAAAGACTTTTAAGCCATATTCTGTTTTGCACAGTAGACAGAGCAATTCCTGACATTAAGTGTTCCTGCATAAAAAAGGAAAATCTTTTACAAGATTTGGACTTTTGCAGGTCAAAGGATCATCCATTTTCTGAACCAAAATTGCTACTAAAGAGTCGGCGAGAAAAGAACTCCAATCATGGTAATTATTTCAAATTTAACTCATCTTTTCAGTGAGCATTACATCTGCACCTTGATAACTGCTATTGATTCTAGTGCCACTGTCACAAATGGAGCATAATTGCTTTAGTTCAATGGCCAGACCATTAACAAGTTAAAATGTCTTTTGAATAGAGCCAATGGGATAATTGATGCCATGCAACACTTAGAAGAAGGGATTTTCTCTGCCATTAATTCTCAATTTTCCAGAAATGTTCTACTGATATAAACACATTTCTCAATGTGCTGCTTCTGGTTTCTGAGAGCTGTGAGGATTTTTCTGCCTGCGCTTTATGAATCGGACAAAGTGTTTAATTTTATCTGTGTGCTGCAAGAAAAGTCCTGCAAAGAACGCAGGCCAGCAAAGCATTAAAAGGGCAGAAGTTAATTTTTCACTGTTAACATCCCAGACTTTATCACGTTCAATCTGTCCCTCGGCCTTCATTTAAGGACACTGACAGGCTTTGAAAGCTGGATGCAGCTTTTGCAACTTCTTTCCAAGGATTGCACAAGCCAACCTGAACAAAAACTGACACAAATTCAATGGTTAAGTTTATTGGTTATGTCATTCATGAATAATGCAATTGAATCATCCCTGCTGGTCTGTAATTTCATGAAGTCTGTATGGAAAGTCTGGAAGTCTACATGACTCAGCAGCCATGGCTAAGGGTTACTGATCATAAGGTTGCAGGTTCAAGCCCCAGCGCTGCCAGGCTGCTCCTGTTGGACTCATGTGTAAGGTCCTTAACTCTCTCTGCTCCAGGTATGTAACATCATTGCTGGCCCTGTGCTTTGACTTTTTTTGACAGGGCAGTTTAATTTACATCACAGCGACTCACTTACATAACCCAGCTTGTTAAAAAGATTGGCATCAAGCACAAAAAACAACCAATGTTTGTTGGATATAAAAGTCCTGGAATATTGTTAAGATCTCTCCAAAACAGGACTTAAACCTGGACAAAATACACAGTAAATATAAATCAGTTATATTTAAGAGTATAGTTTATGTTTAATAGTAAAAGTAAGAGCATTTCCACATGCACAATGCAACAAGAACTCACATGGGACAAAACAGGTGTGTCGCCATAAGAAAAGGTCTAATTTGTTAGTTCGCATAAATATTAGACTATGGAGCAATGGAAAAATGTCAGCTGTTGTCAGCCAACATGTATTATAAATGTTGACATGGTGTACCTGAGACGTGGGTTGCGTACCTCCTCCATCTCTCTCTCTGTCTGACAGCTGCACTTTGTGCCTATCATTGCTTAATATTAATGGCATATGCTTGATTTCTTAATGCAGGAAATATTTTATAAGGACGAGATGTCATGACATTTCGTCTCGCAGCATTCTGTGTCAGATTGTATTTGAACAAATGACTTACTGTCCCTTTTGCGGTGGTTGTAGTTATTTAGGTCATAAAAGCAAACAGGTAAAACTGAAGAAAAAGAAGCACACATGGACAGGGGAAGATAACTAGAATGCTTCATAGACAGTAACTTAACCCCAGCATTTATTCTGGGATTCTGGCACTCTGATACTGGGGCACAATATACAGTAGATATGCTAAAACATATTTAAACTTTAAAATCTTTAATGGGAGGCACGGTGTCATAGCGGTTAAAATTAGAATTTTGAAGAGTGTATGCTCCGCTAAACATTTACCCCTATGTTTCGTATGTACCCCACCTCATGCCCAAAGTTTCCTGGGATAGGCTCCAGGCAACCTGTGACCCTTATTTTACCTCTATAACTTGGCTTGTATGAAACCTGAATGTGGGTTGCTGTGGGAATTTCAGTAGGCTTCAGCCCCTGCATTCTACATCAAATTATGGCAATTAGAACTTACAGATACATATGATTTGATAAAATGAATTGGATCTGATAAAACTGGGTCTATTAGAAAAACTAAACCTGAACTTCTTACTCTATACACTCACCTAAAAGATTATTAGGAACACCTGTTCAATTTCTCATTAATGCAATTATCTAACCAACCAATCACATGGCAGGTGCTTCAGTGCATTTAGGGGTGTGGTCCTGGTCAAGACAATCTCCTGAACTCCAAACTGAATGTCAGAATGGAAAAGAAAGGGGATTTAAACAATTTTGAGCGTGGCATGGTTGTTGGTGCCAGATGGGCGGGTCTGAGTATTTCACAATCTGCTTAGTTACTGGGATTTTCACGCATTACCATTTCTAGGGTTTACAAAGAATGGTGTGAAAAGGGAAAAACATCCAGTATGCGTCATTCCTGTGGGCGAAAATGCCTTGTTGATGCTAGAGGTCAGAGGAGAATGGGCCGACTGATTCAAGCTGATAGAAGAGCAACTGTGACTGAAATAACCACTCGTTACAACTGAGGTATGCAGCAAAGCATTTCTGAAGCCACAACACACACAACCTTGAGGCGGATGGGCTACAACAGCAGAAGACCTCACCGGGTACCAATCATCTCCACTACAAATAGGAAAAAGAGGCTTCAATTTGCACGAGCTCACCAAAATTGGACAGTTGAAGACAGAAAAAATGTTGCCTGGTCTGATGAGTCTCGATTTTTGTTGAGACATTCAAATGGTAGAGTCAGAATTTGGCGTAAACAGAATGAGAACATGGATCCATCATGTCTTGTTACCACTGTGCAGGCTGGTGGTGGTGGTGTAATGGTGTGGGGGATGTTTTCCTGGCACACTTTAGGCCCCTTAGTGCCAATTGGGCATCGTTTAAATGCCACGGGCTACCTGAGCATTGTTTCTGACCATGTCCATCCCTTTATGACCACCATGTACCCATCCTCTGATGGCTACTTCCAGCAGGATAATGCACCATGTGACAAAGCTCGAATCATTTCAAATTGGTTTCTTGAACATGACAATGAGTTCACTGTACTAAAATGGCCCCTACAGTCACCAGATCTCAACCCAATAGAGCATCTTTGGGATGTGGTGGAACAGGAGCTTCGTACCCTGGATGTGCATCCCACAAATCTCCATCAACCGCAAGATGCTATCCTATCAATATGGGCCAACATTTTTAAAGAATGCTTTTAGCACCTTGTTAAATCAATGCCACGTAGAATTAAGGCAGTTCTGAAAGCGAAAGGGGGTCAAACACCGTATAAGTATGGTGTTCCTAATAATCCTCTAGGTGAGTGTACATGATAGCTGACTTTGCATTATTAGTTAATCTGCAGGAATGTTGGTGCTACAGTATGTTTTTCTTTCATTTGGAAAAAAACAATTAAAAAATAACCCGAGGGACTCTAAAGCTCGATTCCATAAGAGATGGGACTTTTAACTTTTATATACCCAGTCATTATCTTTTTTTAATGCTTAGAGCAATGAGCGTGCAGTCCATTGACCAGGTTATTGTGTTTCTGTTTATTTCTGTTTTTTCCATTGTTAAAACCCTTCGGCCTCCTTTTTTTTGGTGAGTTTGTTGCTTTTGTATTGTTGTTGTTGACTGGTTGTTTTTTATTTATTTATTAAAAATAAAAAAAAACTAACTATGAATCATTGAGCCTGTGCCTGCATTAGTATTCAATTGTATAATTTTTTATTCCTTGTGTTAATATTTAAAAAGTGAATTTAGGCACTGCTGTGCCCAAATTCTATGCATTAAGAGAAACCATTTGTATAATTGTTAAACAAATATATAATTAGATTTATAAAACTGCACTTAAGGCTGTTTCATAAAGGTGGTGTAGTGGTTAGCACTGTTGCCTTGCACCTCCATGGTCCGGGTCCGATTCCCAGCCAGGCTTGATTCCCGTCTCTGTGGATTTCCTCCAGGTACTCCAGGTTTTCTCACACAGTCCAAAGACATGCAGAGTTGGCTAACTGGCGTTCCCAAATTGCCTGTAGTGTGTGCCCTGTAATGGTTTGACACCCTGTCCAGGGTGTACCCCACCTCATGCCCTAAACCTCCTGGGATAGGCTCCAGGCCCCCCACGACCCTGAATACAGGATAAAGCATGAGTGAGTGAAACTGCACTTCAAAATTCAACACTTGTAAATTTACTGATGAAATGCATTACTTTGCTACTTTGCTTTCTGACTTTTGTGGCTCTCTGCAAGTTTTCCTGCTATTCTTTTTAGACCAGTCCCTTTACCTGACCAGTTTCAGAGGGATGTTGTTTTGTTTGTTATTAATCATTTAAGCATAAAATCATCTAACTTAAGGCATAAGCCAGTGTGACCCAGGTGCCGATAATGACAGTTGATCAGGCCGGTGATTAGTATACAGGTTATAATGAATGAGTGGTTGGAACAGACGGGAGGGGAAATGAGGTTGCTGCTGAAGTTATTACATAAACAACAAATTTTTAATTTGTATCTTTGGGCACTTTGTAGCCTGTCACAGTAAAACATTCCCCCTCCCCCCCCTTTTAAATTAATCAATTATTATTATATATATTCAAATATATTATTTATTTTTAAAATGAAGAAATGAGGGATGGCTTAAGACTTTTATGCAGAACTGTGAACACGTAACCTACTTCTATATGCCAACACTTTTAAATTATAATCATGACAAAGTCTGGGGTAAAATTTCATCTTTCTATCTACATGTTAAACATCCAACTCAATCTAGCAGCAGTACCCAGATGCTGATTCAGATGAATACTTTTAACTTGCTGCTTGGGTGATCTGCACTTTATTTTGTACATTTTTTCCCGGCTTATATACCATCGGCAGGCTGTTTTGTTTCAGGCAATCACAAGTTTTGCAGAAAAAGTTTTAGAGAGGTTTTGAGAGTGTCACTCGGCCTATTTTAACAAGTTGGTCCTAGTAATTTTTTTTTTTTTTGTTGGAGTACACTGTTCACACTTACAAATGAGTGTTGCTTGTTTTCCTTTCTGTGTGCTGTTTGCACAATGCGGCATGTACACTCTTCTATCCTGCACGCTGTATATGATTTGCTCTGTAATCAATTTCTTAATACCTTTAAGCTGTCCCTTGTCTGCTATCTAAATTTCACCTTTAATGTACACATTACTGGTTCACCATCACTTATTAAAAAGGCTAGGCTGTGGTCTCTGCTCCAGATGCAGTCTAATTTTTTAAAATGGCTAATTGGTCTCATTGGAATTGATAGTAAAACTTTGCTAACTGTTTTAAGTTATAACATAAAAATCACAGTCATTTTTTACAAACTGATTTCTTTTGATATAATCCGCCTGTAAGTTATAACTTTAAATATGACAAAGTGCTAATATTGGAGACTCCTTCCAAAAATACTACATGACTGCCTTCTTATAAAAAAAACTCTACAACACACATACAGTATATACACGCTTTAAAGGTTGTCTATTGTTAAGGAAAATTTTTAATATAAAAAATATATTTTTCATGTTAAACTATATATATTAGAATTGCAAAAAGACGACCCCATAATCTTTACTGTCCAGTGTAATTTAAGTCCATTGTTCTACTTCTGCCCGCTAAGCCACTCACCATGGGATGGACGCATCAAGCAACAGAGGCCATGATGTCCTTTGAACTGTGTTGGTTCAGAAAATTAAAGAACCCCTTTAGAGTAATGTTTCAGCCACTAGCTCAGTGAAAAGAACCTTCCTTATGGGTGTTGTTATCAGATTGGTGGTGCTGGTGGCCTCTTGCCCTCCACAGCAGCTGTTCGTCCCACTGCAATTTCTCACTGTCAGAGTTTCTGCACTGCTGAACTTCTCTCCTCTACTCTAATCTAAACTCTTTAACTGAGCAGGATTGGAATCTCAAGCGCGGGAATGAACTACATTGCCCTTTAAAATGTTCAGCAAGAGAATAATAGGGTTCGGTAATGGGTCCGAAGTGTCTTAACACACACCCTCCACAAAATGGTGTCAATTCCGAGTCCCGATATGACAGTCAAGATGGACTTTAATCCGTGTATTACCATAACTTTATTTTTTTCTCCTTATTTCTTTATAGATAGAATTAACGTAAAACTCATAGCAAGGTTAACCTAGGCAACATTACCGAAGCATCACAATCCATACTCATTCTTGTGGACAAGTAGAGCCACCTGCTGTTCCTGTTGATGTATTTCGCAGGAGATAAGGGACGATTAGAGACAGTGAAGCTCATTGCTTTATGAAGCTTTTCAAACACAGTTTAATTGCTCCCACATGCACACTTAATGCCTAATTGCTTAGCACTGCTTAGCCTACATCCTTTTCTGGTTTAAGGATGGAGCTGTTCTTTTCCTCCTGAGTGTTTAGGATTCAGGCCAACTGGTTTCAGTAGTGTGTGTGTGTGTGTGTGTGTGTGGTTGTATATATATTCTGATGTTCTCCATTCCTTAACTTAATTTTGCACTCTATAAATAATGTTATATGATTAAATATATACTTTATATTCTATATGTGGCATCACGGTGGCTTAGTGGTTATCACTGTCCCCTTTGATTCTTCCCTCAGAGTCTGTGTGCATAGAGTTTGCACGTTCTCTCATGTTTAATGGGGTTCCTTCCGTTTCCTTCTACAGTCCAAAGACATGCAGATTAGACGAACAGGTGTGCCCCAATTTGTAGTATGTGAATGTTGAGCGGATTGTAAAAACGGAAATAAATCTAAAGGTCACTGTTGGCGTCCAGTGTCAGTTGGGACGCATGGATGGATGGATGGATGGATGGATCCTAGATTACATTATCTGTTACTTGTTCTTATGTCTTTATTTTATTTATTAAAACTTTTTACTTGGATTTATTTAGACAGTTATTTCTGCTGTATAGGATTGTTCCCATCATTTGCATAGTTAATTTGCCTACCAAATCTTGTTCCATCTGTTTGCTTTGCCTCATTGCACCTATCACTTACAAGTTTATGGATTTGTCCATTCACTACAAGATATTTTTAACTTTCTTTAGGGTCACCTATGTAACGAATTTATACATATCTACAAAGCTGTTTGTAAAAATGTAAATAGTTAAAAGCACTTTACATACTGTATAAAATTAAACTGCATTAAATGAAACTCATGTAAACAGTGGACCATGTAAAAAAAAAAACGCCGTATATGGTACATGTAAATTTTTTTTTTTAATATATAAAATAATAAACTAAATTATTAATGTGAGAATTGTCCCATGCCATTTTTTTCATACGGAAATAGATTTCATAAAAGACAATGTTCTCGAGATGCTTAGAATAGAATAGAAACCAACAGACTGCACACATGCATATAATAATACATACATACATAATAAATAAATAAATATGGATAAAGGGAATCCATTATGGGATGGTTAGAGCAACTCCACATCATGTTATTGTCTATACTTATTTATCCTGTATATAGTCCATAACAGGACACATACAATCATTCATACACTCCAGCCAATTTGGGAATGCTAATTAGCCTACATGGCATATCTTTGATCCACCAAGCACGGGGAGAACATGCAAACTCCATGCACACAGAGGCAGTAATCAAACCCGGACCTTGGAGGTGTGAGACAACAGTGCTAACCACTACACCACCGTGCTGCATGCCCAGAATGTGAAGCTACACAATAAAATGGAATTGGTTCTTGATCACGTCTTTCAATTTAGAGGATAAATGTACAAAAACATACTGTAGAATGCATCAAAATTACAGTCAGACAATTTTTCTATAATCTGTTCTCCAAATGCAAAAAAATTTAATTGTTCAAGCTCGCAGGTTTAATCAGCATCATTGTAGCTAGACAGTTTATGGCTCTGTGGGTGAGCAGGCAAAGGACATTTGTCCTTTGCAGTGTTAGCTCATTAACGTCTGTATGATGGAGTGTGCAGCCTTGAAGTGGCTCAGATACATGAACAGCTGTGTTCATTCGGACAGCTTCTTTCTTATTACATCACTGCCTCTGGCTCCCGGCTATAGATTTTGGTAAGCAAGGACATCTGTAAGTTTAAAGCTTTAAACGAAATGAAGTCATTCTTATGCTATAGGTAACTGTTTAATACACTTCTGGGTGTCCTTGTAATAGCTCTCTAAGAATGAATAACATACAGTAATCTGGCATATAGCTTTAAAACCTACATCTAAAAAAAAAATTAGACAAGAGACATCTTTGTTTTTATTCTCAGCCTTTCTGTGGTTACAAGGTCATTTTGGTGCACATACCATTCTGACGTACAGACACTGTCCACTCCATAATGCCCCGTTTTCTCTCCCAATATTTGCAACATATCCTACAATTATAGTGTTTCTCTACATCATATACACACTGTCTGCACTTACACCTTGATGCTGTTTGTGGTAAATAGATTAGGTCTAATTACTTGTTATAAAACAAGATCTTGGAGGCCACAGTGTAATGTGGGAAAAATATAAACTTTGCCAACCTTGTCATTAAACGTCCCGTCTGAAGCTTCTTGTTCAATGAAAGTGTTCACAAATTGAGCAGCTTGGTTCCAACCCTAATGGACCCCCAGCAGAGCTTGGGTTAGGTTCCATTTTTGACCACTAGGTCAATATTAAAGAAATTTCAATTTTTTTAAATTTAATATGTACTGTATAGGGTTCTGAATTATGAGTACCAATTAGTTAATTTAGGATTATGAATAACTGCTATATCGTACACTGCCCTGGTTCAAAAATATTTCATTGGATTATGTATATTTTCAATTACTGTATGGTGTGCTCATTCACCATGTCGCTCAGTAATGTTGCTCATTACTTTAACATCCCTATGCAACATCATAACATTTATTCCTGTCTAGGATTGCATTAACTTTTGGCTGCGGTCTTGTATTGATGACGAGAGAAAGAGGCCAGTATGTCAAGTCTTTTACAGCTCATTCCAAAGACTTTTAAAATGATTAAGGTCAGGACTCTCTGTGCTGGGCAATTCATGTGTGTAAATAATTCTTGAGAATCATGTAAGTGTTCCAAGAACGACTCCTGCACAATTGTAGTCCTAGAATATACCGGTGTCATAAGGGAAGTAAAAAAACACAGAGATGTGATAACCTGGTCACTCAGTACATTCAGGTCAACAGCTGACTTTGTTTTATTGCCACATTGCATAACATAGACCTTACCAACTGAAGCAACTCCAGATAATAACTTCATGACGCTTGAGGGGTATATAGTTTTTTACCTTGAGACGCCCATCACTACGGAATATGCTCCATCAGCAATCTGACCTTTTTACATTTACATTATACATCTGAGTTAAGGGCCTTAATCAAGGGCCCAACAGTGGCTACTTCGTGGTGCTGGGGTTTCCCTAACGAATGGTTTTCTTTTGTCCACACTGCTGTTTAGTCCCAATCCTTTGAGTTCCTGTCACATTTTGCAAGTGAAAATACTCTTATCTTTACTATTAAACATTGCTGTGTTTTTTTTACTGGCATTTTTTTTCATCATTAAGTTTCATCAAGTGTTTAAATAATCTCTAATAGCCACCAAACTTCCATTGCCTCATTACATTACATCAGCTCTACCAAACCATCCAAGTGAGTAATACTGAATTTTCCATTTATTTGTCATCTTATTTTGCATGTTATGAAATTCTCTGTAATTTTAGAGCAGTTTTAATTAGTGGTGACAAAAATGCCCACCTTCTGCTTTCGCATGCTGGTCTAAAAAAGAGAAGAGCGTCTGTTAATTCCTGCTCCACAGTTCGCTTACTACAGAGCATCGGTGGATTCTGGCTTGTCAGAGACACCGTGCTTTATTCAAAAGGAAGTGATAATGTGATGACAGGCAACCGGAAACATCATCATGTAGTTTGCATGTATTTTGCAATTAATTTTTTACTCTCCTGTTTGTGCCAATCTTCTGCATAAGAAAAAAAAAAAAAACAACCCTGGAGTTTCAGCTCTGCCTCTAACAAAATCCCCAAATGTGATAGACTTTATTTGGAGTTAATCAAGATCAGGACTAACCAATTTTTCCAGACTTTGCTTGGGGCTTAAAAACTAAGATGGTTTCAACCTTTTGGTCCAAAGCTATTAAATATAAGAATTAAGTTATAGATTATTATCAATGCTGAAATTTAATTTCTTTCTACTGCAGCATTTCCTCTGAAGTTGTTTTCATTTTTGTGACAAGTCTAATTTGTTTGTGATCTAGGCCATTGGTTATGACAGGAAACCCAAAGAATAAATGTATTTTATTGCAACAACACTTTGATTCACCTTTAATAAATCAAGGAGCTCTGGGATCACTTAAAAAAAAAAAAAAGTGTGGCTCATCTGCGGTCGCATGTCTACACACACAAAATTAAAAATTTTCCTCCAAAGAATTGTGCTACTTTTTGAATGTCAGTCCTCCATGCTAAATGTCAAGCAGCATTTGTTTCTGGAACTGAAAGGAAACTATCTTGTCCATGCAGAATCAACGTTTACTGTACTACAGTACCCACAACACCATGCGGAATTCAAACATAGCCCCCAAGGCCTCTAATTCCCCAGGGCTCAAAATGACCAGCACTTTTTTCCTGGTTCGAACTAGTTCCTGTTTTTCTCCTTTGCGCAATTTGCCTAGTGGAGTTTACACTGTTCATCGTTGTACATCACCTGACCTTTGCCTGTTCACTGACCTTCATTTTTGTCTCATATTTTGAATTTGCCTTCAAGCTTTCTTAATAAAGTGTATGTTTACCTGCATCTGGGTCCGTCTGACAGAAACCATCCCTCACGCTGCGGATTCAACTCAGAGTGATTCACTATCTCCGGCCTAAGGAAAAAACGGTTCTATCTTAAAAATACCACCTATTCCTGCAAGCTGTTTTGTACACTGATGTAAGATATAAGTACTCATATTATCACATCTAGCAACTTCAAGCATTGTTTTCTTGCTACAGTACGTGTGAAGGTAGCTTCCCATACCCTCAGGGTAAAAATCATCTATATAAATAAATAAATAAAATAAATAAATGAAATAAACGATATGAAAGGTTTTGCCTGTACAGTACACTGCCTGGTCAGAACTTTTTATTTCAATGTTATCTTTTTACGTTTCATACATTAGCGGACCAGAAACCAGTCTCAGAAAATTTGCCTGTCTCTCTGTCTGTCTGTATATCTGTATGTCTGTCCAGCTAGTTTTTGTCACAGCATTATTCAAATCTGGCTAGTCAGAATGTAATGAAATTTTGCGGTCTTTATATATACCGCTTTAAGTTTAACCTCCACCATGAATTAAATCAAAATGTTGACTAAAGGCGATGTTATAAACAGTTAGTGCCGGATTTGGATTTAATAATCCACTTTAAAATAAAATACTAAAAAGCTACTTGCTCAATGTAAACAAACATCGCACTTATAAATATTATTTAGAAAAGCTAAACTGAATATTTTTTACTGGGATTAGTTCATATTTGCAGAGCTGAAATAAAAGCGCTCAAGTGATGTAAGTAAAACAGTAAGTAAACTACATTTTTTATACAATCTTCTTATACAAACTGTGATTCAATTTTTCTATTACCGAACAGGAAAAGGTATTCAAAAGAAGAACAACTAGGCGTTGAACAAAGCGTAAGATACTCAATCTGTCAATGTTATTTCCTTGTATTAAGAAGTTAGGCAGAGAGTTCTGCTGTACAGAAAGACAGACATGTATGTGGGTGTCAACCTGAAATAATAATATCACGGATTACATTAAAGCTTATTTTAATTTTTTTTTTTAACCTTTTTTTCACTTTTTTAAACTGTTTAACCTTCAATGACAGGTACTTCAGCTAGTGTTAAATAAAATTACCATGAGCAAGTTGAGCTACAGCTTAAATCAAAGCAGCTATATTCACTGTGATATTTTTAAAGAACGGTGTGAATGTGGAAAATGAGTGAACCGCATAGTAGAGCACGTTCTCACGTCTCCTATCCACGAATAGAAGTCTGTCTGGCGCTGATGCCCAGTGTCGTAGACTCGCTCAGAGAGGTCGAGAGACACAGGAATAAGCAGCAGTGTCAGATGTGGCACAGACAGAAAGCTGACACACTGAGTACATCTCAGAGTGGTTCATCAAGTGCTTGGACGTTTTTAAACAGTCATACAGTGCAATAATTAATTTAATTTCTTGCAATTGTGGATTTTATTTTTTTTTATTTTGGAGATTATGCTGTGGGCCAATGCATATAAATTTATGGAGTGTAAGCTCCTTAAAAAGGCAAAATTTTTCAACCTGCCACCAGAGGATAAAGGCTACGCCATACTTTTTACTTTTACTCCACAGCAAATATCTGTACTTTTTTTTTTCTTCTGGCGCATGCTAAAGCAGTATCAGAGCCATCTCAATTAGACAGGACAGACTTAGGACACAATGGAGAGATTATGTTCCATGTTATATATTTGTGTTAGGTGCGCCCTAGGAGAAGTGAAATAGTGGCAAAAAACCAACCCACTGGAACATGAAAAGTCCAGCCGTGATGTTTTCCCCCTGCTGAATATTTACATCTGCTTTTCCCGCTGATTTCCACATTCATGCACCATTTCATTTCAAGCTTTCCTGCTGTTTTAGAGGACTACTTAGTTGCTTCTACTTATCATGCAAAATTATGCTTGTCGTTGGGTGTTCACTACTTCAATGTTTTTAATGATCTAACATTCTTTATTTTTGTTTCCCGTTAGCTAGTTAGTCGCAATTGTTGATGCAAAAGATCCATCTCATTGAAACAAGCCGGATGAAAAATTGGATTAGGCATCCTTGCAAATTTCTCAACGGCAACAAGAATTCCTCAGCTTGTTGCCGGATGTACATACACAAGAATTTTGTTCAGTTTGGTGAGCCTTTCAATGTGATTATTTTCTAACATAATTAGCACATGACATGAACATACCATGTGAGTGCAATAGCATGTTGGTTGTATTCCACTACAGATGTGTGGAGCACATAGAACACATCGGCCAAAACATGGTATTGGTGCTGAAATTGGTCTCACTTACAGTAGGTGAAAAAGTGAATTTTTAGATAGAATAATATAACACAATTTTTTATAATACATAATGCTTCTTATCTCCCAATCCATGCTTCGTTTTTTTTTTTGCTGTAAATATCCATACACATTTATATTTTTATCAGCCAAAAAGAAAGACATTTGCTAAATACGATTTCGTGGCCTTTTATGTCTGTAGTGTTCGTGACTTTGATTGATTTGATTGTTGTGGATTTGTCCTGATCTTGGATTGTTTCGTTCTTTGATGCTTAAAGCTGCTTGGGAGCAGGTTTATTTATTGTAAACATTAAATAAGCCAGGAGCGGGTTATGATTGGTTGAAATGGCGAGGTCACATCTGATTGGTTACACAACTGACTCACGTGGGAAAAGGAAAGTATCTTGCATATACATATATATATATACACACACATAATTGCTATCAAATATTATATTAGAACATAAATTTATGAGTTTATTATTATTAAATATGATATTACTATTATAATGAAGCCCAGGCACGAGACAGCCATCAAGACCATTAATACAAATTCTTGTATAATGTTTATTTTGTAACACATTTATTTTTTAGGGGGTTTGTCATAAATATGCAAATAAATATTTATATATAATAAAAAAATAAAAACTTGGATGAAACAAATTTTATTATACAATAAACAATATAAAAGTATATATGTACTTGAAAAAAAATATTTAAATTTTTTAATATACAACATATTTATTCTCATATTGCTTATTTTATTTTATTGTCTTATGTCATTTGTAATTTGTAAACCATTAACCTATGAATTTCTGTTCTAATATAATATTTGATAGCGATTATGTAGGGGGGGCAATCCATGGCAGGGGAGCATTTCAGCGCATAACACGTGTTACAAAAAAAAAATTAAGCTCGCTCTTTTGCCATTTTGTCAACCAATCAAAGGGGTTGTGATCAGTGTTTCTACTGTCGATGCTTATCGCCTTTTAAACCAACGCACGAACATGCAATAATCCTAGACAACTCAATCCAGCCATACTAATCATCAACAACAGGTGTGCTCGAAGAACCAACTTAGCCAGATTGTAATTACTGTAGCACGATGATCTCATCTTAGATGTGTCAGTTCATCTTGGACGTACGAAACGACGTACGAAGAACGGACCTCAGATGAAACTTGGCCAATTTAGATTTCACATGAAAAGACGTAAACGTGAAAAGTGTACTATTCTAAAATGCAAAATTAGTTAAGATATTGACGCATAAATTTGACATGGTTACAGACACTACAGATTTTTATTTATTTTTTTATTGTTTTAACGATTTAGGTAAAAAAAAAACAATTTAAGTAACACATTTTACAGGTCATATACTTCTAGAAGCTTACACCAATGTTACTATAAATACTCATAAAGAAAAAGGAATAATTAGCATTTTAAATGATTATTGGTTAAAACAAGACGGTATAATCCTGAAAATGGGCATTTTTGTTAAATATAAAATCTTCTCTCTGTAACGGCTGAAGTCAGCAACTTAAATTTTTTAAGGAAGCATGATTGGTCACTTCCATGTGGCATAAACTTCACAAGTAACTTCTTTAGCACACGCATTTTCTGCATTATATTTATAACATACAAAAAAATACTGCGCTTTGGCCGCATCCATTATGCTTTTTTTTGTTGTAATTCAACGAGCATTATTTCATCATCAATAAAGGTTCCTGGTAGTCATGTTGCACCAACAAAACAGCAATAACATAGACCTTTGCTATGCAAGTAGAGACGTCTACCCCTGCGTGGATCTGACCCACATAAACATGAGATATTACTTTTGCAAAAATAAAAAACAATCAGACTGCAACAGATGGTCCCTTAATAACGTGCAACCCAATATTATTTATGTCAAAGGCAAATCATTTTTTTTATTATTATTATTTTTTTTTTTGTTGCAAATTACAATTTTTTAAATATAGTTGTTTATTTTTGTAAATCCAGGTTGCACAGTGGGACGTTTGACAATGATATAAAAAAAGGATGCAGCTGTCATTCAAATCCTCATCACTCTCAGCAGTGTAGGTGTACACACATGACACGTTTTACTAAAATATAACTCGTGTCTAAGCTGAACTCCACTTAGCCATAGAAAGAACTAAGTTGATAAAAAATTTGTAAGTGTATATTATTGCATATTTAATTAACACTTAAATAAATCTTTATTCTTACCCAAGTAATATATATATATTATATATATTCCAATTATGCGTAAACAGTGTGTATAATGGTCTTAATGGTCATAATGGTGAATTTGGCATGGCAGATTGCTTGGGAAGGAAGCCGCCGAGACGTTCCAACCACTATTGAGGGCAGCAGTAGAAACCGAATGCTCGCTCACTGCTTTAGGGGGTGAAGAAGTAAGAGTCTGTGATTTGATTGCTGATTCCTGTGCAATGTTGGCAAAATCAGCGGTTGAGCAAAAATGACATGTAGTGACGCTGAGATCAGTCAAACACGAGTACATCCTGTCCTGGTGGACTGTCTGGCTCTGCAAGAGGGAGCAACAGTCTTGACCTGGACTTGTCAAAGTGCTCCACTCTTTTTTTTTTTTTTACTCTGCGAATATTTACAGAGAACTGGAACACCACTTCTGGGGTGCACACACCTCTGCTCTAAGTGTATAAGTTGTCTGCTTCGTGGCTAACGTTGTGGCAGAAGTGATAGATAACAAGGCACACAAGCTAAAAAGGAAACCCAACTGCTGTGAAGACATGAAATGTGATAATTAAGCAATATCACACGAGAAAGAGAGTACCGTTTTACTGAACATCAGAGCGGCTATATTCAGGTGCAGCCTGAAGATATCACAGCCTTGGTGATATTTAGTACAACAGCAGAACCACACGTGTGAAATTCCTTGATTATGACATTTCTTACCAGAATTATGCAGCCAAGAGGTCAGAATTTACTTTATATTTCTGGTGTAAAGTATCTGTTAACTTAGTGGTTCCCAAACTGGGGGTCGCGAGAGGGATTTAAAAATTATTTTCTTTTTTTTGTCAGTATTAAAAGTAAATACTATAAATCAATATTTCCTAATTTGCTAAAATATTACTGATTAAATGTGAGTGTTTAAATTAAGTGTTTAAAAAAAAAAAATTTTCGACTTAATGATATGACGTCACTGTGCAGCGACTGGCTCACTTGTTATTGCTACAGGGCACAACTGCATGTGAAAACCGCAACTGCCGAGATGGATACATTTTTTATTCGCAAATCTAAAAATGTTAAGAAAATTGTGGACAGTTTGCCTGAGTCATCAGAACCATATACATCGACCAAGCATATACGTCGAAAATATCAGAAAAAATTCATAAAGTATGGATTCACTTGCTCTACTGTTGACAATGTAGATTTCGCTCAATGTGTAATCTGTTCAGAAGTGCTTGCTTATGAAAGTTTTAAGCCCGGCAAAACACATGATTGCTCAACAAGCAAAAACAAACCAAAAAAAAAAACAAGTAGACCCTTCCCATTAAAAGGTAAGCCAAAATTATTTTGATGTATAGTAAATGTAGTCAAAATATAACAGCTTATTTTTATTGCTTGTTTTTGATAGTGGGGGTCGCGAGATCTTGTCAATCTTCAATTAGGGGTCGCTGGCTTGAAAGTTTGAGAACCACTGAGTTAACTTACAGTGTGGCACAGCCCCCGGAACTGCACATGCACAACCTTTATCCCATTCTTTCCATCTTTCTCCTTCAACACTTTCCTTGCCCATTTTACCTAAATAAATTACCCTTTTCCCGTAAGACCTCGCCTTGTGTTCATGCTTTATGGTGCTGTCTGTGCAACATGGGTCGAATCCGTTTACAGATCATAACAGCCTACTGCATTTCATTCTTATAATAACGCAAAACACAAGCGGGGCTGAATGACCAACATCAGCTGACGCAGTAGAACGTCCTGACAATGTTATAATTTTATGGTCATTTATTTCAGTTAATAAATCTACTACAAATTTAAAGAACACAAGATATAAGACGACACAAACCCCTACACGCGTCTTTTCTAATTACACGTGATAAAATCCAAAGGCTCACTGTATTAACATTTATTTTGTTTAAATTTTATCCTAATAAGATTTAATTTAATTTTAATTCTACATTTGTACTGTCATTTTAGTTCTGTGATTATAAATTTGTTTAACTATAATGTTTTACTTGATTTTATCCACTACTACGTGCAGTTCTAAAACTCCGTGTCTCATTAATCCAGCAGAGAATGAACTAAGGCATGAGTTGTCAGTCTGTAGTTATATAGCGCCACTCAGCGGTAAAAGCCAGCAAACGCACAAAGCCAAACGGTACCGCCGAGCTCCGCGACGGTGGAACCTACATTCCGATTGAGTAACCACTGTATGGGTTTTGGGGTTAAATCCCAAATAGTATTAAATGGAAAGTTAGAGCGCAATGTACAGTGGGCTGCCCAATCCCTTGTTCCCCACAACAAGTAGTGCCCTTGTCCAGGGGTTCAGCCTTGTGCAAGAAGCTAATTAGTTGTAAACAGAGAACTACACAGATTATTCAGAGGCAGTTTAGAAACCTTAAAGGCAATTCCTAATAGGCAAAGTAAAAATATAATGTTGCTGAAAGTGTTTGCATGGCTATTGCTGAATGAGGGTTTTGGCAGGAAGCTGCTCTCCTCTCTTTTCAGTACTGCAGAACGTACCGAACTACTTTCGCCCATGTTGGCGATGACAGTGTAATTAACGATTGTAGAACACCTATTCAATTTTATTTGTATAGCGCTTTTAGCAATTTTCATTGCTATGACACCTATAATTTCACCTATGACGCGGAGTGTTACATGGAATATATGTAGGTAAACATCCTAGTGCTTTTATGCTCTATTATCAGAACTCATAAATATGAACATGAACATTGCACAATCAGACCACCAATAGCTTTAAAAAGCACACAAGCATGAGTAAATCATTATTATGCACATGCAAATCCAATCACTTTTCATGTCTGAAACTTTTAAAAGACCACTTTTGTTTTAGTCTATTTTTCCATCTTTGGCAGAGCATTATTACTCTAGTTTAGAGTCAGACTGTCAACTAGGGATCTTAGAGAGATGATAAGTTGTTGTTGAAGTACTTGATTCTGTTTTTTGATTTTACTGTGTCTGTATAATTCTCTTTTCCGTTCTTCTAACAGCACTTCAGTATTGCTGCTGAACTTTGAACAGGCGAGAAATCTCTGTTTGAGGAAAGCAATTTGGAAGCAATTCTGAAACCAAAAAACAGTTGGTTTCTTGTTCAGGCCAAATATTGCTGTTGGATTAATGTTTGAGTGCCTCGAGTAAAAGTAATTTTGTTTTCTTTTAAAAATCTGCATAGAATGGTTAGTGATTAATAGCTCTATCACACAAAAAGAGTTTGTTATTTGCAATAATTTAGAAAATAACCAGAAAAAGCATTTATTTACCCAGCATACTAGATTAATTATACAAATGACCTGTGAATGTCTGGCTAATAGTTTTTTCTTTTTGTTTTCTTAATAAATTTATCTTTATTTGACATTTATTCCAGTAAAAAAAAAAAAGCCTCAAGCTAAAACCAACATCTCATTAAGTACCCAGCTGTGCATGTTACACATATAGACGCTCAGAAAACCACATGTACTATTAAAATTATTTATGTTTTAAATGTTATATGCAATCTGTGCATTGCAACTAGACTCTTTATTTTTTCTTACCATTAGTGGAATTGTAAATATGACAAGTCTGGATGTATCTAGAGAATTGACATGGATATGAAATTTTTTTGTAAATAATTAATGGGAAAAAATTTATAGGAGATCTGTCTGACTTGTATTTAAGTGGTTTGAGTGGTTGATTTGCAGAGTTGAATAACGTGCCTGAAACATACAGTATTTGTCAAATTACAAACCAGGTAAGTGTTGTGTAAAGGGTTGTGTAGATTTGAGTGAATGAATGGACACATCAGGAGATACGAAGGCTTGAAAAAAAGTGGAGAAAAACAGATGAACAACATTTATTAACTGGTCCGCCAGGCAAGTGTCTTGAGTTACTGCTCACGGACACACCAGGCTCCACCCCAATCAACGCCCCCAATCTCCTGAATTCTAATCACACACACCTGAACCTCATCACCAACACATATAAATACACCTCCCTTTCCTTCAGACGTCTGGTCTCAACTACGAACAATGACTCTACGCGTTACCTGCATCAAGCGATCGTCCCACTCCGTGCCTCCTCGTCTTCGTGTCTCCTTGTCCCTGCACCTGTTTTCCAGTTCCACTATTTCTGATCCTCTTTCCACCAGCTCCAGCACCATATCAGCTAAGACTTTCCAGTTCACTCTCTTACTCACATCTTATCTCAAGCAGTTATCATTCATTGTTAATAAAAGCGCCCGTTCGGGTTTTCGCTATCCCTCTTTGTGGAGTCCCAGTTACCCAGTCTCACATGCTTTTCCCTGGAATCCTAATTATTAGCTACAGCGACATAACCTGAAAGTGTTATACCAAGCTATAACAAGATATATAGCATTAATCCAGTCTAACACAAACACCAGTGTTTACTATTATTGCTGAAATCCACTTGAGGTATATTCACCCGAGACTTCACATTCCAACCTCCGAACTGAGTGCTGAAGTGCAGCACTTTAGACAGCCATGTAAAAGTGACGAGTCCCTGTAGGCTCGTTGTTTTCTTTGCCCAGGCTGCAGTTTAAAAAAAAAAGAAAAAAAAAAGGAGATGATATACAGATGACCAACAAGGCCATAGGATGTGTTCTAATAGGAGCAGTGCACCAGAAAGTGTTATATTATCAACACGTTGCATTCAGGCTTTGCTTGAAGCAGCCTTTTCATTTCGTATTTGAATCATTCAGGAGGCAAATCAGAAGCAGAAATATGTAAAGAGTTAAAGGCTAATGCATTATTATGTGCCAGTGCAATTATTAACAGTATAGTGAATTTACTGCTTCAGTCCACTCAACAGCTGAGGAAGGTCAGCGTGACTTGAAAAAGTCTGTAATAGTACCTGAAGTCTCAGCGTCTCCTTGTCCTCCTGATGCCACTTTGGGAATTTATACTGTAGAATAGATAGTCATTAACATCATTTCTTGGCATTTTTATACTTTTCTTACCTCATTACTGTAATCTTGATCATTGAGATGGTTACAGAAAAAAAAATCAGGGTTAGACTAGACAGTAGCGTGTGTATAGCTATTAGTCTTGTGTTCATGATGTTGGCCAGTGGATATGTGAGTTTAATAACCAGAAAAATATGACAAATAAAAAAAACAAACACACTTTATGCATTATTATTATTATTATTATTATTATTATTATTATTATTATTATTATTTTGGATGTTCTGCATCCTCCATCCATGTCTATCCATGGTGGGTATCTTTTGGGTACTCCACGTCCCTCCACATTTTATGAATTGTAGGCTGGTATTTTCAAATTGCCAGTAGTGTATACAGTAGGTGAATGTGTAAACGAATTTGCAAATCATTTGTTCATTCATTTTTTTAACATCAAGCCAAGAATCATAAAAAAAACCCACTTCTTGTTTTTTTTTTACAACAAAATAAAAAAAAAAAATACAAAACTCGAATTCTGTGCGCAAATTAAAAACAACAAAATGAATGAGCACTCACATTTCTTTTTCTTTAAATACAAGTGGGATGAACCTGGACGTTGTTACTTGTTTCTTCATGTGCTGTGCTGGAGAATGTTTTATTTTTTCCTTTCCTTTTTTCCCCGAATTTATTGCCATTTAAGAAAGCTAAATGTTCCCCTCTGAGTAACTGCACTTAAACTGGCCTGAAAGAAAGGTTAATCAGCAGCACAAAGCTTTTAGAGGCAAGGCTTTTAGACAGTGCTGAAAATGAAAAACTAGCTTCCGTGAGCACTTCATGAGCAAAACATCTTTCTGCACAAAATTATCATTTTAACTAAATCAATTACAAAAGAACACACACTAATGTTCAATCTGTGAGTATACAGGATAAACTCTTAAGGTATTAGCCCCAAAAAGTGACTAATAATAATAATAATAATAATAATAATAATAATAATAATAATTATTATTATTATTATTATTATTATTATGATCAAGCAAAAACATTTGGGTTATTTCATTTTAATTAAATACAGGGTCAGCCAAAAACAATGTATACAGAATTTTTTTTTTATAAATATTTGAATACAAAATTTATTGCTACACGATATATAGTATAATCTTATGATACTATTATTAATACTATATTAATATAATATACTGTAAATTATTTTTTTTGGTGTGTATACACAATGTATAATGTTAATGTATATAAAAATGCATAATATTAAATAGTTTTATTTAATATTAACTATAATTAATTAGCACTTTTTTTGGTTTTATGGAAAAAAACCGAACGAATGAACGATACACAGAAAGACACTGAATACATGGTGTTCTTACAACTTAAGCTGCGCTTACACTGTCAGTTAAATGTGACCCAATTCCGAATTTTTGCCCATTTGTGACCATGTGATCAAATGTCCATGTAAACAGATGGCATGCATTTCGATATTCCGAGATCGGTTTCAGGCCTCCTTCATATGTGGAAATAAATCAGATATAAATGAGATATATGACAGATCGGATTTCCCGAGGCATTGTGTTCTGTACGTCATTAAAACTGCTACTTCTTCACGGTTTAATGACATAATGTTATTCTCCGGAGGAAGCGCGTGTAGAATGATAACATCGCAGGTGACATGAAAGAGGAAATAGCCCCCCGCCTTGTGTTAACTCTTATTTAGGTCAAATAACATTAAGAAATCAGTATTTGGTGAATGACGCATGTGCACAGGCTGCAATTATGGCATTTTTTCCTTCTTCCCCGTTTCAAAACTACGATGAAATTTCGCGAACTTTGCATATATCGCAGAGCGTCAAGCATATTTCGCCTTCGTCCATCTTGGCTAGTGTGTAGCGCAAGAACCTCCCTTTAAGTATGCGCAATGTTTCAGATGGCATGGCAAGTGTAAACACTTGAATCAGATATGGGTCATAGTTTAAAGAACAGATGGTCAAAAAATCAGATATAGGCAACAAATCAGAATTGGGCATCGAGACCTGCAGTGTAAACGGGGCTTTTTGTCCTTGGACGCAATGTCACATTACCTATGTTTACATCCTTACTTAATAGTTTGTTAATCTGATTATAAGCTCATTTTGAATAAAGTAAACTGCATATGCCTATTTTTATGACAGTTTCTATGACATAACACGTTTCTAGGCATTGAATTGTTAATCAGCGCCGGTTGCAATAGGACTTGAGGTTGATGTACGAAAGTACAATATGGCCACAGCTTTTAAAATCCCCACTCTAACCTTTATCATACTGGAAGCAGTGGGAAACACTGAGTGCACTATTAATCACTGGGCATGCTTATTAATCACTGCAGCTATTAACAACGCATGCTTGGTTAACGAACCTCATCACATGGATCAATGAAGCAATTAAACCCAGAATAAAGAACGAAGGAGAAGGCATGGGACTTCGTCTGTCTCTGCGGCTGAGAAAAAGTGCAATATGGTGTTTATCGATCTCGTATTCACCTTGTATGGGTGTAGGATCATTTCCTTTATTCAGTGCAGAAACAGACTCTGAGTCAGCAGCCTTAACTGGGATCCATTTATCTGGAGGGAGAGGAGCTACAGTACTTACCTGTTTCTCGACCTGTTTCTCGAGTTTAATGCATCGTCTCGAAACATAAGCTGGTTGCTTAAATTGTGCACAGAGAAAAAATATCACTAAGCAATTTGAGACTCTTTAGCTGAGTCCACAAATGTGCAGTATTATTGTCTTATGCAGGGGACCCATCCGACTCTCCCATGGCCTATTGTGGTCTTTAAAGCCATGCAAATGCACCAGGCCCAAGAGATCAGGGTCCTTTTTGCTGGCCACAAGCTGTTGGCTGATTAAATGAATAAACACATTCTTTGTTTTGTTTTATGGATACTGAAGAGAGAACACATTAGAGAGCTAATAATGGGTCCTGGATTCCACATACTCTATCCCACATATTACCATAGCAGCAACGGTTATTGTCGTAGTGTCATCGTCGTAGTGTTTCATTTATTTTTGAAGTTGCACATTTTTATAGAAACATTTTTATATACTAAATAAGCATAGCACCTGATCATTCATGGTCATATTTTTTTTATTGTACTAGAGTAAAATTCTTCAGAAACCCAGGTTTAATAATTATCACTATTTACAATCTGTCTAGTTTAAGAGACGTCCAAGATGAAGAAGGTTCTATTGCAGATGGCATCCTAGAGTGTTTGTCCAGATTTGTGCAGAATGTGATGTACCTGCCAGGATCTAAATTAGCAGCCCAGTCAGGAGAGAGCGATCCTGCTGCTGGACGAGAATCTGCTCAGTGTGTTCTGAGTTGTCTGGCTTCTGACAAGTCCAGTGTCCTCCAGCTGCATCATATCTGCCAGACCTGCTAAACTTTTCTCTTCTTGGTGCAATTTTATGGCTTTGTTAAGATGAATTTTTAAAAAGCCATTTTAACTCTTGCTACTTTGCACACCTGACTACAAATCAGTTTTTTTTGCTAACATAAATTAAACTATATATAATTAATTATTGTGAAAACATGTTATATAGCTCATTCTCTAACCTTTGGTTGGCTGTTGGGGATCGATTTCGATTCCCACCTCGAGGTCTGTGTCCATGGAGTTTGCATGTTCTCTCAATGCTTGGTACTGGGTACCAAGGTTCCCCAGGGTACTTTGGTTTCCTCCCACTGTCTAAAAAAACACAGATTAGGTTAATTGCCTGAGTGTGTAAATAAGTGTGTATACGTGTGTGTGTGTTCCAAATTCGCGGCAACAAGAGACGCATCTGTCTGTGGGAACTGTACAGACAATCATTTACTAACACCACTTGCATATTACGAAAACTCAGCTGGGAGTTATTGCTACATCCCTCGTGGGATTACTGTAAATTATATTAAATAATTAGGAAGATTATATTTGTCTTATGTTCTAACTAATGAATTGCTCCAAGCCATTTCCATTAACTTGAGATTAATTAGGTTTAATCAGCACACAGGTCCTTTATTGAAATGGTTAGAAAAAAAATCATTAAAAATAACTTTCTACTGTCTAATGCACTATATGATCAAAAGTGTGCAGACACCTGACCATCACAACTATACGTGGTAGATTTAAATTGTTGCCACACAATTATGTCGAATATATTTATATGCTCTAGCTTTACGAATTCACACAAAGCAAGCTCCATGAAACCTGGCACACCAAGGTTGAAGATGAAGAATTCAAGTATTCTACACAGATTCCTGACCTCAACCCCACTGAACACCTATGGGAAGAACTATAACAGTGACTGCACGCCAGGTCTCCACACCCAGCATCACTTCCTGACCTCACTAATACTTATGCGTCTGAAAGAAGACAAATCCTCACAGCTCCAGTGGAAAGCATTTTGTAAAGGAGTAGAGGTTATAATAACAGCAAAGGAGAACTAAGAAGAACTGGAATGGGATATTCAAATAGTGCTTATTGATGTGATGGTCGGGTGTCTGCAAACTTTTTATTAATAAAGATAATAACCAACTTGAAGTCTTTCTTTGTTCTAGAAAGAAGTTTGGAATTTGGCCATTTCTACAACTTCAGGTCATGTTTTAGTTTGAACACCAGACACCTGTACTGATCAAAACAGATTTTCATGATAAAAAATGTTCCGTGCAGACACCTCACGTCGATGACAAAACTGCCTCACAACAATGCTGGGATTTTGGTCTCTATCTTGGTCCTAATTTGTTTTTGGAGTGCAGTTTGTTTTTGATGCTTACGTCAATTTTGTTTAATTAAGGGAGTATTGATGAGACGATCATTGATTATAGTTGATTTACTCTGCATCTCTAACAGTCACTTATGAAAAAATGGCGACTGATTTTAATTGTTTAAAATTCCTTAAACAGGCCGTTTTCTTTCCTGCACACCCAGGCAACTACTGTGCAGCAGAAATGTCCGTGCATAAACACGATTGTGAGTATGCACAGTAATCGGCATTATATGCCCATGCATAGGAACAAAATTTCTAAGTTAAGGTGTATTTATTAAAAATCTATACAGTTAGTTCTTGGTTAACCATACTACTGTTTTTGATTGACAGACTTGAAAAAACCCAAACCATCAAAGACGTATTGTACTGTACTTGCTCCCTGAGTGGTGCAGTGGTAAAGTGGTAAAGTGCTCGCCCCATCATCCGGAGATTGCGAGGTCAATTTCCCGGGTGATTCTGTAGCCTCTTGTAGCCGATAGCTGATTGGTCGAGCCCTCTCAGACGGAAGGGATAGGGGGCTCTCATATCAATTGAAGCTCTGAAGTGTTTGTGAGCTCATGCAAGTGAAAGAAGTTCATATGTGCTCTCGAACGTGTGTAAGCAAGCAGTTCGAAAAGATGTGGTTGGTTGGCGTCATGTGAGAAGAGAAAACATGTGATAGTCTTCGACCCTTCCCAAATTGTATTTGTGCCCTAATAATGAATGGGAATTAGGTATGACAAAAGTGGGAAAACAAAAAGGGAAAATCCATTGTGTACTGTGTTGTTAAACCGATTATTAATCAATCATTGAATGGTTTATTCAAGCCAAAGACTAGGCAGCACAAATGCGGTCATAGATGCTAGAGATACAGGAATGTTAGAGAGAAGGGAGACGGTTTAGATGCCAAGTTAAAACTAGTACTACTCTATTCATTAAAAAAAATCCCACTCTTGTAAGTTAATTTGTCTAATTGAGTAAATCATATCAATTTGAAGCCATTTATAGTTTTCCGATGCTAGAATTACAGTTTGGAGTTGACACTGGGTCAGACTGAGCTCTGCACACCAATTAAACACCCACAGATGATCTTTCATGATCCAGGTTTGACATGGAAATGCAGAGGATATAAATTTTCCATGCAGCGGTCCTGTATACCATCATCTCTTTAAAACCGTGTTTATCTGAACAAAGATCAACTACTGTAGGTAAAAGTTAGACAGAATTTGTTAAGAGATCATTTAGCCGTATCTCATGCTTTATGTAAGCATTATATTTCAGATAATTCCTAAGGCATGATTGTTGTGGACTTTGTAATGCAATGAGCTGATACATAAAAGGTCAGGATGCTCTGTCAGGAAAGTTGTACGTCTAATGGATTCGTGCTTAATCTGATCACTGTCAAAGAGACGCAGTTTGGATAGAAGTGTGGGGTTATTTTGCAAATCACAGGCTGATAAATCCAAAGGGCAGGGTGGTTTTCAAACCATGGAAGAGGCAATGAGACAGAGGTTTAGTGCAGAAAAGTTAATCCTGTTTACTATGTACAGCCTACAGTGTCTTTTTGTCAGATGTTACAGATATACTTAAATATAATTACAAGCGCTTTTTATAAGTGTCACTGGGTTTTATTGACAGTTACATTATAATTTAAATGTAAACCCTGATTTTTTCAAGACTTCTGCAATTTACCCAGGCCTGCTGTCAATCAACTTCTGGGCCACATCCTAATTAATAACAGTCTATTCTTGTACTATGAATGCTTGAAGTTTGTCACAATCTGTGGGTTTTTGTTTTTTTGCCCGCATATAGAGGATTGTACACGCTCAATACGATTAAGGTCTGGGAAGTTTCTTGTCCATGGACCTAAATGTTCTATGTTTTGTTCCCCAAACCACATAGTTATCACTTTTGCCTTATGACAAGGGGCTCCATCATGCTGGAAAAGACTTTGCTTGTCACCAAACTGTTCTTTGGATGGTTGGGAGAAGTTCCTCTTGGATGATGTTTTTGTACCATTCTTTTTTTCATGGCTGTGTTCTTATACAAATAGTAAGTGAGCCCACTCTCTTAGCTGAGACGCAACCTCACACATGAATGGTCACAGGATGTTTTACTCTTGACCCTACAGGACTGATGGTAGCACTCACCTTTTCTTCTCTGGACAAGGTTTTTTCTGGATGTCCCAAACAATCGGAAAGGGGATTCATCAGAGAAAAATACTTTACCCCAGTCCTCAGCAGTCTAATCATTGTATCTTTTGCCAAATATCTGTCTGTCCCTAATGTTTTTCCTGGAGGGATGTGGCTTTTTTGCTGCCCTTCTTGAAGCATATGGAGGTGAGCGCTACCATCAGTCCTGTGTCTTGCCAAAAGTGAAGCGTACGAGACCGTAATATTGACTCCTTGCATAAAGGTAATGTAATTCTCAATAAAAGCCTTTGGTACATGTAATTAGGCTATATTTCATCATACCATAGTAACATCTGACGAAAAGATCTAAAAACACTGAATCAGCAGGCTGTAAAAAAATGAATATTTGTCCACACCTGTGCCAGTGTGTAAAGAAAAAACAGGAAAAGAAAAAAAAATCTTTTGTATTGTGACCTCATATAAGAAGAGCCCCTCCACCAGGGTGTTGCTCAGCTTTGCAGTTTTCGGGGTAGGATATAGTGTAGTAAAAAAAGAATGGTATGAAAAAAGGTTATTTCAGCGGATGGATTATCAGACATGCTTTAGGGAAGCTCTGAGACCTGTGTTAACTTGTTAAAGAACTAGTAAATATGGGACCTTTAATGCAAAAATAACAAGTAGAACTGATTGTAAGGTACTGTAACCATAAAGCTATTTCTCTACTTCTGGTCTCCTACAGTAGACTTGCTGATGAACTCGCGTGTAAAAGCTCCTTCAAATTCCGGTTCCTCATACGAGACTTTATTATGATTATAAGGCACAACTATCAGCAGCGTTGAAAACTTAAGGCACCAATAAAGTTACAAAGCTCCATGGCCCTTGGAAGGATTTGAGGTCACTGTTAGGTGCGTGACAGCATCAGTGTATCTAATTAAACCCAGCCCACATGCTGTGACTCTAATTAATGGTGATGAAGCTGCTGATTAACGCAGTAGAGACTAATTAAGAGGTGTTTTTTTTTAATGATGAGGCGTATGGCCCGTTGACAGATAAGTGAGCTGCCTCTATTAAAAAGAGCTACGACTCTGGGGCTGCTTAAAAAGTTTTAGCTCTGAGCAAACATATCGTAAAGAAATGCAGGTGAACGTTGATTGCTTGCAATATGTTTCTTCCTGCCTCATCCTTAAATCAGTTGTCAGAAAATCATGTGTTAATCAGGAATAACCTTTACATTTCGTTGTTCGTTTATCTCGGCTTGTGTGGGTATTAAATCCCTCATTGCGCAGAATGAATAATGAGGTGTTAATAAGGGGTCAGCATGTTGCCTATGCGCTGCTGGATTTCTATCATGATGCACCATGTCTCCATGCGGCCCTATTTATCATATAAGAAAAGAACCTGCTGTACTGTCCCTGACCTACTGTCTCCGTCTCATCTAAAGCTGAAAGCAGCAGCAGCACTCAAGTGCAGTTCCGCGTTGATGAGTCTGTTTGATAAGCACTTAACTCTGTGTTGAAAACTCGGATGCTGTTTACCTCAGACAAGAATTACATGGACTGTAGCATTAGAGCTCAAGCCAGCCAGTGTGGGGAGAAATGAACTTTTCTTCCAGGAGGTCACTGTGACAGCATTTACCTAAATTTACAATAAAATCCTTATAATAGCATGACATCAGTGATGACATCTACGATGACGTCGTAAATGTTTTCTTTTTTAGATAACGGTTTTAGACAAGTCCCTGCTTTAATTGTTACTATAATTACTTACTAAATCAAACACATTGATATAAATCTGTAACGTGTGATTATGCAGAATAACATAACACTATTTCTCTATATAATCCGCTGTTACACTAATGCAGGCCTCCCAGCGTTTCACTAGTTTTTGGATACAATCAAGGTATGAAGTTTCCTCTAAACCTTCTTCCCAGGAACTTCTTTAATGGCCCAAGCATGTGGAAATAAGGACTGAAAAGGAAACCTTAAGCTGAGTTCCTTTAATATGCAAGTGGTGTTTGTAAGTGATTGTGGGAGTAATTGCCAAAGGCAGATTTGTCTCTTCTGCAAGTAATCTTTTGATTTTTAAGGATCAGACGTTCTACTTGCTTGTGGAATCCTGGTGCCCTCGGCCAGGATCATCATTCATGGACAGTCGGCCTTCTTTCCATTATTCAAAATGATGGCAATGATCATACTGTTCTTGAATTCTTCTGTAAATGTAAACCGGCTTTTCACGTATTCATTCATTAAATGTTATAGTCATTCGTTAATTGTTCATAGTTAGACCTGAATGCTCCTTGTACTAAAAAGCAACACAAATCTGTATTTCTGGACAAGACACACGGTGTGCTATACTATTACTGCACATTTTATATGTCAACATTCATTCATTATTTATACACTTACAATCATTACACATTATTACTGTACACCTACAATCACAGGGAAAACACGCAGACTCCATGTACTGTACGGAGACCAGAGGTGAGATTGAACCCCTCAACCCTGGAGGTGCGAGGTCACAGTTCAAATCATTAAGCCACCATCATGCCAATCTCAATAGCTTGTTTAATAATTGAAAAGAACATTTTTGAACATATAAAAGATATGCGATTTAAAGTCTTTGGGAATCCAGGTAACGTGACTGATAACAGAATTCAAACTTGGTAAATATTTTGGACAAAATGTCAAATGCATTGTTGCAACATCTCACCAATAAACGAACACGCTGCTTAAAAATATAATTTTGCTAATGTTGCAAAGACGTAATGTACAATATCTGGAAAAGCCTGTCTTTATACTGGTCCACCAACTCGAAAGACCTACAGCTTGTTTTCTTTTATGTTTGAGACACTTTATGATGGTATCAGGAAACTGTCTGTTAAATTGGACAATTTAATGCCAGAAAATGTGATCTCTGCAGATTTAAGGGCTGTTTAACTCAGCAGGCAATAAATCTCTCTCCTCCATCAGCTTTGCATATGAAAAAAAAAATCTTGCTTAGCATAGCTTTTCACATCGCTAGGGAAAAATGTCTTCTTGAAAATGCTTAATAATTGACTACATATAATATAGGACGGTCCCCATGAACAGATTTGAACTAAAGTTGTTTTTAATGAGTTTAAGGTTTAACTATGTTTTCCAACACAGGGTGGAGGATTTGGTGGTTTCTTGGACTTGCATATGAGTTTAAATTATGAGGCTAGAATCATGTTGAGAGTATAAGAGTGTCTCCGCTTCTCATAATGCTCTCCCACCAGAGAGAAGACGTAATTGCAGGCATGTGTTTTCTAATACAAATCACACATCAAAAAGAAATGAAACACGTCAAGAGAACAAGAAAAGGTCAGGCGAAGAGCAAATAGGCATGAATGGGTCTAGACAGCTTTGTAAACAGAAAACACAAGGCAGGGTCAAACACAATACGGAAAAATAACATAAATAGCTTATTAACGTCTGGATATACAGGGAGGATACCTCGTAGTGTTTGTGTGTGTGTGTGTATTTAAATTCATTATATCCCACTTGTAATAGCATTCAGTATGACAATCCGTACTCTGGTGATCCAAAGTGTATGTGCTTGAAGTAGGAGTGTTTATGCTTGTCGTTATTTTCTGATGTACAGGCTGGGTGAAACTTAACAAGGCAATATTTGATGGCAATAGGACTTGTAGTATCACTGGAGTCATAATGAGAACAGTCTATAAATAGACGATAGTAAATATGATTTTATATTTAGACCCCTGACGTTGCCCCGGGACGACGCAGACCTCATGAATGGCCTCCGAGAAGTCCAGATCTCACTCCAAATAATTTTGTCCTGTGTGGCTATGCAAAGGGGGGGGGGGGGGGGGGGGTGTACAGGACAAAGCCTCGCACACTGGAGGACTTGGAGGCATGGATTCAGCAATATCCCAAATGACTTATATCAGAAGATTGTGAATTGTGTGGGTTTGGTTTCAATCCTATTATAGTATTAGATGTTTAAACTTTCACTTCAAATCACAGTCAGATGTGTTTTTTTGTGCAGACAGTGTACTAATTCATCTTAAATGCATATACTCTCGCCAATCACGTCATTAGAGATGCTATATTTATTGATGTTAATGATTGATCTGTCACATGTACTATTTTTTGTTATTGCATTTTTTTCTGACCTTAGGGTAAGGTTAAAATGTGGAAGTGTGTAAGATATAGACAAGCATGGTTATACCACAGTACCTATAGTGTTAAAGGTTATAAAAATTCATTAGCAGTATGCGGTTCAGGTGTTTTAGGTAGCGTTAGCGTGTGCATGTTTGATTCCATTTAAAACACTTACTCAAGACAAAACCCACATGTAACTATAAATTAATGTCTTATATGCAGCATGTATTATGGTTCTGTTTTTATATATAACACAGTAAAGCCAAATGCCATGGTTCTCCTAAAAAGCATATAACCAAGTACACAGCACAATTTTACCAATTTAATACACACCAAATATGAAAGAAAGAGAGAGAGAGAGAGAGAGAGAGAGAGAGTTTTTTATTTAAACCAGTAAAGTTATGGAATAACCTTCCAATTAATGTTCGGGACTCAGACACAGTCTCAGTCTAGGGGACTCATGGATGTAGTGTTTTGTGGTGAACTGGTATGTTTGGATGCTGTCTTCCCTACTCTTATCCCTAAATCTGATCACTCAGATTAGTTGGCAGTGAAGTCACAGACCTCATGTCTGTGTTTACTTATGGCTCTCCTTTTTAGTTATGCTGTCGAAGTTAATCCTGCCAGAGTCCCTGCTAGCACTAAATATACTGTACATTCACCTAATACATTACGTGACTGTGACCATACCTACCTACAGTATCATGTCTTCGTCTCTCTGTCGAGCTACGCATATCGCTCCTGAGCTCCCAGTTATCTAGACCCCCTCTGCCTCTGCTTCAGGTTGGAGATCTCGCCGCATGGAGGTCTGTGTGGTCTGCTTGGGATGCGTGTGGTCACTGGGGACAGTTCCGCTTTACCATAAAGATGGTTCTATTGAGGCAGTTGTGGATTTGGGCCTTCAGTCGGTCCCTAGTTCAACTATAGAATTTCCTACAGTCTACCCCTGCCTCCAATAACAAACTGGACTCCATATTAAATTAAAAACATAATTTGGTATATTGAACTTCCAGCTGCCTAACACACATTATGACCGCACAACAATTCCTGCTATCCGTTATCACCCAAATTAGAATGGGTTCCCTGTTGCGTCTGGTTCCTCTCAAGTTTTCTCTGGGAGTTTTCCCTTGCTACTGCTGCCCTCGGCTTGCTCATCAGGGACAATCTGATCATTTTGAGTCATACACATTTTCTACCATTTCATTTTGATTTTGTAAAGCTGCTTTGTGCCAATGAGGACTGTTAAAAGCACTATACAAATAAAAATCTATTAAATTAAATTAAAGCTGACATTTAGGCCCTATGGTATGATATCTAAAAGGGAAATATATATATTTGATTTCTAAGCAATTCTGACCTTAAAAATCAGTTCAGAGGGTCAGTACCCAGCTACTGTAAAAGAGAAACCAAGTCTCATTAGAATGTAACACTGCAATTTATTAAACACAAAATAGAAGACTAAACTAATGAGCTTATCCAGTCTTGGATAAAATAGGATATTCCTGAAATGACTGTCCAACACTTTATTAAAACCAGAAAGCATAGAGACAACTCAACAGATAAAATAAATTTAAAAAATGATAATGATTGACCATGATAGAAGATCACTTAGATACTTTATGAATTTTACATTGTTAGATTAGTATAGAAATCATTGCTTTTTTAATAGCAAAAAGCATTTCCACACACACACAATGTTACGGGAACTGTGTGGATTGGGACTAAACAGCGGTGTGGCTTTAAGACTAATCAGAAAAAATAGGCATCAGTTTGCTAGGAAGCATAAAGATTGGACTTTGGAGCAATGGAAAAGAGTCATCCCATCCGATGAGTTCAGATTGAGCCTATTCAATAGTGATGGGTGCATCAGGGTTAGAAAAGAAGACTGTAAAGCGATCACACAAAGTGGCCACTGTACAAGCCTCTGGAGGCAGTATTATGATTTGGAGGTGCTTCAGTTGGTCAGGTCTAAGCTCAGCTACATTATCCGGCAATATCTGTCATATTTATCTGTCTGTCATAAAATCTAAATCGCAGACCAGTGAACAGCATTTTTCGAAAACCCTATCCAGCCAGATGAAAATGCATGTTGAAAATTTTTTCCCAAGACAATGTTGTGGCACTGTTACAATATGTGAAGGGTAACCCTGAGTGTTTCATATTAATTGTCAAAAAAGGAAGCTGTAGAAAATACCCTAATCGCCAAAAAGTAAGAAATTACAGGCCACGAAACAGCAACCTGATTACCAGCAATGAAAATGATGGCATCCCAAAATACACGCAAAACCGTAGTGAACACGAACAGATTCATGGACAGCCTAATAAAACAATAAGCATTAATGCAACATTTTAAAAATATGGATTATATGGATGAGTTTTTTTTTCCTCATCTCTTATTCACATGTTTAATGTATTTTTGGTTTGAGACAAATGTTCTGATAAGTGAAAATGAGATTGGATAAAGCATAGAGCTATTTCATTATATAGGAGATAAGACGCTAAAATAAATGGATTCAAACTAATGAGATTTTGAAGGTCCATGTCTAATCACTGATTGTTTATTCCCTTCCAAATATTTCAATTTATTTGACATTCTATCTTGGGTATTGCATTTACTCCTGGGTTGGACGATTAGCTGGAAGATTTGGCTGCGAGACGGTTAATGGAGCAAATAGTTATTTGTTCTGGTAAGGCAGGTGACAAAGAAATATGCAATCTGCTGCTGCTGGGTGCACGATTTTACGTCTCTCATGGCAATACTGTAATAGGACAGAATGAAGGCATGAATTTGGAGGCGTCTTTCCGCTTACCTGTAAATAAACTCAATCATTTGTACCACTAGCATTAAACAGTTCAGATAGAGGGCACATTGGAACTGTTTCTTTTGCAAAGACACACTCACAAATTGCACAACTTCATAATAGGTAGCTTGTGTGGGCACATACATACAGGAACTATTTATTTATTTATTTATTTTATTTTTAGCCTTATTTTTTTTCAAGAGAACCAGACATTTGCCGCATATTGGAACCGCAAGCTTTGGAGGTCAGGCACAGGTTTGCCAATTAAATAAACATTGTACACATATTTTTATTTTACTTCTGGCTGTATTTGCATCACTGTAGATAATTTTAACACAATTTTTCTTTGTACTGCAAAGCTTAGATGTTCAGAATGTTAGAATGAATTGCCGAAGCCCTGAGTTGGCGTTGTTTATGGAGGGCTGCTGCATGCTGATGGTCTGAACGCTGCAGGAATTAATCTGTCAGAAAGCATTTTATGATCCAAACAAAGCGACTCCCCCTCACACTGCACCCTCAGGGCGCACTTCTCCTCTTCTCTCTGGACAAAGGAGGCACTTTATTTGTTCAGTTTATCGAAGATTCGCCAGTCTTTCTCAAAACAGTGAGAACGCTGTGATTATTGTGAAAGCACACTCCTGTATGTTCCAACAACAGTCCTCATTCAAACTGGAATGCATGTAGGATCTACCCAGGTGTCCTTCACACATGTGGCAGAGGAGTTCTGCATTTTAACAATGAAACAGATAATGTTAAAATGCAGAACTCCCAAATTGGTAGCTTTGACCTCCCGAGTCCTGGACACGGACATTGCAATTCCTACTCGCTGTTTATCTTTAGTCATATCTGATCATTTTAAATTGAATTAGTGTTTTTAACAGGAAGAACTTTGGCAAAAGTTTGGACTCAAGAGGATAATGCTGTCGTGCAACACAGAACTGTAATGTACAATCAGTAACACACTCCAAAATAAAAGTGCAATTGTTATAAAGTACAATTTTATATATATATATATATATATATATATATATATATATATATATTTTTTTTTTTTTTTTTTTTTTACTGTTACTGCGTCACAGCAGTAATATTTTTGCTCTTGACTTGAAGCATGTTCTCACTCTCTGGCAGGTAGTAAATGGAAAATAGGTTGTTAGTGTTTGATAAATGGAAACTTCAGTAAGATTAGACAATCAGGTCCATAAAGTTTGGAACAAAGATAATGATTTTTGGCATTTGGCCTCTGTATACCACTACACTGAATATGCAATGAAACACTCAATATGTGATTGAAGTCAAGCTTTCAGCCTCAATTCAAGGGTTTGACAAAGGGGGCTCATAAATAATGGGACAAATGTCTAACATCCAGTTTCATGACCAGATGGCCTGTTTCATTTTAAATTTAAATGCGGTGGTGTACATGGGCCAAATGCAACTTATATTTGTTCCAAAAGTTCTAAATCTTACTTTAGTTAATGTAATATCTGTTAACTTAATTTATTGAGGATGTACTGAACTGGAGGCTTAGTGGTTAGTACTGTCGCCTTGCACCTCCAGGGTCCGGGTTTGATTCCTGCATTGGGTCGGTGTGCATGGAGTTTGCATGTTCCCCTCATAGTTGTGGGTCATAGTGGGTTTCCTCCCCCAGTCCAAAGATTAGGCCTTAATGAACTTGTGAATTGTCATTCACAAATCACCCTGTGTGTGTGTGCCCTGCTTTGGATTGGTGTACTGTGGTGTACACTAGTGATGGGTCGAACGACTTGGACAAAAAGACTTCTGAGAAGAAGATCCGCTCAATTCTGTTTCCTGTGTAATGCACTGCATAGCGTCTTTGGGAGTCACGTGACAAAAGAACGAACAATTCGGACCAGAAGATAGGGGTTGAGCTGCTCATTCTGGTAATCATAATATGTCCTTAGCTGCATTGTAATATTTTCATTACTGGAACTATAGCCAAAATTTGTTTCTGTAGACGTGTTGGGGGTTTGTTTATTGAAAATGTAACATTTTATTTTATTTCTGATTAAAAGAACAAAATTTAAAGAACCAGTAACTTACTGTAAAATATACTTTAGTCAGTATACATAAAACAATTCATTACGCCATCAAAAGACTTGAATTAACTATGCTACATAGTTATATGTAGTAATTATTATATAAAATAATACAGTTAACCATAGTATGTAGTTAATCAGTCTACTACAGTAGTTTATCATGGAGTGTAGTAATTACTATAGTAAATGCTATATAGCAGGCTACTAAGGCTTGTATTTAATACTATACATTATAGTTGTAATAACTATAGTAAGAGATACAGTTTATTAGTGTGTTGTTAAATACTTATAGAGAAAAAAGATAAACTCACCTATAGACGCTAACATTTACAATTATATAGTTTATATAATTTTAAATGTATAAAATGTATAAAGTCTGGCGTAAAGTCTTGTGTGTCTGTGTGTGTGTGTGTGTGTGTGTGTGTGTGTGGCGTGCGGGAGGAATGAGTCAGCCTCATTGGTTTCAGTGAATCAATTCGGAAGCACAATGATAGAATATGGTTGTCCTGTAAAGCTGTCCTGATGTCCTGATGAATAATCCTAATTTCTGAAAATTCTCAAAAAATAGAGGTTACAGTCAAATACAGTGGAAAACAGCTCAACACTGTTACATTTGACATGTGTGAGATTCATTAACTAAGGCGCGATGACGGTTGTTGGCCACATGATGGCAGTTTGGGGAAAGGGAGATTTAGATTTAGTCAAGTGGATTGGTATGCTTTTTTATTGTATATTCGGGTCAAAGGCATGTAAGACTCTCTTTGTCGGCTTTAAGAACAAATCCGGATTACGAACGTGCTCCCGGAAAATGACTCATTTGTAAGTTGGGGACTAACTGTGGTAAATTACTGTAATGTATAGTAAATTACTATAGTAAATACTACAGTCGATTATGGTGTTATAACCACTATAGTAAAAGCTTCAATTTGCTGTGTAATCACTATACAGTATAATTATAACTATACAACTTTACAATTACAACTATACAACTATAGTAAGTGCTACAGTTTACTACGGTATATGGTTAAATACTATAGTAAATACTACAGTTTAATACAGTGTTTAGGAATCACTATAATAAAAAATGCCCTTTACTATGGCATGTAGTACTTACTACACACTAGATCATAGATTTTTTCCCCTATGGTCTATATCAAAATTGTATTGTGTTTATGTGATTTTATTATAGTCAGTATGTAAGTACTATACTGCAACTGTATTGTGTTGCTGTTTTTGCTTTTGCTTTTCTTTTTTTTTTTAATAATCAAATCCTTGGTAGTGGATTGCTCCATGCTATGTAAATGTTAGTTGAACATGAATCATACAGAGTATATTTTTTAGACAGGAAGTTGATGGGAAAATCTAGTAGTTTGTATGCCTCTTCAGGAAATGTGATTACTGCTGACATTTCATTATGCAAGATACGTACACCAGATTTGAATAGGAATTTACACATGCATAGGCTACATACAGATGTGTATGCATGCACAACCTACCTTCACAGCTTCTGTCTTGCACACGAAAAACATTGTTACAAAAATGTAGGAGTCTTTCGAGGCAAGCACACACAACCAAATTAACCATAAATTAACCATAATAATTGACTAATGAGGCGGCATGACGGCATAGGGGTTAGCACTGTGGCCTCGCACCTCCAGAAGATGAATGAATGAATATTAACTAATGAGTTCAAAGAGCTCTTTGTCATTGATTTCTCATAGAATGACAAAGTGTTGGCTTGACCCACCAGTGCTGAAACGCTGCTGCCACGGTAATTCAGTGTTGCTGCATTTATATTCATACGCCTGTGAAAGGCATTTCAGTATACTGTACACTTGTGTATATGTTTGAGCACAATAAACTTGAGTTGCGTTTACATTTCACCGTCTGTCTCGCTTTCTTATTAATGGCATCATGAAAGTTCCAATCTGTTTTTATGGCACTGGAAATGTATCTAGTATGGTCCTTTTGAGACACTTACAGCGGTTCCAGCAGGAGGCGATTGTGCTGCACTGCTATGGTACAGAATTGTGTGCGTATGAAGGATAGGAATGTATTAGTCTATGATTACTCATGCAGTGATGAATCTAAAAATACAGAATGACAAAAGTACAATACAAATCCATCTGCTGGGGAAAAAGTAGAGTGTACATTATCCTCCTGGTAGAAGAGAGTGCTATTGGAGAAGGACAGATGGAACATGGGTGACGGTAATGCAGTGGCGATGCTTTATGCATTCATGGTCTTCACTAAAGGCATTATAGTTCTCAAAGTCAAAATTTTGTCACTTTAATCATTGCACTATTCAAAACATTACTATTCTTACAAAGTTTTTTCAAATGCAACATCCTTAGGACCTTGTGGAGCAAGGTGAAATTCAAGCTATTGAATTTATTTCTTCGCTCTTGCTATGTGGTTGCTGAACACTAGAGACTGCCTTTGAGGCATTCCAAATTTCTAACCTTTGTTACCAGGTGTAGACATTCTATATACTGTAATTATAACTATATTGGGTCATCACTAGACCTACACCAAAAACACCCTGTTTATTTAGCGTTTTAAAAAATAATTAAAATTAACAATAAAATAAAACTATATTTTCTTATGTGCCTTGGAAAAGTAATTGTGATGTTACAATCGCAATGTGGGAGTTTTTTTTTTATAGTTAGTGAGCAAGTGATGAAAGGCGGCAGGATGGCATAGTGTTTAGCATTGTTGTCTTGCACCTCAAGTTTAATTGCCTCCTCTGGTCTGTCGCATGGAGTTCTCCCCGTGCTTGGTGGGTTTCCTCTGGGTACTCTGAGTACCACCCACAGTCCAAAGACATGCAGATTAGGCTAATTGGTGTTCCCAAATTGCTGGTTGTGTAAATGAGCTTGTGAATGTTGACCGGAGGTCCTACCACAGTCATAAAAATAGGAATAAATACTACTGTCACCATCGGCCTCCGTGGTCCCTAATTAAACTAAAGAGGTTCCTTGAAGGATGGATAAATCTAAAAATATTGAATGACAAAAATGCAATAATTTTCTTTGCTAATTTACTAATAATGGATGGCTGAAGGTAAAAATAATAATAAATAGTGCAGCACAATGAAATAGATTTTTCACATATCCCAGTTAGGAAGCTGGGGTCAGAAACAGGGTCAACCAGAATACAGCACTCCTAAGGCAGACAAGTCTAAGAGACTTGATCACGGGCACAACAGTGGAAGCCTGGTGTTGATTGGGCTTGAACCCCTAATCTTATAAATAGTTACCCAGTAACCTACAGTGTTAACCGATTAAGCCAGGATTTTTAAAAATGTTCTTTTTTGTATAATTTATTATTATTTTATTTTTTAAGGGAAATTGACTTACCTAAAGGCCAAGTCTGAAAGGCACGGGTTACTCCTGCTGTAATTACAGTACATGGAAAACACACGGAAAACGCTAAGCAAATGATAAGACTGTATGTGCAAATTTATTATATATTAAAGCCATATAAAAATAAAATGGTACACCTCAGGTAGAGAATTCATATTCAGCAGTAGTAATGTTTGAGATATACTGTAGGAGCATTCCTGGCCCAATTTAATACTCCCCTTTGGTCGTAACACTTCAAATAAACCAAATGTGGTGCTTGCAAATTACCACCTGAGAGATTTGGCATCGATGAAAGCTCAACATCCATAGTGATCTAGACAAGCTAGTGATTTTTAAAAAATGTATTACAGTATGGAAGCTTTATATTAACCATCTATGAAATACTGCATTAAAATGTCGAATTCATATTAAAAAATTTAAATTCACAAGATATTTTAAGAACTTTTTTAAATATTTGTGATCTTTTTTCATCATTTGTATTATTGTCATTTTTATGTTGCAAATAAAAAAAACATGGTTGCTTAACCGTCTGTAGGAACAATTCTTCCTAAAAGTGTGTATAAAGAATACGTATAAAAAATATAGAAAAAAATGATAAAATTAAAGACACATTCATTTGGCATAAAATGTGCAAAAAACACCCAAAAACTTAAGTTTTTTCTTAATGTACAGTATTAATACAAGCACTTGCGTGGTTCTTCGCCGGATTAAGAGTTTAACTTGTCAGTAGTCAGTTGTGATCGTCTTGTGTTAAATATATCTGAATGTTGCTACAGCCTTAAAGTAATACCCAAAATAAAGTTTAAGATTAGCTTAGTTTAAGTTCATGATAATATGTAAGATACTGTAAAAAAAATTAGAAATTGACATGAGCTTGCGAACCTACAGTTCATCTGAAAAATATTGACAGCGCTTTACTTTTTTCAAATTTTCTTATGTTACAGCCTCATTCCAAAATAGATTACATTTACAGTATTATTTTCCTCTAAATTCTAATGACCATGTAAAAGATGTTTGTAGAAATCTTTGCAGTACATAAGTATTCACAGCCTTGGCACTCAATGACACTCAAAATTGAGCTCAGGCGCATCCTCTTTCCGCTTAATCATCCTTGAGATGTTTCTATAACTCGATTGGAGTCCACCAGTGGTAAATTCAATTGGTTGGACATGAGTAAGGTCCCACAGTTAACAGTGCATGTCAGAGCACAAACTGAGCTATGAAGTCAAAGGAATTGTCTTTAAACCTCCAAGACAGGATTGTATCGAGGCACAAATCTGGGAAAAAAAACTTCTGAAGCATTGAAGGTTCAGATGAGCAAAGTGGCACAGTGGGGAAAAGGATCTTAGTCAAGGAGGTGACCAAAGAACCAGCTCCAGTCACGCTGAACGAGCTCCAGTGATTCCCTGTGGAGAGAGAGCCTTCCAGAAGAACAACTCAAAGAAGACTTGAGGCTGTCATTGGTGCCAAGGGTGCTTCAACAAAATAAAAAAATGTTTCTCATGGTCTGAGAGTCCTTCAAGTGTTTTTTTTGGCAAACTCCAGATGGGCTGTTACAGTATGTGCAATTTACTAAGGAATGGCTTCCGTTCGGCCACTCTACCATGCAGGCCTGATTGGTGGAGTGCTGCAGAGATGGTGGTTCCAAACTTCTTCCAGTTATGGATGATGGAGGCCACTGTGCTCATCTGTACCATCAATGCTGCAGGATTCCTCAGGTCTACAGTACTCTTTCCAAAGTGTTTGCTTACTACATGCTAACACTCACTGTTATCACACTTGGGTATGATATTACACCTACACTGTTTGAGTGCAACAGATGCTCTGATAATAATAAAGGATGACGTTATTGTGAGCTTTAAAAATCAGCTTTTTATGACTCCCCCAGGTTAAAAGAGCACCATTTATGATCACAATAAATGATTTTAGAACAAAGAGACAGCTGTGATGAAAAATAAAATCTAAAACTAAACAGTTTTCCCTCACAGTCCAAAGACCTGCAGATTGGGATAATTGGCGTTCCCAAAATACCAATAGTGTGTGGATGAGTGTGTGAGTGTGTGTATGTGTATGCTCTGCGATGGATTGGCACTCTGTCCGGGGTGTACCCCGTCTCATGCCCTAAGTCTCATGGGATGGCCTCCAGGCCCCCCAACCCTGAATACAGGATAAAGCGGTAAAGACGATGAATGAAAAAATATATAAAGAACTTTATATTATATTTATTGAAAACTGGAGAAAATGTATTTTTTGCCAGATTTGGTGAATGCTTATATACAATACAAAGAGTTAAAAAGTATATCATAAAAAAGGAATTTGCCTAATTTTAATGCATAGTAAGGAAAATACAAATATAATAAAAAGCTATTTCCTTGTTTTTTCACTTTTAGTTTAAATCAAATGGACAAATGCAGCATACAGGCACAGAAAATGAGCTGCAGCTTTTCCCCTTTGTTTCTAAGAAAATGTAAATCTTATGTAGATTCTCTATATAATCCCCTGCTATACTAATGCACTTATCCCAGCGTTTCACTAGTGCTCGGATACCATGGAAGGTTTTCTCAGTACACTAAAGACACAATCAGACTACCTGATTAATGTCTGAAACCCTGGCCTCCCAGGAACTCCTTTATTGGCCCAAGCATGCAGAAACAGCTTGGAGTGAGGTAAGGACTGTATTGGGGATGTGACAAGAACCTCCAGCTTAGTTCCTGTAATGTGCAAGCGGTGATCATGAATAGTTATGTTTATAGTTCCCACAGACAGACGCATCTCTTCTCCGTGGGCACCGAGCCGCTTCTGGTGGAATTGTCGTTCACAGACATTCTTTAAATGCTCGCACTATTTAAATGTTTTACTAAATTTAAAATGTTTTACACCATTTAAATGTTTTGCTAAAAGTCTGTGTTTATGAGTTTTTAATCATGAGAAATTTCAGCAAGTAGTGGTTTAGCTTTAACTGTGACTTTTGATACTAGAATAGAAAATGCTTTTCTCATAAGAAATTCTCATAATTCTCACAAATTTATCATTTTAAATAAAAAAATTACTATTTTATGTCAATGTTAATAGGCAACTTAGTATCAATAATATGTTTTTTGAGTTTTAATATCATATTATTATAATTTAATTAATTGTCACTGGCAGAAAATTGAAACAAAATGTTTTTCACTATAAAGATTGTTATGTATTATGAGGAACATTAAAAAGTAAACGATTTAATTAACAAAGCATCATCTGCATTTAATGACATGCTTTATTACCCTAGTCCATGGCAGTAACAAATTGTAAACTGTGAATGTCGTTTTTCTTTATAAAAAGCCGATATGATCCATCATTTACTTTATTTATGGCAACCACTATTTTGCCTACTTTCTTTGCTTTTTTTGCTTGTTTTTTATTTGTTGTATAATCTGTGAATTATAAACTTCCTTTTGGGATTCCTCAAAATATATTAATATGAATACATTTCCTCATTAGACATTTCAGCAAGTACTAGTTTGACTTGAACCCGCCTTATAATGTTGTAACTGACATTTGATAGTTGAGTTGAAAATGTTTTTTAAAATTTTTTTTTATTTTTAACAGCTGAAAGACCACAGATATTCTTTGTGTATTTCGCTCCTTTTTGCAGCGAAGATTAATGAAATAAACAATTATTAAATAATTAAAAAATTAATTAAAATAAAAAGTTAATAATTAATTAGCCATTGCATGTATTATTTCAGAAACGCTCATACATTTTGTAAAAGCTTTGAGTTTAAGTCCTGTGAGCTGGTGCATTATAAATCAGAGGTGACAGACTGTTGAGGCTTTATCTGCATGTTCAGGCAGTACATCTTTTTCTGATCAGCTTTGTCCCAGTCCTCCTGCACCATCTCTCTTCCAGTCTCTCACTAACACCCTCACTCCTTCTGTCACAGCCACAGATGTTCATACATTACTTGTGTCTATTTGGATTCACAGGAAGACATGGACAAATGTAAGGAAAACAATACAGCCAGTTGTAGTCTTTCGGACACTTTTTCCATTTTTAAAAAAGTCTTTGTCTTTTCGATATCATGACACCTGAAGTTATTTATATACTGCAGACATGCTACTTAATAATAAATATGCATGTCTATAAAATGCCAGCAAAACCACAATGATTTAGTACTAGGTATTATTTTAGCATCCAAAAAAGTGTATTGCAACATAATTTATCATGCCATTGATATTATGTTTTATATACTTACAATGCTATTGAATTCTTAAATATGTTTGGACACGCACTCCTGCATACAGGGTTGCAGGGACCTATCCCAGGAGACTTGGGGCACGAGGCGGGGTACACCCTGGACAGTGTGCCAATCCAACGCAGGGCACACACATACTGTACACACACTATGGGCAAATTGGGAACACCAATTAGTCTAATCGGCATATCTTTGCACTGTGGGAGGAAACCCACCAAGCATGGGGAGAACATGCAAGCTCTATAAATCGAACCCAGACCCTGGAGGGGCTGGGCAACAGTGCTAATCACTAAGCCACCGTGACACCACTTAAATCACCTTTCTTCCCTATTCGAATGTTTTGTTTAAACTTCAGAAGATCGTCTTACCCATGCACAAATGCATTGAGTTGCTGCCAAGTGTGTACTGTACCTAAGGAAGTGGCCAATGCATGTACGATCCTCACCCCACTCCATCGTTGATTTGCAAACTCTTTGTAACACAAGAACTAAAGGACTCTTGGAATATTAAAGAGATAAATTACCGAGCACTTCCAATCCACTAAATATTCACCACGCGACAGTTTATTCAATTGACTCTGTAAGAATATCCTGCAGGTCAGCTCTATTCTAGTGCAAATGAGCTGCGTTGTCAACATTGCGGACGTTTAGAAAACCCATCTGTCATCGCAGACAGTCAGAACTGAGGAGTGCAAAGCCAATTTGATGCTTGACTACCCTTCTTAAAACTCACAAGCAAATATTTCTGAAGGTCTCTGCAGTGTGGGCTGTGCAAACAAATCTGCGTGTGGTGGGTGACTCAGTCTGGCAAGAACGGAATCCCCAAAACTGCTGAATAAACTCCTGTAAAAGCACTAAATGTAATCATGTTTCTCAGCAGCTCTGACTCTGTGGCAAGTATTTAAGGCTTCCTTTCCAAAGTGTATGAAAGTGTTTTTTGTATGGATTAATAATAATAATAACGCATCTTGAAAGCTTTGTAAAAAAAAAAAAGGGAAATTTTGTTCTTTGCTGAAACCAAACTTGATATGTTACTTTTATTAGATAAAAAAAAATTGTTTCGAACCATTTCGTCATCTTTTACATTATCACAGCCATCTGTTCTCTCCGTCTGACCAATGCGAATGTCAAATTCTTTAGATTTTGTCAGGATATAATTGTATACAGTATTTGGGAATAAATACAATATATATATCTTATCAATATAAGGTCTTATGGAAAAGGGGTAGTTTTATTAGAGGTAATGGGGAAGGAAAGGGTTAAAAGAAGGGAGGAAGGGCAAATAGATTAAAGGATGCACATGAAGGTCTTTAGGTATGTGGGCACAGACTAGTAAGCAATGGTGAGCAGAGTGGCAGAGTGGGTTTCTGCAAGCCTTCTTTAACGGCAACTCTCATTGATTGGCCAAACCAACCCCTCCCATTTCTCACTGGCCTGGCGGTATCTCCCGGACACTCCTTATCTGGGCGGTTTTCCCGACTGGGAACGGAAGAACTCCAGCAGTGTGCTCGCGGCTGTCACACCGCATGACTCAGATCCAGACAGACAAACCCACAGACTCTGAGCTACACTCCCTGTCATGTTTTGTAGCACGGAGAGAAGCCTGAGATCCATAAATGATGATTCATCACCAGCCGGTGCCCATTCCGATGGTCATTTGTACAACCGCACAAGGGCAGGGCACCTACATAATGAAGCTCTGAAGTGAGGGGGGGGGGGGTAACAGAAGATTTAGGCTCATGCAATAGTATACAGTATATAAAGGTTGTGCAATGTGTCCGCTAGCCTAGTCCTCTAAAACCCATGTGCAGGGGGTTATCAAATATAGTACACAATATATTAATCTACAGCATTGTTCCCAAACACCTGACGTGACCTACAGTACAAGTGGGTTGCGTGAGATTTTATTTGGGTCACCATTATCAAAATGTATGTCTGAAGTACAGCTTTCTGTCACACGGGGGAGCTAATTAGTTTTCTACCACTGTCACAATTTCTGTCATAATTCCGCCTTCAGTTAGGGTGGGAGTCGAGGAAATAAAAACAACCAGTCTGGGAACCCTGCCTATAAATGCATTCATTTGGTATCATTTTTAAAGTCTAGTTTTATTTACTTACTCACATTTAAAATTTATGTTTTTAATAACACATGCATATAAAGTTGTGATAGATCATCCAGTATGTTGATTATCTTATAAATGGCTAGTGGCTACCATTCAAGGTAATAAAGTGCTGTTTGTAAACGGCAATAAAATTATCAGTAACAATCATTTATGCACATATAAACTTTCCTTATGATTTCTAAACAAGGCCTTTTCTGAATCAGTGCAATTTGTTATTTAATAAAAAGAGTGGGTCCTTAGAGGAGGAAAAAATAGGAAACACTGGTGTAAAGTGTACTAAAACCATTGGCAAATCCAAATCCCATATGGCAGTCAAACGTGGATCAAAGGCAAAAGATATCGGCAAACTCTGCAAAGGCAAATGTTACACCCATAGCGAGCGGGACTGGCAATGAATTGTATATAATATTGAATTGCCATATTTTTGGTCTGTTAATAGGTGTATTATGCAATTTTTTTTAAAAACATAATTGTATTAGGGCTTAAAGTCATAGAAGACATTACAGAGACATTACAGTTCAGCTTTCCAATGTGTCTGAGCCATTATATAATTTGGGGTACATTTTATGTAGGCAAGAATAGTACAAAAACAATGCTTTTCTCCTGAATAGGAAAAAAAAAAAACAGTGGCCAGGGAGTTTTGACATCTTGTCAAACAGTACGGTAAGGGCTTAAGCTGAAGACGCATTTTGAGGAGGAGTTGTTGTGGTGGCAGAAGGAAGGCAGGTTGCATGGATCAGGTCCATTTGTCCTGAAGGTACAGACCAACCGGGCGGCCGTGGCAGCTTCTTGGCATCAGGTACTGATCCAGGCATGACCTGACTCGAACTCCAAATAGATTTAGCTGGAAAGACAGGCTGAAAATAATACAAACACCCACCTTTACCTTTAAACCCTGGTGTCTGGCTGCTCTCTGTGATATATGTCCGTCTTGTCTGTGACCACCTTATGCATTATAATTAGTAAATAGTAAATAGTAATATAACGTTATTTATAAGGGTTTAAAAGATTGAAAGGGATAAACTTTAATGAGGTACTATTATTTAGCCAATATTTATTCAGAGCATCATACTTTAGTAGCAAAGCTTACAGACGCCTAAACAGAAAAGTGACATGTTTGCACTGGGATTACATCATGTTGTTCAGTGTGTATACTGTATGGGGGGGTGTGCAGGTTCGGGGATCGTCCGAAGGCCAAGGAAAAAGCGAAATGTGAAGGTATTTTGGAAATTATTTATAGGTAATATGACTTTCTATGACCTGTTGCCGGGCAGCCACAAGCAATCTTGCGCAAGCTTTTTGTGTCTTAGAATAAGTGAAAATACCAATTTCTCTGAAGTTCAGTACAGTATATCTGAAGGACGCGAGTCAGAAGTCAAAGAGCATAGAAGTGCTTTTGGGCAGCACCGTGATCAAAGGCTTTACCGTTATGAAAGGAGGTGGATTTTTTTTCCCCCTAGATTTTTTTCTTCATTACCTCTTTAGCACACGTTCAAGTTTAGAAAGGTGTACTTTAGATTGTTGCCAAATTCCTTTAGCCTGCTCTAGTTGTGATATCTAATTAGATGATTTCAGTGCTGCTCAACTCATCAGCCTTGAAGAAAGAGGACTGATCACAAGCCTTGCTGCATGCTAAAATGAAAAAGTTTCCATTTAGAATAATTCATGAAGTTTGATCTGCATTTAGTGTATCTACTTTTTCCCTGCAAGTTCAGTGTTGAAAATGGAAAATAGAGCCCACAGCAAAAATATGGTTATTAGAAGTGCTTTTATAAAGAGTTTCTACTGTATATGAACTGTCTGTATTTGCTGTAAATGTCTCAAAATATAGGATGATGAAGCACCTAGCTGGAGAAAAGCGTTTATAATAAGCTTTATTATTTGTTTTAGCTTTATAAGGCATGACCTGGGTATCAAACGTTCCTGTAGTGTTATTTAACGGCGTTCCCAAAACCTTCACATACTGTATAGTTCTTAAAACATTCTGCAAACCTTATTGAAATGTTCCTAGAATGTACAAAATAAAGTTCCTAAAACATTTTACAAACCTTGTTAAAATGTTCCCAGAATGGTATCTAACAACCTTCCCAGAACCTTTTTTCAAAACGTTCCCAGAACATCTCTTAAACATTACCAAAACTTTATCTAAAAATTCCAGAAACTCGCATAAAAATGGACAGTTTAATATCCAAAAACAATAGGAAACACTACACATGGTGTACCCAAAACTATATAGACCATGAGTGAGTGAGGCAGGGTACACCCTGGACAGGGTGCCAATCAATCACATGACACACACATGCACACTTACACACTTTGGGCAATTTGGGAACGCCAGTTAGCCTAATCTGCATGCCTTTGGATTGTGTGAGAAAACAGAAGTACCTGGAGGAAACCCACCAAGCGCAGGGAGAACATGCGAACTCAATGCACACAGAGATGGGAATCGAACCCGGACCCTGGATGTGCAAGGTGACCACTTTACCAACGTGCCGCCCAATAGGAAACAAAAGGAACAACAATTCTGCTTGAATAAAAATCAGCTGGTAAGGATGAGTTGCACAGAAAAGTGAAATTACAAATTTGCACATATTAATGATAAATACTAGTTGCTTAATGGAAATATATATTTTATTTGGAATTCTATGCAGTATTTAGTCTAACGCTGCTGAATTCTGCCAGCTACTCCAATGGCAAGTGTTTAAATTGGCTACTGATCAAATCCTAAAGATTTCAATCAAGCTAGACAAAACTAGATTTAATACCCTGCACAGGAGACGAATATACTGGTCACAAATGTGTAAACACTCTGTGTGATCCAAGTACATTTGGAAGTTTTTAAAAAAATGAATCCAACATACCCAAACGTTTAAGGATAGCTAGACTGTTCTAAGGGATCAAATCTAGGCTATAAATCTGGACAGGTAAACTTGCTTGATTTGTGCATGTGTGTGTGTGTGTGTGTTTCTTCTGTATGTGAAGAAAGCATTTTGTTTCACTGCAACACTGCTGTGCTGTCTGATCGCATTCCCTGATCACCAGAGGAGAGGAGGAACGAGAGCTTCTTTCAAATTTATTTCAATGGGTGTGATAGGTTAGGAGGGCACTCATACTGCTGTCCGTGCAGCATCTGCAGAGAAGTGCAGCGCATATGACACTCCATCTGCCACAGAGCACAGATCCTCCTACATCCAGGGTTAGAATGAACTCCCATGTGCGCTGATCCTGGGGTTTTGCTCTTGATGGAATGTGAATGAGCTCCTCAGTGTGACCGTGCATAATCTATCTACTAAAACTCAGGATGCTCTCGCTACCACCCACCTCTTTCTCTTCCACCTCCTCTTTAACCCTTTCCTTCCATTTTGGTCTAAAACAGAAGAAGGAGGAATATAAATGGAAGTACACTCTTTTAAAAAAAAAAAAAAAAAAAAAAGAAACTTGCTGGTAAATTTTTTTTTTTTTTTAAGAAACAGAAATGACTTTACTAGGATTCATGGGTGTTCCGGGCAAGTCTGGATTGGTTGGTTTGTTGGATGGATTGCATATTTCCCTGCTGCATGCTGGGTATTACACTACAATGAAACCAGTAAAAAATCATGAACTCTGTTGAAGCCCTGATATGGGGTGATCATCATCATTACTATGTGACAGAATAACACACGTCAGGACAAATAACATATTAAATTCGATAAAGCCGGTAATATGTGTGATGTTTTGCTTCACATCATTTTTCTTTTACCATCGATGTGACTGTATAATAATAAATCTTAGCTTAATACTAACTTTAACTGTCATGCTTTTGGTAGATATTATATTTTAACTCTAATAACACAATCAGCCATTGCTTACAGAAAAACCCTCTCTCTCTCTCTCTCTCTCTCTCTCTCTCTCTCTCTCACACACCTATTTTAACCTTATTGATTTAATACACTGTGTGTGTTGGTAAAACGGATAATTTTTGGGGATATGGTTGATATTGCATGCAACCCAGTCTCTAATGTTAAACAACAATAAGGAAGTTTCTACACACTTATAAAGGATTATGATTGTGAAAGAAAACATTACAAGTGTGATCTAATGGCACTCCTTCCCTCCCTCTGTCTCTCATTTCCCCAAAGCTAGCTGAAAAAATGCATCTTCTGCCCCTTTCTTAACTCAAACCCAAGGTGCGCTCGAATTGTTTTGTGTGCTTAAAGTACAATAGGTACAGCTTTACAGACCTGTTGATCCATCACTCTGTACTGTTCAGGATCTTTGGAACAATGCACCCTATAGAATATTTAGTAAAATGTTATTCTTATACACTTTAACTCCTTTCATTAAATATTACACTATTATATATTATATTTTTTCCAAAATTTTTAATTTCTCCTAAATTTAGTTTTTCTTTCTTTCTTATTTATTTATTTCCATTCATCCATCCATCCATCCATCTAGGAGCTTCCATAGTCCAACCATGTATGGAGGCCAGTGATGTCCATTAGAGGCTAATGGTGACCATTGTATTCATTCCTATCATGGTAGGACCTCCAGGTCAACATTCACATTGACATTCACACACTATGAGGAATTTGGGAATGACACTTAACCTTTTCTGCATGTCTTTGGACTGTAGGAGGAACCAGGAGTACCTGGAGGAAACCCACCAAGCACAGGGAGAACATGCACACTTCATGCACACAGACCTAATGTGGTAATTAAACCTAGGACCTGGAGGTAGAAGTTGACAATGCTAAAGACTGAGCCACTGTGTTGACATTTATTTATTCATTTATTTATTTATGTATATATTTTTTTCTGATTTTTCTCAGATTTTCTGCCTAATTCAATCTTATCTATCTATCTATCTATCTATCTATCTATCTATCTATCTATCTATCTATCAATTGAATTGTTGAATAAATGTTGTCCTGCTTTTCCTCCTAATTTCCTAATTCCTTCTTATTTTTTATGTTCTTCTTCTTCTTCTTCTTATTATTATTATTAATATTATCATCATTTTTACAAGTAACAGGCATGACAAAAGTATCATCCTAAAATAAAATTCTGAGCAAGATAATATTGTTTTTATGTTGTTATATCATTATCCAGTTAATTAACCAGGAAATAAGTTATAATAGTAATTAAAAAAAAATCTATATTTTTACTTTGCAATATTATTTTTTCAATATTTTGGCAATTCTTCATTCATAATCTAATAAAAAAATATTAAATACAAATTTAATTACAACTGAAAAAGGGTAAGACAGTGATTTGTCTCAGGAGGGGTTGCTCTAAACATATTTTTAAATACCTAATAAATGCATCTGATTGTGTAAATGTGTTAATTTCAACAATATGTTGGCAATAAAGATTGCGTGCTAAAGATGTACACTTGGCAAGTGAACATGGCAAACAACAAGCACAAATGAATATTTGTATTTAGGAGCGTAAAAAGAACCAGCACTAATTGCACAAGAATTAAGACATGGCTCCATGCACACGTATGTACAAATCATCCTAATGATAACAAAACAACACGCTTTTGCATTCAGCTGGTAGCTCATCTATTTAACACACATCCGCTGTCAAGTGCAATAAAGAAGTTTATTGTGAGTCTTGTTTCTTTGTTTTGCCTGCTTCCTTTTGCTGCATGTGACATGACAAAAACACAAATGATCTGTTATCAGAAATTTCAAGCTGGCATTTTACAATAGCACAATGATATTCATTCCCTCTCCAGCAGCAGATACTAATAGGTGCACAGTGGTAATACATTCATCCACCTTCTCTTACTGACCTGTGTGGAAGTAGCAACACAATAGGCAAGTTGATGATACATTATGTAAGCCCGTCTCGCTATTTATCCACCCTTTTGCTGTTTGTTTTGACCCGGCTGTGAACTCATGAATGTTAAATCTGCTTTTAACAGAAATGTCACATACACCGGGCCCTGTTAAGGCTTGTTGTGAAACCTCTCCAAAGAGGATATGCTGACTTGAGTCAAACCCATTCACATCAAAGCAGTGACAAAGCACAACCTTTAGAATGAATGCTTTCTGTGTATACAGCAATCAGCACTAATATGGATGGTAAATCTTTTTTTAGACATAGAAGAATTTTGGACTGTGATTTGAGACTGTACATGTAACGCATGATATTATAAAACAGTTTCTTTAACATAGATTTCAGTTATATTTTTATTTACTACAGAGTGACACTTCAAGGATTTGTCCCCCTTTAAGTATGTGGAATCCAAGGGGTGTTCGTGTCAAACCGGGACTTTTGATTGTACAGGATAACAGTTAAGAGAGTAAAAACTCACTTTGTTTCTCTATATAATTCCCTTCTAGACTAATGGACTATCAAGGTAGTAAGTTTTCTCAGTTCTTGGATTGCCTGCTTTACGTCTAAAACACTGGCCTCCCAGGAACTCCTTTAATGGCCCAAACATGTGGAAATCTGTTGGAGCGAGATCAGAACTCTACAGGGGATGTGGCAATAACTTCCAGTAAGATAAGTCCTATCTGCAAGCTGACAACAAGTTATGACTGATTTTTAAGGATCGGGCGTTCCACTCGGGGCGTTCCGAAGAAATGTTCAGGAGGATGAATGCAGTGGGCTCTAAGCCACCTCGGCTGAGCTCGTCATTCATGGACTTTTGGCCTTATTTCAAACACTTTCAAATGTTTTACTGCTTGAAATCTTCTGTAAATTTCATTTTTACAGAAGTCCCGGATTGACACGAACACAGCAATTTGCCAAACTAAACTTTCTTCTTCTAACATACTAAAGGATGGCTCATCACTTTATTAAGTGCTCACCAGCCTTTTTTTCCTCTACTTTTTTTATATATTAATAATAATAATAAAAAAAAAAAACGTTTATAAAGGCAAGGTACAGGATGGTGTTACAGTACTGACACTGTTTTTTTCTTCCATGTTCCCTATACACGTCCACGTGTCAACCGTGTTACTATAGAACTTGTGACGCATTTAAGAAAGAAAAGAACAACATTTATTAAAAACCTTTCAGCTGGAACTACTGCCAAAGCTGATGTTGTGACAAATTAATCAACACCTCCTGACTATATTAGAATCAAGCATTCAACAAGGCTGTGGCATGAACGTGTGATTTGTGCCTGCTAATAACAGATTATATTCAGCATGACCTGTAAGTGAAAACAGTCTAACACTTGCAAGCTTCTGTTAATTCATTTTCGGTATGATATTAACAGTTACTCATTTCAGCTAAATGTATACTTTAGCACGCTATATATTCTATCTATATATAACTGCAAGCAATTTTTAAGACAAATATTTGCATGGTAATATTTTGATAACCCACATATACAGTTGTTAGACTACTGATGAGATTAAAGCCTGGGGAATATGACGTCTTGGTAATTTATCATAAATTATACTGTATATTTAGAGTAGACAGTGTGATAAAATCCTGCAAGTGCAATAAAGTAAATGCTTACATCTGATTTGTACTGAGGACTGAAATAGCACTACTTAGCTGGAGAGAATATCAGCCTAGAGCTGCTTGATTGATTGTATTACGTAAGTAAAGGATTTTCGAAAGGTGGATATACAGTATTAGGCAGCAAGTAAATAGTCAGTTCTCAAAGTTGAGTTGTTGAAAGTAGGAAAAATGGACAAGTGTTGACATTCGTCTGAGCGTCTCTGACAAGGGGCCAAATTGTAATGCCTAGATGACTGGGTCAGGGCATCTCGGAGGGCCCTAGTATGCTGATCATTAGTATTTAGCAAAAAGTGGTCCAAGCAAGCAAAACCAGTAAAAAGGCAATAGTGATGTGCCAGACTACAAATGTGCCAGACTCATATGCTCCAATCCCACAAAAGAGCTTTTGTAGCACAAATTACTGGCTGTGATAAAAATGTATCAGAACACACAGTGCATTCCAGCTTGCTTTGTATCTGGCTACGTAAACACAGACTGCTTATTCTCATGTTGACCCCTCGTCCACCATAAAAAAGCACCAAAAAATGGGCATGCGAGCATTAGGGACTCCAAGTGATGGCAGATGGTACTTACCAATGGGTAAGTGTTGGCACCGATGCACTATGGGAAAAATGCAAACCAAACGAGGCAGTGGAATGCTCTGTGTAACGTTCTGTTGAGAACTCTTTTGTCCTGGAATTCATATGGATTTTACTTTGGCACATACTCCACTACCTACCTAAACATTACCAAGAACACCTCTTCATGGCAATGGTATTTCCTAATGGCTATGGGATCTTTCAGCAGGACTACCAGACCCCCGTGATCAACGAGAGAAGAGTGGAGAGGGTGGACAGCTTCAGGTACCTCGTGTTCGTATTATGCAGGACCTGTCATGGTCCTGTCACACCAACACCGTGGGGAAAAAGGCTCGGCAGTGCCTCTACCACTTCAGATGTTTGAGAGACTTTAGACTGACCTCCAAGGTGCCTAAGATTTTTTATTCCTACATCATACAGTAGAGAGCATCAGCGCACTTATTGCAGTTTAAAGATGGATAATAACACTGTCCCGTGGTATTGATGCTGGTCATCATTTCATTACACACTTCAAACTGCTGCTGTTTACACATTGCACAATTCATACTTTTGACATTTTGACATATTTTATTTCAAACTTTATTTTATTTTATCATAACAAATTAGTATATATTGTAGATGTTTTATTTGACATTTTATATTTTTAGGTCATTTGAGGAACATTAGGTGTAGACTTTGTCTTCAAATTCTCAGAACCTCACTGGACACCCAGGTCCGATCCATGGAGGCCCCATCTTATTGTACATCTTACAGGACTTAAAGGTTCTTGGTGCCGAATACCACAGCACACTTATTGGTGTTAATGATATATGAGATCTGATTCAGTCACTTCATTTTGGCTTTAGGAATTTTGGAAAAAATTCTTTGTTTGCAGTATCGGCATATAATAATTAGCTGATGTTTTCATTTTGCCAGAGTTTTCTGTCGCCCCACGGTGCGTTCTTCTTCACTATCATTTGCATCAGGGTTACTTCTCAGCCTTGACAGTCCTTCTGCATTTAACAGCTCTGTTCAAAACGCTGAAGTGGGAATGGCAAAGGTCATATTAAAGAGAAGGAACCCTCCCGTGCTGCTTATTCTGAATGCTAAACGGGATCATTTTTTTCTCTGTACATAGATACAGTATTCCTTTGATTTTTCTAGAGCAATTTAGCCTTAAAGTCTTGCCATCACTTGTGTATCTCTAAGCTGCGCTTTATCCCCACTGTTGCGTTGCTTTGATCATTTTGTTGCCTGAACCATCGCCCACATGCCTTTCTGCCTCTAAACATCTGTTTACTGTTTTTGATTGGTCTCTATTTGGAAAGCAATTTAATGCTGTATCTTGTAATTCAAAAGTAGAAATCATTTCCATTAGTGACATTTTACCCGTTTATTGATAAAGTTGTTTGTGTTTTTGTGCTTTTACCTAAAGTACTTGTTTATTGCACTCCATGATTTCGCTCTCCACTTATCTCCCACTTGCAATGTAGCCTGTTAATGATAAATATAAATATTTTGACAAATATACTGTATGTAACTTTCCTATTTTGCATTTGTTGTTCCTGAGACATAGTTCTTTTTTTATTAGTTTTTTTCCTCCATCAGGCTTTTTTTTTTTTTTTTTTGCTTTGAAATACAAAAAATAAGATCAATCTTGATACTTTCCCCAAGTCTCAGTCTTGATATGTATTATAGATTTTCTCACACTAGCTCTGATTTCATCCTGCCACCCCCTGGGTCTCATTCACAGACCTCATGCCTTGCTAATTTATCCATGCTTTAAGGGCCTTCTGATTTAGATTCTAAATAACAAGTACTACTTTGCATGTGACGTTGTCACATTACTATGTTAGTAATACGGCAAGAAATAATGGTGTGAATTCCATCACATGATGTCAGGGCAAAGAAATCTATATGCAGATGAGATTTTTGTAGCTGCAAAGAGTTATTCTTGGAACATTTACAAAAAAATGCTATCTCCAAGACAAATCTTATCTCCTCTAGACAAAAAAGACAATCACTATCTCCAAGACAACATTAGGACTAGCCAATGCTACGTTCACATTACCAGCTTGAAATTATTTAAAGTGATTTTTGCTCCATTATGACAACAATCTTATTTTTTTGGGCTGTCTGCATTTCGGATCAGATCTGAGTCACTGTCATATATAGCCCTAGATTGGATATACATTTCGTATATCTGATACATGGTCATGTGACTTGAATGAGAACGGTCAGATCGGCATGTGCCAGGTGCTGACATCATCATTCAGCACCAGCAATCTGTCATTCCTCCTTCTTCTGGACCTTAACAAATATAGCTGACTAACTGCTGGCCGTCCTCCAAAACAAAATCCCAAGCATATTTCTGCCTAAAATCTTTTTTTTTGTGGTTGTACAAACATCAAATGTTTTAACCCTGATGTGTGCATGCATGCCTTTTCAAAAGACAGACCCGTTTACAGTAGAGTCACATAAAAGTCACTTGTCGTTATAAATATGAACCATCATGACAATAAAAAAATATGAATTTAACAATGAGGCTTGTACTGTAAATGTAGCTCAAGACGAAGGATGGTCGAAGGTCGAAGCCAAGACAAGATAGCAGCAAATGGGAGTCAGAATCAAGATTGAGTAAATGAAAACCATCAAAACCTTTTCAAGGTCAAGTGTTTATGTTGGCTCATTCAGACACTGTGCCAATGATTAGGCAAGTTTGTCTACAAGAAGAAATAACTTTTTCTTCATGCAAAAAAAAAAAAAAAAAATTTTTTTTCACAAAGCTTAGCTAAGACTAGTTTCAGTGACCAAGACAAATCCAAGTACAAATAAAAATAAATCTTAAGACAAGTTTAAGTCAACACAGAAAACCTCTTAAGACTAAACTCAAATCCAATAACCAACTCAAGTCCATATTAAAGCATCAACAACTATTTCAGATTAATCAGAATTCCGTATAACATCGACTGTAACAATAGTGCCAACTGTAATTAAAACACCATTTTTTATTAATGCTTTTGTTTTAATTAACAACTCTTTCCCAGGGCTAATATCCTGTAAATGGATAAAAAAAAAAAATGTTTGCTGTTAAAAAAAAAAATATATATATATATTTTTTTTTATTTTAAGGTACATTTAAGGAAGCTGTGTCTAAATTAAATGTACCATAAAGTAAATTTTTCCTAACATGGCAAGCTGTGTTTTTGTCTTATTAACTTTAAGACAGAGTAAAGTAGAGTCTGGTGAGGAAACTGCTGTAACTGATGTGATAACAGGAACTAACTTGTCAACTGACATTACACAACGATTTAATTCACATTATGTTGACAAATTGATGTCGCCAAGTAGAATATGGTGGCACAGGGGTCCAGGGTCCAGGAATGATTTCAGCTGCGGAGGTCTATGTTCATGGAGTTTGCATGTTCTCTCTGTGCTTGGTGGGTTTTGTTTCCTCGATGTAGTCTGGTTTCCAAAGACATGCAGAGTAGACTAATTGGCGTTCCCAAATTGCACATATTGTGTGAACGCATGTGTAAATGTTAAAATGTTGACTGAAGGTCCTACCATGGCCGAAAAATGGAAATAAATACAGTGGTCACTATTGGTCTCCATCGTCCATAGTTGGACTACAGAGGTTCCTAAATGGATGAATGGAAGTGATTATTTTCCAATAATATAATAGCATGTTCTATGAATACGTTTGCTGTACCACATCTCATTGTCTTGCTCAAAAAATGTGGATTCCAAAAGTGACTTTCAGGCCCGGTAAATTACACTGCGGGTGCAAAATGAATCAATTTGTATCGCCCTGTATTTGGTAGCTAGACCCTGTTGTTACTTGGATGTTTTTCGTCAGGTCCCTTTTTTTTTTTTTTTACACACACATATACCTTTTGCAAGACCTTTTGTAAGGACCCAGAGACTATTCTTATCATCCAGATCTCTGTGGAATCCTTAATAACAATGCTCTGCATTTCCACCTGCTGCTTTCGGATCCTGATCATTACAGGATATATCAGCTGTTTCCTTCTTTAAATTGCTTTGCTTTTCTCACACTGCTTTGAGTCAGCAGTCTTGAGCTCGTTTTTATGAGCACTTTTCGAACAAATGCTACACTACTCAAACTCGAGAGCTATAAATGCTTGAATCATGCACCTTTTATAGTAGTTTTTTTTAATAACCAATGGTTTCCAGTTGCATTCATAAAGGTCAAAGCAAATGTGTAGGGCTATAAAAGGTCCGGTACTGGTAAAAAAAAAAAGTGGCAGAAAGATTTATGGACCAGGAACAAAAAATGAACGTTTCCACCAGGAGTTGTGTGACGAATGACTTCCAAAAATGACTTCCACTAAAGGGCATACACACTGTACTATACATCATCTATACATCACCTTTAATTTTGCAAAGAAGCTGTACGATTTAATTTTGTTGCCATTTTCAGTCCAGTGACTCAGCCTCAGTAAATATCACTCCATCATTAACATCCAAGCTCCAACTACATGTGTGTGTTTAATTAGAAAAGAACAAAAAGCTGATGTGATTGAGCTTACGGACTGGTGCAGACCGCAGTGTGACGTTCACGATGCTGACACAGACAAAGTCAGACCCAGCTCTGTATTAGCTCAGGTTAAATATCCAAGAAGAGGTGAAAGGCACAGCTACTGTATGGATTAGCTGCAGGAAGAAGTGACACGACACCAAGTACTGTAAATGCTAAAAAACGAAAGCTTTCAGTTATTTTAAAATTGGCTATAACTCACAAGCTGATGGTTTTAAAAGGCCATAAGACTATAAGATTTCACTATGCGTCTTTTATTTGCTCACTAAATCCCTCTCAGTTACATTACATTTAGAAATGCATACTGTGGATTATGATGAAATTTCTCATGAATGAAAGGGTAAAACCAACGTCTACAGAGGATTTCAATGACAGTACGGTGATGAGACTTTTAGCCGCAGTAAAACGTTTGAACATTTTAATGAGGGCCATACGTTCATGAATGATGATCCCGGCCAAGGTGGCTCGAGGGCCCATGGAAACATGCAGCAAGTGGATCCTTGAACATCGACGGATAACTTGTTGCCAACTAATGGAAAAGATGCATCTGTCTGTGGAAACTGTTCGCACTGTTCGCACAATAATTCACCAACACCACTTGCAAATTACAAGTACTCGCCAGGGAGTTAAAGGAGTTCCTGGGAGGCCAGTGTTTCAAACAGTTGTTACAGCTAGCAATGTATTCTCTTAACAATAAACTGAAAACCTTGAGAGTCGTAGACAAATATTATGGCACATACTGTTGGTTATTGGCTAATACGTTATTTTATTTTTAGTTATGGTTCAAATCTTTGTGCATTGATACAAAATCCTGTTAATCCCCATTAAAGTTTTTTTTAAAACTCAGATTAAAATTCAGATTCAGATTCAATTAAAAATCAGCTGTCCTTCTTCACCCTACTGTATGTACACACCAGTGTTCTGAAAAATAACCATAGTCCTTGTAAACTTATACTATTTTCATAAAGTACCTTTCCCTTTGCCTGGATCCACTGACCATAACTAATAAAGACTAAAAGACACTAATAACACTTAAAAGTGTGTAGGTTTCTTACTACACGAAAAGATTTATACTCCACGAGTAAGGCTTTAAGAGGAACTGCAATGTACTGTACCATACTTATTCTGTGAACTTTAACTGTAAGACTTGCCTGAGTCAGAAAGCGTTCTGGAAGAATAGGCAGCTTTCTAATAACACGGTTGGCATGACGTGGTTCAAGTTTCCACACCCCTAAAATCTCTCAAGATTAATTCCAAACACATGAAGTCTTTCTTGTGTTCATTGTGCACATGGTTAGACAAAGAGACAACAGGAAAAATAACACTGTTGAACATTCTTGCCAAACTTTTCAGTGTAAAGTTGAGGTGTATTATGGGAAAAAGCCAGCCACAGGGGTCTCCTTCAAACAATTTGCTTTGAAGAAAGGAGCACAGGAATCAAAAGAGCTCGATGTGGATGGAGGTTTTTTGCTGTCAGCTTAAATATAATTCAAGCAAATCTGAGCTGCTATACAACCCAGGTAATACATCCATAAGTCAAGATTTTGTGATCTCCCTGGGCAGCCGTCAGATCTCTCCATTTATCACTGCACCCAACTTTGGACTACCGATGGACATCCCTCTTGATTCCAGTACATTTTGGACAAAGTGTATTTGAGTAAACAGAGATACTCCGAGTATAATATTATACTATTCATATAAAATATTTATTTATTATATATACATATTTATTTGCATATTTATGACAAACCCCTGAAAAAATAAATGTGTAATACAAGAATTTGTATTAATGGTCTTGACGGCTGTCACGTGCCTAGGGTTTATTATAATAGTAATATCATATTTGACAATAATAAACCTATGAATTTATGTTTTTATATAATATTTAATAGCGATTGTGTGTGTGTGTGGGGGGGGGGGGGGGGCATTTTAGCGCATAACAATATACGAATGATGACCACAGCCACATACACATGTATACATATGCTGTATGTATGTTTAAATACATCCATTAATATCCAAGATACTTTTTTTTCCTACGTGAGTCAGTCTCCGTAAGTCGTGCTCTTTAACCAATCAGATGTGACCTCGCCATTTCAACCAATCATAACCTGCCAGGAGCACAAGCTAAATCCTGTTTACATGAAATAAACCTGCTCCCGAGCAGGTTCAAGCTTACGGACATGTTGCTATGACAGCAAATGCGAGAAGCGCATCGAAGAACGAAACAATCCAAGATCAGGACAAATTCACAATAATCAAATCCAGATAACTGAGTTAGCAACGTACAAAGAACGGAGCCTTGCATAGCTCATAGTCTTTTTCGTTTCCTTGTCTGTTTAGTATGTTTAGTTAATTTAGTTTTCTTGTCTGTTTTGTTTCCTAGTATGTTTAGTCCCTTGTCTGTTTTTATATTATTTTGAATGTTTTGTTTGAAAATGGCTCCACCAGTAAAGTCAACTACTTTTGTTCATGTTTGTTTTGTTTTGTTTCATTTCATTATTAAAAGACTTGGAAGCCCTTATCCTCTGCATTTATGCCTAAAACCTAAACCTCAAGCCCACAGCCCTACACCACCAGCTTCATGACAATAGTGATATTGCTGCTTTAAATCATACCCACCACTCTGATTATGTAATGTAATACCGCACAAATGTAGTAAAGAAGAAAGTACAGATATTTGTTGTACTTTGTAAATGTAATGGCGTAAAAGTAAAAAGGATCCACTAACAAAACTGCTCAAGTAAAGTACATATACTGTTTGTGAAATATGTACTGAAGTATAGTAACAAATTATATTTGCTTAGTTACCTTCCACAGTTGCTTAAATAATATTGCGAAAATAACTTGATCATGCTGGTCATTTCTATCCACGGAGACCATGCAGGTACTTGTTAATTTTTTTTTATTTCGAAACTGTATTTGTGCAACTTACTCCTGGTAAGTAACCTTACAACCATCCTTACCCATGCAACTCATCCGGAATGCAGTGTAAAAATTGCTTAAAACTCCAATTTTTTATTTATTAATATTATATTTAAATGTTTTTTAAATATTAAAAATGTAAAATTGTTATTATTATTATTTATTTTATTTTTTTATACTACAGCATTATCATGCTCCATCACTTGCCTCCTGTAATAGCCTGTGTCAGATTTAAAACACACTTACAAAACCAGAAATTGACCACTGATTTTTACCACTTATTATTATTCCAAGTTTCTTTCTGTTAATAAAACTACTTTAAGGGACTAAGAGGAGCAATGGTTCCCTTTGTAATTATTCTCCCACATATAATTATATATTATAATCCCACATTGTAATTATTCTCCCACAGGAATAACTTTTACCAAGATAGAGTTATTATTAAGTAATAAATAATACTAAATAACTCTATCTTGGACCACCCCCAAAAGGTATTCCTGGTTACACCCCTGATAGAACCTACCATTTCTCAGGGTACAAAAAAAAAACATGCATCAATTCTCTAGGCACCTACTGTAGGAGGTTGAAAAACATGCCCTGGGCTTTCCAAATGGCTAACTGTCCCATGACCATCTTCAAACAATTATAAAAAACCTACATCCTAACTTACATTGAAAGTTGTTGTTTTTTGTCTTTGTTCCTTTTATATATTTATTTGCTATCTTTTTCAGACACAGGTGTGACAACGGACACCTAATTGGGTCTGTGGTAAATTGAGCGTAATTGCATTCCATTTCTTACACGCGGTGTAAAGGACATTCGCTTACTCAGAATCACACACACACACACACACACCTACACACACACATAGCCAGTTCCACTGTTTGCCATGGCTGACTCCCACTCATTAGATCGCTCTGAAAACAATGTGGCCTGACAGCAAACCGTTATCATTAACCACTGTGCAAATCACACACACTGCAAGTAAGTGATGCTCAGTGTCAGTGCCTAGGGCGTTTAATTCTCTGATTCAATCTGAAGAGAAAAAAAAGCTTGTTTAAATAGTGTGCTCCTTGGAGGGAAAAGTGAAGAAATCTGTTTAGAAATAAAGAAAATCTAGGATGAGCTAGATGCGGTTAAGTGTGCATGTAATTTGGTTACTAATTAATGTGAATATGCTTTCTAATGAAAAAGCAACAATTAAAATTCACATTTTGGTATGATTATGCACTTCTTTTTGTAATATAATTAGCTTTTATTTTTACATTTATGGAGCAAGATGTTACAGTGTATAATTAGAGGCACAACCTTCGCCGTTAAATTATGGACATACTTTCAGCAATGTTTTTTTTTTTTATTATTATTTTCTTTTAGGACAGTGCAATATCTGGATCAGTATAGACTTCTAATAAGACTGAAATATGTGGAAAACAAATAAAGCTGTAGTTTCTCATTCTATTAATTAAGAATCTGTACTCTTACAAAATTGCATGCATGAAATGCTGTCATGTTGTGGGAGAATAATTACAAAGGAACAGGACAAAGCAATATGTAAATGTGCATGCTGTTTGTTCTTTCTAGCTGTGATGAGATTACAAAATCACTCCCAGAAGTGCCAAACTAAAACTAAATATTACCATACTGTACACATTTGCCTGTCCAGTTTAAACGGAATTAAAAACTGTGAGCTGTTTCGAGACCCTACCTTAAATATGTTATGAACAGAAATAAAAAGATTATATTTTTATATATGTAAAGCATATACTGTATGTGTGAATAAAAACCTTTTCACACTCTGCATTTACATCTGCTGTTGACATGTGAGGTGCGAATGTGTGATGAGCATCTAATACACAAACAACTTTGCTTCAAAAGTCATTTTGAAAAACTGAGGCATAATCTGGAACATTGATGAAAAAACCTACAATAAAGGGTATATATATTTTTTTATCATTTGACAAAAATAGAGGGTTTAGAGCTCACTGCAGTCAATCCCATGAACATTAAGCATATGACTTTGATTGCCTGACCTTGAATAACTTGTCACCAACTTGCTGGAGAGACGTAACTGTGTGTTGGAACTGTACACACAATCATTCACCAACACCACTTGCACATTACAGGAAGTCGTCTGGGAGCCACAACCCCTATACAGGTCCTGACCTCACTTTAAGCCATTTCCACATGTTTGGGGCATTAAAGGGGTTTCTGGGAGGCTAGCATTTTAGATATGAAGCAGATCATGAGAAAACATACCTTGATGGTTTAAGTGGAATAAGTGCATTAGTGTGGCAAGGGACTATATAGAGAAATAAAGGCAGTTTTACTCTTATTTTATACAGTTATTTTCTGTATATAAATCTTCAGTAAATTAAAGTCATGTGAATTTCCTCAAGAAGGCCTTTGCCCCCTTTATGGGGCTTTACCTCAGGGGCTATTGCCCAAGTAATAGTCTTGTCATGCATCTTTCCTTACCTGGAGGCTTCTGCCCAACCTGAAGTTTTGTGCAGCAGGTGGCTTCTGTCCACCATGGGTCTTATCCAAAAGGTCTTTTGTCCAGCATAGAGCTTCAAACCAAGTGGGACTTACGCCCAACATGAGGTTTCTGCTCAATGATTTAGTTTTTTGTCTTGCAGATGGCTACTGCTAAACCAGGGGCTTTTGTCCAACATACGTAGGTTTTTCACAGCAGGTAGCTTCTGTCCATTATGGGTCTGTATTTAGTTGGGGCTTATTCCCAACACTGGTCTGAGTCCAAATAAAACATGTGCCCAATCAGGGATTTTTTTTTATTTTGTCTTCTGTCTGATTTCAGGATGAGACAAAGGGACACAGAGAGAGAGAGAGAGAGAGAGAGAGAGAGACTCCAAACTCTGTTGTGAGCAAAGTGTTGACACAGTACTGCCAGGATCAGGGCAGAAAAGGTGAGAGGTACAAGGCAAACATGTCCTCATACTCCTAAAAGAGGTTTTCTATGACATATTTACTTAGGGACCTCAAACAGGTCTGTATAATACACACACAAACATGTTCCTGGAGGCCTGGGTCCACTGAGATGTATTTATTCTTTTGTTGCATATTAATTTTTTTTAATTTATGTGTGTTGAATTAACATTGCATATATTAGATCACTGATTAAAATGAATAACTAAGAGAAAGACAATCATTATTCCATAATCCTTCTGTCCTGGCCAGTTCAAGTAATCATCCACACTGAATGTAAGGCCCGTGCATGCCTAAAATGTTTGCCCAAACAAAGAGTTAATGTTATATGTTTTAAATTATAAAGGAGATTTCTGTATGTAAAAAGAATTCAAGTGGTCTTACTCAGCAATTTAACATTTCTGTTTTTACAATAGTGGACTAACTAAAAGGAGAAACAGGGATGACTATTCATGGTAAATATTAGTAATTTATGAGCATCTTACCTGTATGTACAGTAGAATAGCTTGTAAACTCTACTCTTAACCAGAGTCATGACTAAGAAGTGGACTATACACATTCACATAATCAGCCACTGGCATCTATACTTGCGTTTTCTTAATTGTAAAAAGAATTATATAAAAAAATAATTTGGATTAACAACATGGGTCTTCCCCAAGAAATAGTTTATATAGCTATATTTTCCTGATTTTGACTAGACAACAAATCTTAACAAGAATTGTAAAAATCTTTTTTTATTTAAATCATAATTTTACTGTTAAACCCCTATAAGCCTAATGTTCTGGTCAGATTAAAACAGTGTCTATTAGGTATTAATATTAATGATAAATCAGTTTTAATTTTTCATGTTTTAAGTCAAGTCAGTTTGGTTACCATAGGAGGGACACCAATTCCATCGGTGACGGAAAAACCTGTCAAGAGCCTGGGCAAGGTTTTCAATAGCTCCCTAAGAGATACAGACACACTACAGCAAATCATGGCTGATTTGACAATATGGCTTGCAGCAATAGACAAGTCGGGGCTACCAGGAAAATTTAAAACCTGGATCTATCAATATAATCCTGCCAAGGATTCTTTGGCTCCTACTTGTCTACGAGGTGCCCATGTCCATTGTGGAGATGCTGGAACGCACCATTAGCAAGTTCCTCCGGAGGTGGCTTGGGCTCCCTCGATCCCTTAGCAGTATTGCCCTGTATGGCCATTCCACCATTCTGCAGCTTCCCATCAGCGGCCTGTCAGAAGAGTTCAAGGTCACGCGCGCCAGGGAGTTGATGATGTACCGGGACTCCTCTGACACCAAGGTTGCTTCCGCAGGAATCCTGGTAAAAACCGGAAGAAAGTGGAAGGCACAAGAAGCTGTCAGCAGAGCTGAGGCACGGCTGCAGCATAACGTCCTGGTTGGTAACACTTCAGTGGGCCGAGCAGGACTAGGCAGCTTTCCCAAACCCCGCTATAATAAGGCGAGAGGAAGGGAGAAATGCCAAATGGTGCAGGACGAGGTAAGAGCAGAGGTGAAAGAAGTTCGCAGGATCAAGATGGTGGCCATGTACCAGCAAGGCGCCTGGACAAGGTGGGAGCACGCCGAACAGCGTAAAATCACCTGGTCAGAGCTCTGGAGATGCAAACCCCAGCACATCAAGTTCCTGATACAATCCGTGTACGATGTTCTTCCAAGTCCAACCAATTTACTGCGGTGGGGCTTATCTGACACCGCTGCATGCCAGTTATGCAAAAAGAGGGGCACACTGGAGCAATCACCAATTGCAGATACCAACACACCTGTGAGCAGTCCATTACCTTCGTCAGAGCTGGGCAGAAGTTACAACAACGGCCAAGTCCACCTGGAGGGCTTCTGAACACTGCTCAAGACTAGAAACTCCAAGCCGACCTGGGGAGACAACTCAAGTTCCCAGAATACATCTTAACCACTTCATTGCGCCCAGACATGGTGTTAACATCTGACGCATCAAAGCAAGTGGTCTTGGTTGAGCTTACTGTCCCTTGGGAAGACAGATTGGAGGAGGCCCATGAGCTTAAGAAGGCCAAATACGCTGAGATTTACATTTACATACATTTACATTTAGGCATTTGGCAGACGCTCTTATCCAGAGCGACTTACAAAAAGTGCTTTAATGTTTACAACATTGGATACATACTTACACTGGGTTAACTAAGTTAATAACTAAGTACCATTAGTCCAACACAACTGAGTTTTTTTTTTTTTTTTTTTTTTTTTTTTTTTTGGGGGGGAGGGGGGTTAGTCCAAGTACTGGAGAAACAGATGAGTCTTGAGTCGTCGTTTAAAGATAGTCAAAGTCTCTGATGTACGGACATCTAGAGGAAGTTCATTCCACCATCTAGGTGCCAGAACAGAAAAGAGCCTGGATGAATGCCGCCCTCGATCCCTGAGAGATGGTGGGATGAGGCGAGCAGTGAGATAGTGGTGGAATGCCGTAACAAAGGCTGGAAAGCTCGCTGCGAGCCAGTGGAGGTTGGGTGCCAGGGCTTCGCTGGTCAGTCATTACCTCGCATGCTTAAACTCCTTGGAATAAAAGGGCAGCTGTGCAGAAGAGCCATCAAAACCATCATAGAGGCTGCTGAGAAGGCCTCAAGATGGTTATGGATCCGGAGGGGGGATCCGTGGAGTAGTGGGCCACTTGGACACAAGTTGGGGACTGATCACCTCCGGCTGGGTCGCCCGAGCGAGGGTGTTTGATGATCAAAGACCCGAAACATCCTATGACCTCGGGTTCATTACTGATGATGTGTCCAAGTAGCACCTTGTGGTGTACTGAAGAACTAGTTCAGCTTTAGTCCTTGTATTGAACCGAACACTTTAATCATGAATTCTATTTTCTGTTTTATAATTTATTCATGCCTTTCCTGAGGTATTTCTATTAATTTTTAGAATATAATTAAATTAGTAATTACTTTTATAAATATAATTGCTAAATAAGAAGTAAACAGAAGTCAACCCCAATACCATTTTCTCCAATATTTTTTAAATATTCACTTTAAAAAGGAGTGTGTGCTTATAATCCAAAACAAAACAAAATTAATTGTGCAATTTAATTGATTAAGCAGTTTAACAATTTTTTTTATTGGTTTATACAGTTAATGGAATAATTGTAACAGTTTTATTTTTAACAGAATTGATTCACATGTTTTAAAATTGACTCTCTCACTTACTCATTCTTTATCCCGCTTAAACTGTTCAGGATTGCCTATTCCAGGGTACTCAGGGCTTGAGGCAAGGTATACAGTGGTGTGAAAAACTATTTACCCCCTTCCTGATTTCTTATTCTTTTGCATGTTTGTCACACTTAAATATTTCTGCTCATCAAAAAGTTAGTCAAAGATCATTATGGTATCATTAGTCAAAGATAACATCATTGAACACAAAATGCAGTTTTTAAATGAAGGTTTACGTTATTAAGGGAGAAAAAAAAACCCGAATCTACATGGCCCTGTGTGAAAAAGTGATTGCCCTCCTTGTTAAAAAATAACTTAACCGTGGTTTATCACACCTGAGTCCAATTTCTGTAGTCACCCCCAGGCCTGATTACTGCCACACCTGTTTCAATCAAGAAATCACTTAAAAAGAAGCTACCTGACACAGAGAAGTAGACCAAAAGCACCTCAAAAGATAGACATCATGCTAAGATCCAAAGAAATTCAGGAACAAATGAGAACAAAAGTAATTGAGATCTATCAGTCTGGTAAAACATGGAACAGTGGTGAACCTTTCCAGGAGTGGCTGGCCGACCAAAATTACCCCAAGAGCGCAGAGACAACTCATCCGAGAGGCCACAAAAGACCCCAGGACAACAAGACCTGCAGGCCTCACTTGCCTCAATTAAGGTCAGTGTTCACGACTCCACCATAAGAAAGAGACTGGGCAAAAACGGCCTGCATGGCAGATTTCCAAGGCGCAAACCACTTAAGCAAAAAGAACATTAAGCCTCGTCTCAATTTTGCTAAAAAACATCTCAATGATTGCCAAGACTTTTGGGAAAATACCTTGTGGACCGACGAGACAAAAGTTGAACTTTTTGGAAGGTGCGTGTCCCGTTACATCTGGCGTAAAAGTAACACAGCATTTCAGAAAAAGAACATCATACCAACAGTAAAATATGGTGGTGGTAGTGTGATGGTCTGGGGTTGTTTTGCTGCTTCAGGATCTGGAAGGCTTGCTGTGATAGATGGAACCATGAATTCTACTGTCTACCAAAAAATCCTGAAGGAGAATGTCCGGCCATCTGTTCATCAACTCAAGCTGAAGCGATCTTGGGTGCTGCAGCAGGACAATAACCCAAAACACACCAGCAAATCCACCTCTGAATGGGTGAAGAAAAACAAAATGAAGACTTTGGAGTGGCCTAGTCAAAGTCCTGACCTGAATCCTATTGAGATGTTGTGGCATGACCTTAAAAAGGCGGTTCATGCTAGAAAACCCTCAAATAAAGCTGAATTACAACAATTCTGCAAAGATGAGTGGGCCAAAATTCCTCCAGAGCGCTGTAAAAGACTCGTTGCAAGTTATCGCAAACGCTTGAATGCAGTTATTGCTGCTAAGGGTGGCCCAACCAGTTATTAGGTTCAGGGGGCAATTACTTTTTCACACAGGGCCATGTAGGTTTGGATTTTTTTTCTCCCTAAATAATAAAAACCATCATTTAAAAACTGCATTTTGTGTTTACTTGTGTTATCTTTGACTAATAGTTAAATGTGTTTGATGATCAGAAACATTTTGTGTGACAAACATGCAAAAGAATAAGAAATCAGGAATGGCGCAAATAGTTTTTCACACCACTGTACAAGCACACGCGCGCGCGCACACACACACACACACACACACACACACAGTAAAATTTTAAAAAGGCCAATTAGCCTGCTACTGTATGCATGTCTTTGAACTGTGGGTGAAAATCAGAGTACCCTATGCACTTCAGACACAATATGGGAAACAAGTCCACAACCCTAGAGGTGCAAGGACACAGTACCAATCACTACACCATCATGCCACTTTCTAAAACTGACAAATTCCCATAAAATATGCAGTTTTTGTAGAAAATAGAAATCACTTTAATTTTCCACAAATACTCACATTCTGTGAGAGTATCACTTTCCTTCTTTTGAGTTTATGGATAGTTAGTGAATTACCACCATATAACAGAAAATGATCAGGAAAAAAAAGATTTTTCCTTTGTATATGATATTTAAACAATCAAAATGCATGTTACACAAGATTTCACTCTTTATTGAATACCTTTAGTGGTTTTAATACAATAATAAAACATATAAGAAATATAGCTGATTGAAATAAATCATACAGTAAACTTTAGTGCTTTTCAATTAAACTCACAATGTCCAGACATTTGTGCTGTCAATAAATAAAAAAATTATGTAGGTAACAACATAGTCTATAATTAATCACGATTATTCACAATTTTTAAATACTTGTATTATAGTATAAATGTGCAATGTTAAATAATAAAGGTGCATGAGAAGCTGGTTAGAGGAACCAGATTATGGAGTTTTAAAATATCTCAAACATTAACATTTAACAAATGTTAAATTAAAATCTCTAATGAGACCAACACTGCCTGCAGTGCCTGGGAGGTTTTGTGGGTGGAAACCCACCATCGACGGGGCTTGAACACGGATTCTCCTATTATGAAAACTACAGCGGGGGGCAGAGCCTTTTCTTACAAAGCCCCAAAATAATAGAATAGTCTGCCAATTAATGTTCGGGACTCAGACACAGTCTCAGTGTTAAAGTCCAGGCTAAAAACTATTTATTTAGCCAAGCATTTTCGTAAATAAATTTGCCTTAGGTGAAGGTGGAGATCTGGGGGACTCATGGACGTAGAGTATTATGGTCAACTAGTGTGTTTAGATGCTGTCTTCCCCACTCAGGTTTGTTGACGATGAGGTGATTGGTTGCTTTACATCTCAGGAAGCCCTCATGTCTGTGTTTCCTTCTGGCTCTAGCTTTTAGTTATGCTGTGATAGTTAGTCCTGCCGGAGTCCATGCTTGCACTCTGGACTAAATATACATTCACATTATACATTGTTTGACTGTGACCATACCTAACTGCCATCTCTCCTTCTCTTCTGCTCTTCTCTCTTTTTTTTTTCCCTCTCCCTGTCTCTCTGTCGAGCTGTACATGTCACTCCTGAGCTGCCAGTGATCCAGACTTCCTCTGCTTTTTGGACCTGTCTGACTCGTCCTGGTGTCCTGCTTTTGGTTGAAGATCTCGTCACATGGATGCCCCGTGTGGTCTGCCTGGGATGAGTGTGGTGACTGAGAATTGTTCCACATTTCCACGAAGACAGTCCTGTCCTCGGCTGATGCCGACAGCTGTTCTCTGAGAACTTCAGTCGCTCGATAGTTCAGGACTGGAGTTGCCTAAAGCCTACCTGAGCCTCCAATAACGAACTGGACTTAACTTTAACTTAAACACATCTCCTGTTATACTGAACTTCCAGTCTCACACAGTATGATGCAGATCAATCCCTGCTATCCGTTTCACACAAATGAGGATGGGTTTCCTGTTGTGTCTTTCCTCTTGACGCAATCGTAAGGTGGTTAAAACTTTCCACTTAAAGAAGCTCCTCTTTTACAGGATTTACAGATAAAGTTTTTAATATTTCTCCGTCCAGGCAGAATGCCCAATTATCCTCAAACTCATCCTCCATTGCTAATATGTCAGAGACATTTATGTACACACACAGCTAACCTCTTCATTTTTCTCTCATTTTTATAGGTCTAAAAGCATTTTCTACATGCACAGGTATTGTTTAAGGTCCTAGGTGTTACATTGGCTTCTAATCTGGAGGTTATTTATCACCAATGCCACACAGCTCTGTTAGAAATGCGTCTCTTTGATTTATTAAACAAGTGTGCGGTGATGTATTTTAAATTTGTATGATATATTACTGGGGTCTGTTGCAAATGTAGCTGCTTAATTATTTACACTCACAAATTGAAAATGCAACTCAGGTTAACATTGGCTTATGATTTGTGAATGCTTTGCACTTTTAGAGATTATTGTTATTCATACCACAGCAGTGTTGTATTCTCAAATCTCATTGGTGAGGATTCATTTTCTGTAACAGCACTTCTGACAGTGCTTTGACAGAAGGTTGTTGATTGATACAGAGAGAATTTCTGTAAGAAGCTGCGCATTCAGACATTTTTTAATAGGGCTTCTTTTTCAGGGATCTTTAGTATGCAGAGGCAAAGCTATTCATTTAAATTTACACCATGGGAGACAGTCCATTTTTAATAATCTGCAACTTCTATTTTTTAATATGATTTATTTAAGAGAAGGTGATAGTGATGAAACTGTTTTAGCTTAAACAGTTTAACATAAGGTAAAGTATGACATAAGTAAAAGCAAAACTCCGTCATTTACAGTACATTTTTACTTATACAAATACAAGTACAAAAATACTCAACTTTAATTTTACTTAAGCTTCAAAAATGCTAAGCTTGTCCTTTAACTCAATGCAATACAGCATTTGGCAAACGCCCTTATCCAGAGTGACGTACATTTTTATCTTGTTATACAACTAAGCAGATGAGGTTTAAGGGCCTTGCTCAAGCGCCCAACAATGGTAACATGATGGTGGTGGGGTTTGAACCTGGCACCTTCTGACCTTCCGGTTGCAGCAGGAATGGCATCCAGCATAAAATCTATGATGACTACGGAAAAAAGAAAACACACAAAAACACACAAAATCTCGTATCTGTAAGCTGTCTTGGCCGTAGATTTTGAAATCCAACCCAGACAAAAGACAGAATTACACACAAATATTTTTGACAGTGATCTTATTCCATATTTTATTACCTTAAATACTCAGGCTTTGTTGATTGTTATTTCGTGTAAGTGAGTTTAAAGCACATCCACTTGTGTTACTGCTTCTAGCCCCTGAAGTCCTAATTACATGAAGGTCAGTGAGATGTTTGTCCCTGTCCTAAGGACAAGTAAATATGAAAGGAATGATAAACCTGAGCTGACCTGCTTTGTCTCTAATAAATGTGTTATGGCTGTCAATCAGATTTTTTTTTTAACAATGTCATAGCCTGGTGCAGCTGACAGCATATAATGGAATTTATTTTTGAATAAATTGTATTATCCACACACAGGGGGACAAACATGAGCTCAGCTTTGAAGAACGTTTAGTGGGTTTCATAAATGATGAAGGTGTTTATGATGTTTAAGTGTGTTTTGTATGATAACCTTTTCAGACTATAACCGAGTCCGCAGTACAGCTAAAATTCACTTTTAATAAAAATGGAGCATCAAACATTTCTATTATTGGATTTATAGTATAATGCCACCTCCACAAAAAACATGCCTTATTTTATGCTGTGTGTAATTTAGCACAAACAACTTTTATTATTGCATATGAGGATTGTTCAAACTATAAAGATATTGCTCAAGACAAGTGATTTTTATCTTCCCAATACTGCCCACTTGTCAGCTTAGACATACCTCCTGGGACACATGAAGCCAGCAAGCCAGAGCTCTATCTCTCTTTCTTTTAAATCCTACTCATGCTGTATCACATGGCTATGTAACACACACCCTTGGGAAAAGTGCTATCTTCTGTATGGGGCAGCAGCCAAAAAACCCTACCAGGAACAGAATAATTTGCGCACACCCCCCTACCCTATCCACACTGCATTGGTTTCGTTTAAAATTTTGCACTGAATTTAAATTAATGCTATTAATAATACTAATTAATTATATTAAGGTCTAAATGGTCTCGCACCACAGAAACTGAGTGAACTTTTATGTTTTATGATCAACGACTATGACTTCTATCAAAGGGTTTAGGTTGTTTGTTAGTACCTTGTACTATAAAAACTACAGCAGTGGACAAAATCCCGAAGTTATGGAATAGCCTTTTAATCAATGTTCAGGACTCCACTAAAAACGTATTTATTTAATCAAGACTTTTTTGAAAAGATTTGTCTCAGGATAAAGTGCACATGTGGGTACACATGGTAAATTGGTTTGTTGGATGCTGTCTTCACTCACTCTCAATAATCATTCAGGTTTGTTGACAGTGGCCAAATGGCCAGAGTTGCCACAAATCCTAACTACGTACTTCTGCCCTCCAGACCTGTCTGGTGGTTGAAGGTTTTAAGCTGCTGAGGATGGCCCTTTATGGTCTACTTGGGATGCATGAGGTGACACAAAGGTTTAACTTAACAACCATAAAGATAACCTTGGACTCGGGTGATCCAGGCAGTGTTTTTTTGATGTATTGTGACGGCAATTGCTCTATACTAATTGGAACTAAAATTCCCATGAACAGTTTTGTACCTGAGACTTCAACAATAAACACCTTAACTATTATACTAATCGTTCAGCCTCACAGCACACAGGTATACCAGGGACTGATTTATGATCATATTATTTGATATCACCCAAATTAGGATGGGACCTTAGTTGAGTCTGATTCCTCTCACGGATTTCTTTCAAGATTTTTCCTGTCATCTCATCAGGGACAAATTGATACAGTTTAAAGATATAGTACAGTTTTCCTTAAATTTTTATTTTTTATTATTACAGTGAAACCTCAGATTGTGAGTAACGCGGTTTGTGAGTGTTCCGAGAGACGAGCAAAGACTTTTAATAAATTTTGACTTGGAATTTTGACTTTATTTCATGTATGTATGTGTGTGTGTACAGTGTGCATGTAAAGCAAAAGCAAGTATCATTATACAGTAGAGGTTAAAAATCCATTTTTTCTCTCTGCTCAAGGCTTAGCCTGCTCTTTGCCTACTGTGTACACACACACACAGACCCCTCCTACTATGCCATCACACACACACACACACATTTGTGTAAAAAGAGTGGAAGGGTGTATAAGATGAGAAGGGGGAGCTTACTTTAGATTCTCTCTCTCTCTCACACACACACACACACACACATACACAGCGCCTGAGCGCACAAACAGAAACACTTATCTGTCGGGATTTATTTTGTACTTTTTTTTAAGGTAAAGTGCAGGTTAATTGTTTTATTTTTACTTTATATTTTGTGTTAATTATTTTTATGTATTTATTTTTTGGGGACTTTGGAACGAATAATTTGAGTCTCTTATATTTCTTATATGATTTGGAATACGAGTCAGCTTCCAGAATGAATTATGCTCATAATCCAAGGTTCCACTGTATTTACACTTTTTTTTACAGAGAAAAAACTGTAAAGCTGCTTTGTGACAATGATTATTCTTTGAAGTGCTATACAAATAAAACTCAATTGAATTGAATAATAAATTAATTGACAATTGAGTACTTAGAAGTGAAAAAAAATAACACTGTTTATGACTGTGTGAATAAGTTTTTTTGTGTGTGGGTATGTGTATTTTTGTGTATGTGTATTATAATATACATTATAATACTTATAATAGACCTCGAAAACTTCTATAAAGATGAAATAATACGTGATGGAAAAAAATGTCGTTCTCGAGTAATTCATCCGCCATTTAATTAAAATTCGGCCTGCTTATTAGCACATGATACATTTCAGATTTTCTTCAGCGTTCAAGTTTAATTAGTTCTGTTACAAATGCAGCATTTATATTTATGAACTTTCACAGGAAATGAAGCTCTGGATCAGTTTCCCCAACACTAATAGCTTCTGTGATGAAGTGATAAGGAAGTGTGGGATAATGGATGAGGAGAGAAGACTGGAGAAGAGATTATTATTATTATTATTATTATTATTATTTAGTTGTTTGCCTGTAAGCAAGCTAGCTGCTGCATTGTATTGGTTTGAGCAGGGGCGCCACGGTGGTGCAGTGGTTAGCATTGATGCCTTGCACCTCCAGGGTCTGGGCTCAATTCCCATCTCTGTGTGCATAGAGTTTGTTTTCCCTGTGCTTGGTGGGTTTCCTCCAGGTACCCCGATTTCCTCCCACAATCCAAAGATATGGAAGTTTAAGCTAATTAGCATTCACAAATTGCCCATGGAGTGTGAACAAGTGTGTGAGTGTGAGTGTCTGGATGTATGTACTTTGGTGAGATGGCTTTATTACGGCCAAGAGCTTAGATCCATGTACCATGATATAGCACCAAATATAGCACCATACTGTGGTGTGGTAAATGTACGATATCAGCAAATAAGTATTATGGTACAGTATAAAGTGCCATGGTGCAGGTACCAATGCACTATCATGGTACCTATGTCATGGTGAAATTTGCATAGGTTCTTGTTACCAACAAAATTCATTCACAACCATCCCTTTAGTTACACACAACAGTACAAAAGAATTCTGCCTTGACTTTCTCCAATCTTGTGTGCCCTTAGATTTTCATTTTCTTGACTGACAGGATCTTGATGTGGTCTTCTGCCTTTTCCTGGCTCTGAAAAGCTTAAAATTATCCTTCAACTTTGTTTACCTCTGTTCTGTCTCATCAATAAAACATCTTTACCCATTTCTGCTCACTGGATCTATTATGTTTTCTGCACATTCTGTCAGTGTATATGAGCTCCATCGGGGAAACCTAGCCGAATTGATTACCGTGCTTGAGACACTTTGGACAGTTTGGACTAAAACAAATGTCCGTGGGCTTTTAATGAATTTGTTATTTTAATGAGTAAAGGCTTGCCCTTTATTATTGTCTGAGAAAGTTCTTTCTTTCAGATAAAAGAATCAGATGTTTTAGATGTGAGAGACAGTGCGTGTCGGGAGAAACAGTGTGTGTATAAGAGAATTGGTCTAGCACAGCGGCAGCATTATTATTAGACTCTGTAGGTATATATGAGACTCTGATCTTTAGGCTTGCCTCAAGTCCCTGCAGATTTATCTGTTAGTTTTCAGCAGTAGCTGGTTAGGACATAAAAATGAGCCACTGAAAGGCTTTTATTGATCACGATGCTATAACTTACACCAGAGTTTCAACCAAGTGGAAAGATTCCACATATTGTATCTCCATCATTTCTTTTTGTTGATAGATCCACAGCTCTGAAGGTAACTGACCTTGACTGCTAACCAGTGGTGATAAGACAACACACACACATGGAGTAAGTAAATAAGTCATATGAAAAAAAAAGAAATATAATTGATTTAAAAAATAAAATAAAAATTATGTTTTGTAATTATCTGAGTTTAGGATGAAAGTATTTATATTATACTTAAATATTTACATCTCTAAACAGATTTTCCTAAAAAAGAAACCTCCAGACACAACAAAAGACATTAGTTATACTTTCATTATCCATCATTACCAAAAAAGAAATTTTTATCATAGTATAGGTACCACTGTAGTCTAAATGTAGGCTACCTGTACCATGGTATATACAGTAGTACCATAGTACTTTTAATAGTATTAAAAATTTGCTTATCCTATAGTGCATGAACCATACTACTGTATATTAAAAAATAATTTGGGAGGATGTAAGATGAGTAATAGAACACATCAAGATGGTTTTAAGAATTTTTGTCTGTGTTGTTTGTTTGTGCATGCATACTGAACAAATTTTAATGCAATTTTCATGTAAAAAATTTAAATGGAAAACGCCGTTATATCATAAAAAAATTCAACAAATGGCTTTGTACATTTCATAATTAAACACTTAATAAACACCATCTTATGACTTAATTGTACGCACTTAATGGAATAATGTGTAAATTTTTTTGTTTTTTTTTCACATCAAAATTCAACAGATTTACATTTTTTTATTGAGTGTGCAATTAAATTTCAGGTGAAATAAGTCATGGGCACATCTAGTTGGTATAATTTATATGCTATAGTATGGTACCGCTGTATGTGTGTAACATAATTTAAATACCATAGTGTGTGGTGAACATCTTAATATTACATACAATAATATGGTTGTTGTTGGTCTTTCGGCTGCTCCCGGCAAGGGGTCGCAGAATACCCAGTCCGCACTACAACCTGGCACAGGTTTTACACCAGATGCCCTTCCTGACGCAACCCTCCCATTTTATCTGGGCTTGGGACCGGCACTGCATCCAGTGGCTGGGGTTTGGGCAATGGCTGGGAATCAAACCTGGCCTTCCGCATGGCAGGCGAAACACCTACCACTGAATATGATAGGTCTGTAATATACCAGACATTACCAGTATATATATATATATATATATATATATATATACAGTGGTGTGAAAAACTATTTGCCCCCTTCCTGATTTCTCATTCTTTTGCATGTTTGTCACACTTTAATGTTTCTGCTCATCAAAAACGTTAACTATTAGTCAAAGATAACATAATTGAACACAAAATGCAGTTTTTAAATGAAGGTTCACATTATTAAGGGAGAAAAAAAACTCCAAATCTACATGGCCCTGTGTAAAAAAAAGTGATTGCCCCCCCCTTGTTAAAAAATAACTTAACTGTGGTTTATCACACCTGAGTTCAATTTCTGTAGTCACCCCCAGGCCTGATTACTGCCAGACCTGTTTCAATCAAGAAATCACTTAAATAGGAGCTACCTGACACAGAGAAGTAGACCAAAAGCACCTCAAAAGCTAGACATCATGCCAAGATCCAAAGAAATTCAGGAACAAATGAGAACAAAAGTAATTGAGATCTATCAGTCTGGTAAAACATGGAACAGTGGTGAACCTTCCCAGGAGTGGCCGGCCGACCAAAATTACCCCAAGAGCGCAGAGACAACTCATCCGAGAGGCCACAAAGACCCCAGGACAACATCTAAAGAACTGCAGATGCCTCACTTGCCTCAATTAAGGTCAGTGTTCACGACTCCACCATAAGAAAGAGACTGGGCAAAAACGGCCTGCATGGCAGATTTCCAAGGCGCAAACCACTTTTAAGCAAAAAGAACATTAAGGCTCGTCTCAGTTTTGCTAAAAAACATCTCAATGATTGCCAAGACTTAAAATACCTTGTGGACCGACGAGACAAAAGTTGAACTTTTTGGAAGGTGCGTGTCCCGTTACATAAAAGTAACACAGCATTTCAGAAAAAGAACATCATACCAACAGTAAAATATGGTGGTGGTGGTGTGATGGTCTGGGGTTGTTTTGCTGCTTCAGGGCCTGAAAGGCTTGCTGTGATAGATGAAACCATGAATTCTACTGTCTACCAAAAAATCCTGAAGGAGAATGTCCGGCCATCTGTTCGTCAACTCAAGCTGAAGCGATCTTGGGTGCTGCAGCAGGACAATGACCCAAAACACACCAGCAAATCCACCTCTGAATGGCTGAAGAAAAACAAAATGAAGACTTTGGAGTGGCCTAGTCAAAGTCCTGACCTAAATTCTATTGAGATGTTGTGGCATGACCTTAAAAAGGCGGTTCATGCTAGAAAACCCTCAAATAAAGCTGAATTACAACAATTCTGCAAAGATGAGTGGGCCAAAATTCCTCCAGAGCGCTGTAAAAGACTCGTTGCAAGTTATCGCAAACGCTTGATTGCAGTTATTGCTGCTAAGGGTGGCCCAACCAGTTATTAGGTTCAGGGGGCAATTACTTTTTCACACAGGGCCATGTTGGTTTGGATTTTTTTTCTCCCTAAATAATAAAAAACATCATTTAAAAACTGCATTTTGTGTTTACTTGTGTCATCTTTGACTAATAGTTAAATGTGTTTGATGATCAGAAACATTTTGTGTGACAAACATGCAAAAGAATAAGAAATCAGGAAGGGGGCAAATAGTTTTTCACACCACTGTGTATATATATATACCATACAACCATGAACAACCATACAATACCATATTAGATACTGATGAACTTTGATTGCCATTGTGGTATCTAATAAGTACCATGGTATTCCACATGGTGCCACAATACCAATATATTCCTGTGGTTCCTACCATGATAATGTCTAAAAGTAATACCGTAATACTATGGTATATTATGTTATGCATGTAATATAATTTATCATAGTGAACTTGGGTAAAGATAAACAACCAATATGGTGGTCAATACTTTTTCTATTATTACTCTTACTTCTCCTGTGGCTTAAGAACATAACACAAATATCTATATTTGTATGTGTTTTGTATGTTAGGGTTTTCATTCTTTACACGCATGTTTTAGATAATTAGTTTTTAATGTAAATAGGACTCAATTAGGAAGCATCAGTAAATTTTAAAGAACAGAATCCAATTCCACAAGGTTGAAATGATTTGTAAACAATAAAGGCAACAACAACCGTTTGCTTTTTTGTTTAACATTCGTGTTACAATAAAAAAAATAAAATTATAGAAATGTTAAATTTCAGACTGTGACACTACAAAATCCAGGGGAGGCAATTTTTTGTCTTCTCAGTAGGGGTGAATACTTACGCAAGGCACTGTAAGATATGTCAGAGACAAGAGGCATAGCAAAAAGGCAGGATAAGAGAATGAGAAAGTGCTGACATTTCCAGGCTCTAGGCAGTGTGACAGTGAGGGTTTTCCGATGTCCTGTGGGTGCTGATGTTTGAAATGAGAATAATAACAGCTGTAGCTCTTGGTTAACACTGCTGTCTTTATGCAATGCATTTCCACTTCCTGGTGAGACAGTGATTTGCTTAGCGATGGGAGAAAAGTAAATGCTGGAACGTGACAAATACTCATTAGGAACTCGTGCAAGCTCCTTTGATCCATCAGCTAAATGTTCCTATTTGCTCCTTCTTCCTCCAGTCTCCAATGGTCTCTAGTCTCTTACTTAGGTGCTGTTCTCCTACATGAAGCCAGTGTAGCGTAAAAGTAGGATTATAGTGGTTGATGGAGACGCAGTACATAGTACACTACTGTTGCCTATACTTGTACTTGTATAAGTGTGTGTGTGTGTGTGTGTACGCACGTACACTTTCTCTCCTGGCCCTAAAGCGTGTTGGAGGACACAGGTAAGCTTATTGAAGGACGGCAGACTCATCAACCTATTCTTTAATTAAAATTAAACTTAACAATAGCTGTAGATCTTTATCAATCTTCTTTGTTCTCTTTTAATAAACCTGAGCTGCCTGTAGCCTTTGATTTCAGTTCCAGATGTTGTTTTCTGCTTTTGAAGCCCTCAAGCTCACTGTGGTGTTACAGAATGGTTACTTAATTTCTCCTTGCCTTCCTAAACCAGTCTGGCCATTCTCCTCTGACCTATTTCATGAACAAAGCATTATTTTTGTTTCTTTTTCTTCTTTTTCATCATTGCAAAATTCTGTGGAAATGGAGACTTTTGGAAGTGAAACTCCCAAGAGATCAGCAGTCTCTAAAATATTAAAATCACCCCATCTGGCACCAACAACCACTCCGAAGACATGGTCACTAAAATCACATACTGTCCAGACAGAATTTGTCACAGCATCACGCAAAACTTGTTGGACAGACTTTAATAAAACTTTTGCAGTGCTAAGCTATCTGCCTGAAATTTAATTTGCATCACCCTGGAAATGAAATTGAAACGTTGATTAATTATTGCTGGATTTAATAATCTACTTTAAAATAAGCTACTAATAAGTTATCTGCTCAATGTAAACAAACACCTGTACCAATAGTAATTAATACTAAAATCTGAACTGGATATTTTTTTACCAGGATTAGTTAATATTTTCTTTGAAATAAAAGCACTGAAGTGGTATACATGAATTTTAACGCACTGTTGTTTTAAGACAAAATGTCATCTTTATTCAATCAACTTTTTTGATGTTTTATCTTTGATTCACTTTCCGCCTACTGAACTGGAAGTGTAGCTGGCTGAAGTACAACTTAGCGTAAACAAGGTGTAAACAAACTTATTATCATCTCTTTACCATTGATTGTAATAAAATTAAATGATAGTGGATTTAAAATCTTCATCTTCATTAAAATATTCAGCCACTGATTCAATGGAAACAATATCATACAGTATAATGTCACACCAAACACAAATTTGAGGTTTATTTAACCTGAAATGATAATAATAATAATAATAATAATAATAATTACATTAAAGCTGATCAGCTTATTTTTAGCTTCAACCTTCTAACTATTTTCAAAAACATTTCCCGTCAACGAAAGGTACTTCAGCTAGTTATTTGTATTTTCTTTAGAGGAATTTGCTGATGTGCTGAGCGCACTCATTTCCCATCGGCTATCCTCCTGAATGTGAATCTGATCACGTGAGGAGGTGGGAGACGTTCATTTGGATTTAACTGTATTCATAAGACAGCTTATTGTATTTAACCCTCTCTCAGTGCAGGTCACTCGACTTGTCAAGTTTGGATGAATAATCAATAAGACATGACCAGGGGCTCTGCCTCCTTCAGCAGAATCTCAGTGACACAATGCACACCGTCACAGTGCTACATTGTAAGACATCTACACACGGGTGGACAGACAGTGTGATCATCAGTCTCCTAATACGAGCCTCGCTTGGCAGTGCTGCATGATTGCTTTCCCTGCTGTGACAGCTTCCCTCCTCCTGCATCCATAATAGCTGAGCTGCCAACATCGCTAACAAGAATATCCTAGCAGGCAGAGTGAAAAAGAAATTACTTTGCTATAAAAACCCATAGATGAATATTGGTGTGTATAGTTGCTCGGGACAGTTCTATGCTAGTTCTGTGCTAGATCTAGTCTACTCTCTCTTACATAAAAATGTGTCTTAGACACATCTTCTGGTTCTATGTTTTTTTGTGATTAATTTTATACACTGTAGAACAATGCTGGAGATTTTAAAACTATGAAATAACACATATGGAATTAGGTAATTAAATAACAACAACGACAACAAAGGTCAGCTGTTCTGAAACAGTTCTTGCAGGTACAGTACTGTCAAGTGCATTTGCAAAACCCATTAAACACCAGGAAAGCAATAACAAAACTTACCTTTGCTGCAGAGGAGAAGTTCATTTAGAGTTACCATCCTCGGAAATCACCAATTAATAAATAGCATCTCAGTTCAAAAACGTTATGAATAATTTGCAGAGTAAGTAGCAGACACGTCTCCATCTCAACTGTTAAAAATAGATTTTCGCATATTTTGATGCCTTCAGCGTTGTTTAACAGTGTAGAAGAAATAAAATTCAGGAAAAATCATTGAATTTAAAAGGTGTGTCCGAACTTTTGACTGGTATTTTATATTGTGCAAAAGTCTTTTGTGCACTCCATGTTTTTAATGCAAACTTTCCTGTTTTTTTATTTTATGAATCTATTTTATGACTTTAAGCATTTCAGCTTTTCAAACATGAATATTCCACCATAAAATTAAAAAGTTAAAGAAAAATATATGTATACCAGAAAAGAAAGCAGCACATTATATAAGCGAGCACTATTTTGTTTTTTTTTCGTGACAAAAACAAAGCAGAAGCCGATGCTTTCTGCATGCGAAAAAAAATCAGGTGCAACAATCAGAACAGTCAGACAAAAAAGTGCCCAGAAGAACTGCTGTGGTTCTACAGAATGTTTAGTAAAATTGTATAACTAATTTCCTTAGACAATTGCACAAATTGTCGCTAATACTAAAATGGTCCTCTAAGCATCATCACACCAAATACTGACTTTGTTTCATTAATTACTGTTTCATTAATTAATAATTCCCATTAAAATGTTTCACCCCCCCCCCCCCCCCCCCCCTCATCATTCTACACACAATGACAAAGTAAAAATGAGGGTTTGGAGTGTTTTGCTAATTTATATTTTTATTTATATTGCTAATTTATATACGGAAAAAAAAAAATAATGCTGAAAAAAATTTTTTGTTACTTGGATACAAAGACTGCAAGTAATGTATACCACCAAAGTGTTTTTCACTTTCCCAACTAAAGCAGCAGTAAAAAAAGAACATTAATAAAAATTATGCAGTGGAAAAGCAATTAAATGAAAGGGAAATGACTCAGAATGTAAAAGTCAGGGTGGCCTAAAATCAATATATTTTGAGTCACTTGCAAGGAAACCAAAAACGTAAGTACTGTACCTCAATGGCAGTGGACTAACATCTGTCTAAATTTACACATTGTCGATACCCGTATTCTGTAATCAATTAACTCACATGGTACAAAAAATAAGTCTGGCTGGATCTGAGTGGAGGGAATTGAAATAATTTTATATATATGGACAATCTTCCAAGAAGAGGGGAAGTTGGTATACAGCAGCTGCAAAAGAGGAACCAACTCCATATTGAAGTACATGTATTTGGATACAATGTTGTTGCAGCTTTGGCCAAATACTGTACTTATTCATATAGTGTATTTTCAGTGCTGACGAAATGCTGTTTTACACTCGCCTTAAAACGGATTCAAATCCTTTTTTTCCTCGTAATTTTAAACACAATACTCCACAACGTCAAAGTAAAAAGTTTATTTCCATTAAAACTTTCCATCAGTACTGTAGATAGATAGATAGATAGATAGATAGATAGATACATACATACATACATACATACATACATACATACATACATACAGTATATACAGATCAATAAGTACTTGAAAAAAGACACAATTGAATTTTTTTTTTTTTTTGATGATCCCCTGGTTTTAATAGGTATAAATAATTGTAATTAGTGGTAAATTTATCTTTAAATAAACCAAAAATGTGAAGATGTGGCATGAAACAAGAGCACAAAGGCAAAATAATTTTGTCGACTGACAACGGTGACCTTTTAAATTTACAAACTTTTATTTACATTCTTTCTACCTTTCTACTTTATATTCAGAAGGGTAAAGTATGAAAAGGAACCCATTAAAATCAAATAGCATAGGTCAATGTCAGTGACACCACATTGGCTTAAATATATTAAACAAGCCAATATAATCATTTTATCAGGATCTGTGGTCTGTATAAGACTTAAAGGGGATTTTGCAGGAAATAAGTTTTTTAGTTTTATTTATTTTTGTCAGGTTGGGGTCAGGTGAACATCATTAATTTTTTTTGCATTGTGTTCGCTTTTCACCCTTTAATTAATTTAATCTTGTTGCTAGCTTGGTGTTTCTAAAACTATAACAGCTGGAGAAGTGCTGCACAATCTGTTGTTGCCATCAGAGATAAAAAAAAATAAATAAATAAATAAAAAACTTATTTTTTGCAAAATCCCCTTTAAGTTGACATTGACCTGTGCTATTTGATTTTAATAAGTTCCTTTTTTCTGTGTAAATTTAAAAGGTCATTGTTGCCAGTAGACAAAATTATTTTGCCTTTGTGCTCTTGTTTCATGCCACGTTTTCACATTTTTGGTTTGATTGAAGATAAATTAACCACCAATCACAATATTTATACACATTAAAACCTGTGGATCATCAAAAAAAATATTTAAAAATTGTATGTAATATCTATCTATCTATCTATCTATCTATCTATCTATCTATCTATCTATCTATCTATCTATCTATCTATCTATCCATCCATCCATCTAACTATCTATCTACAGTACTGATTTAAAGTTTTAATGGAAAGAAACTTTTTACTTTGACATTGTGGAGTATTGTCTTTATGAGGAAAAAAGGATTTAAATCCGTTTTAAGGCGAGTGTAAAACAGCATTCCATCAGCACTGAAAATACACGATATGAATTGGATTTGGGAAAGGTGTAACAACATCGTATCCAAATACAGTACATACTTCAATATGGAGTTGGTTCCTCTTTTGCAGCTACCACTGATTTTTTACACAGTATATATATATTTCAATTTCTTCCACTCAGATCCAGACTTATTTTTTGTACCATGTAGGTTAATTGATTACAGAAGACAGGTATCGAAAAATATGTTAATTTAGACAGACGTTAGTCCACTGCCATATGAGGTACTTACTTTTTTGCTTTCCTTGTAAGTGACTCAAAATATGTTGATTTTAGGCCACCCTGACTTTTACATTCTGAGTCCTTTCCCTTTCATTAAATTGCTTTTCCACTGCATAATTTTTTAAATACATTTTCTTTCTCACTGCTGCTTTAGCTGGGAAAGTGAAAAACAACAAAACAAAAAAAAAAAACAACAACATAGTTTGCAGGTTTGTCTCATATTGTTATACAGTAGCAAGAGTTTGAAAACATAAATGACTAAAAACTTGCTGATAAACAATGCAAAATGCCTTGTCCCTCCCGTAATAAGGCGAATATCCCATTTTATTAGACGTTGGATTTTCATCATCATTGTAAAAGTAGATTTGAAGGCAGCCTGTTCGCAGCTGTCAACCCATGGCCGTCTCACGCTCTCAGCCATGTTATCATCTCTGCTCTGGGCATTTATAATGGCACCTTGGCAGATCCAGTACTGATGACATAACCAGGACAGGCTCATTAGCTTCAGGAAGACAAGCATCATCATCAATGACCATCATGGCTAATGAAGGGATCCAGATGTCTGTATGCCAGCTACAGATTTCTGCAATCACTACTGACATTAATGGAACCTGCATATATCAGGTCTAAAGTGGAGGGTTGTTCTAGGAATTTATGGTGATTTATTTCTTAATTGAAAAATCACTGGTGTAGAAAATGAAACGGCAAAATTTAATGGCACCCGGTATGTATATTTATCGGCTGTAAGTTCCACTGGGTGGCATCTCAATCAGATTATATATTACCAGTGAAGTAATTATTATATTACATAATATTACATTACATGCATTACTGCTTTAATAAACAGATGCATTACTTATCTTACCTTTCTTTGGAGGCCTTTTTGGATGTAATATTGCTTTTACAAAATTACTTTCAAAAGCTTGCAAAAAGATACATCACTGATTTATATACACATTATTAATGTATTATGTTATTTAGCTAGTACATGTCTTTAAAAGGCAAGAATACATAGATTTAAAAGGATATATAATTGACAGTAAAAGCTTAATGAGAAAAATAACATTGCAAAATTTATATTTCTCTAGTTGGCCTACAGAGGTTCCTAGATGGATGGATGGATGGATGGATGGATGGATGGATGTATGGATGGATTGTAAAAATGAATAACTAAGTTAATATGACCATACAGTAGATCAAACGCAAAAGTGGATCATTTTGTAAGTAGTAGTCGTAATAGTAATAGAAGTAATAAGTAGTTTATATTTAAAACTAAGTGCTGATTGAATGACACATGACATGGATGTGATTTATTCATTTTCCCTCTTATCCTGTTCAGGGTTGCAGGAGGCCTGAAGCATATCCCAAGGGATACTAGGCAGGGTACACCCTGGTTAGGGTGCCTGTCCATCACAGGACACAAGCACACAGACACTCACACAGCACAGCCAATTTAGGAACGCCAATTAGACTAATCTTTATGTTTTTGCACTATGGGTGGAACCCAGAGCTCCAAGAGGAAACCCACCAAGCATGCGGAGAACATGCAAACTCCATACACACAGACCCAAGGTGGGAATTGAACCCCCCGACCCTAGAGGTATGAGCCACAGTGCTACTGTAACCACCACCAATGACAATATTTACATAGGAAATGTTATTCATATTCAGGGATACGTTATGCACATTTAATTCAGACTATGTGAATCCTTGGAATATTCTTTATGTCTCTGCCAGGTTTCTCTCAAATAGAGGTGTTCAGGATATTTAATAGAGATATATAAACAGAGATCAAGTTATTTGATAACATTTCTAATAACGGTGCATAACTGGAAATTAAGCAAAACAACATTTAGTGTCAATAAACCTACAAAAAATAACATATTGACTACAAACATAACCTGGCCTAGTTCAGGATCGATGGCTGTCTACATCACCTTGTTGTGCAATAAATGCCATTAGGATCTTTCCTGGAGCTGTCTGTTCACAATCATCCTTTTGCAGTTTTTTCCCCTTACAGACACGCTCTCTTGCCTTCTATTTTAGCGTACGTATCTTTTAAGTGTCCTACCGTATGTCTCTTCGTGTCCTCTCAACTCTTCTATTCATCATTCTCTCTTTTCTTCCTTTTACACCACAACCCGTTTAGAGATGTTCAATCTGTACCCATTGTGTGTCAGCCTGCACAGCCTTTATGCTTTTTATCTCCATTTGTGTGCATTTTTCAACAAGGACAAGTGTCTTCTTATAGGATGGAGTTGAGAAACATTTATAGATCTTGTTTATCCGGTCAAGGCCAAATGGAAAGTTATTGCTGCATAACAGGATGCGACTTCAGATCCAACTAAGGACTTCATCACATCTTATCAACATTAGTGCTGTTTAAGCCTCTCCTGCGACAAAATTTATAACAACCTGATGCTGCAGTTCTAGATATTTTTTATTTTTTTAAAGATCTTATTTTGCATAAATAGTCCCTTTACAAATACCTTGAACTATACTGCCTGTGACATAATTTTAGCTTAGCAACTGATTTTAGCATTTTTAAATATGATTTTTTCAGGTTCTTATTATTTTAAGACATTGCCATAATTTGTTTAATCATTTAGGACTATTATGTTTTTAATAAAAAGAGAGCCTATCGCAGGGCACTAGGAGGAGTACACCCTGGACAGGGTGCCAATCCACCACAAGGCACAAGCATGCACTCACTTACTTACACACTCATTCATACCCCATGGGCAATTTAAAAATGCCAATTAGCCTAATGCATGTGGCTGGACTGCTGGATAAAAACAGAATACTAATACTAATAACTTATTTCTTATTATTTTGCCTAAAATTATGATATATCACATGATATTGCATTATTTATTTTAATTATATATTAATTTTGTAGGCTATTCACCTATTTTTGCTATAATATTTCAAAGCAAAAAAAAAAAAAACACATGATGCTGTTTTTTGCTTTCATGCATTTTAAACGAATTTAAGAGTTCTAGATGGATAAAGATTATTGATATGAAAAGAAGAGATTTGTAACAGCATTAAGAAATTCTGGCATTGAATCTGAAAGATTCTCTTTATGAAGAGAGCAAGTCTTTATATATATATATATATATATATATATATATATTTTAGGCAGCACAAAAGCAAATTGGTTAGCACTCCAGTCTACACTGTAAAGAAATAAGCACAGCAATGTAAAAAAAAATTAGTAACAAGTTGCACAGCTTTTTTAAGTTTACTTAAAATATTTCACATTGCTGTTTAGTTGACACAACATGTACCCAGTTCAAAATCTTAAGCTGACTCATCTTGTAATTCAAATATTTAAGTCAGCTCAAGTAGTCTTGGTCGTGGGCTCCATTAATTATATTTGTTTAGGGTTGACTCAGCCTAACTTTTCATCTACTTAAATAAGTTAGCTGTCTCCCATTGTAGCCCATTGATGTAGTTGGTTCAACCCCAACAAATAAAACGCACAAACATTACTTAAAAAATAATCATTTCAAAACGAGTCAAAGTTAAAACAGTGATCTGCATAAGACAATATATGGGTTCTGTATTGATTAAAGCTCAATAAAATACACTCTTACTGATTCTATTACAATATTATAACCAATTTTAAAAACTAGCAAAGATTTGGCCTTTAAAGGCCTTTTCCCCAATGTGTCAGACACAAAAAGGAGTCCAAGGCAACAAGAGTTTGTTTCTCAGCATGTGAACCTGAGGGTAGCGTTTCTCTCCAAGTCCAATAGAAATGGTTTGAATGGCTTCATGGGTGTACATCCAGTCCTTCTGGAATTCAAAGTTAAGATCACAGACCTGACCAAACATTGGTCCTGAAGCTGCTGCATGGTCACCCAGACCATAAAGGACTACAGTCCTCTTCAACACCACAGCAACTTCAACAACTTTTTCATGCTCCTCCAGTAGCTCCAAAAGGCCATCCTTTTCTTGAACTTTTGTTAGCTGAGCGCCCGCGAGGCCGTGTCTGCTGGGCTGCAACAGGATACTGTTGCTGGGCAAAAGTCTTTTTATATAAATCATGTGATTGTATCTCAGTGAAGGTAAATTCCTGGCTCAACTGGAGTTTTTTAGTTTATTAAGTCTGTGTCTCCAAAGTGTTCAAGAGCACAATGTTACCTGTTGTCTCAATAAACACCACAGGAAGAAATTGGGCCAACAATACAATATTAATTCATTCAGCATTTATCTAGTTGAACTTTTCACGTTGTTGCACTACCAGGTCTGTACAGTATGCACAGAGTTTGCATTTACCTCCAGGTAGTCTGCTTCCCCCCCCCAGTCTAAGGACATGCATCTTCATCTCATCTGTTTCTATACTGCTTATCCTGTGTACAGTGTTGAGGGAGGCACATGCATATCCCAGGAACCTTCCAGTGCCTTGCAAAAGTATTTATACAACTTAAACTTATCTCACAACCATAAAAGTAAATGTATTTTATTGGTATTTTATGTGATAGACCAACACAAAGTGGCACATACTTGTGATGTGAAGGAAAATGATGAATGGTTTCCAATTTTTTTTTTTGGTGTGTGGTGTCCATTTGTATTCAAACCCCCATTACTCTCACACCCTAACGAAAATCCAGTGGAAGCATTTGCCTTCAGAAGTGATCTAATTAGTAAATAGAGTCCACGTTTGTGTAATTTAATCTCAGTATAAATACAGCTCATCTGGGAAACCCTCAGAAGTTTTATGAGAAAATCTTACAGAACAAACAGCATCATAAACCCCAAGGAAGACACCAGACAGATCATGGATAAAGTGGTAAAGTTTAAAGAAGGGCTAGGTTATAAAAAATATATATCACAAGCTTTCATCCGAAAATGGAAAGTGTATGGCACAACTGCAAACCTAACAAGCCATGGCCGTCCACCTAAACTGACAGGCTGGGCAAGGAGAGCATTAATCAGAGAATCAGCCAAGAGGCTCATGGTAACTCTGGAGGAGCTGCAGAGATCCACAGCTTAGGTGGAAGAATCTGTCCACAGGGCAACTATTAGCCGTGCACATCACAAATCTGGCCTTAAGAAGTCCTATTTGCAGTTCCACATGGAAGGTCACAAACTGCAACCGGTACGTCTCATTTCTTTCTTTTTGCTACTCTTTCATAAACACCAGATGTGGAAATCAATCCCTGACCTGAGATGTGCAGTGCCAGAGCGCTTATCATTATGCCACCATGCCACCCCAAAGACCATTTTTAAATTCCCTATAGTCTGTGAATGCGTGTGTGGGTGGGTGTGTGTGTGTGGTGTTTGAGTCACAATGAAATGTGTACATTAACAGTATGAAGAGATTAAATTAAATTTGCCATAGCATCAATCTTAATGAAGTCTTAATAGGAAAACTGGAATGAAAACATAAAAAAAAAATTATTATAAAAAGGTTTCAGTAATAGTTCTAATCTCAGGAAAGATCCACTGGCAAAAAACAAAGAAGCATATCTGCTCATGTTGTATATTATAATAGAAATGCATTGTTAATAAACAGCTAAAAAAAAAAAACCAGAGTGTATACATTTTACTACTAGAGCCGCATTTTATTTAATTCATCACAAAATAATAAACTGACACAATTTTCTGTAATATCAGTTCTGTGAGATCCTTGCCTTCACACACACACATGGCATGTCACCCTGCTGTAATTCCACCCTGTCAGTCCAGCTGTGCTGGAAAATAAATTATGCTCCTGTTTGCTTTTGATTTCTGCTTGGATGTGACATCAGGCATGGATGAGAGTTGAGGATTGATGGCATGTCACTTCCTCTGCTTTTGTTCCAGCTCATGTCTTATACCACAAGATTCACACTAATCTCTTTTGTGGGTCGGTATTCCAGGCTTATTTTGCCATGTTACAGACAAATTCATACAACTGAAATCAAAATGACATTTCGGCACAAGGACTGTGTCACCTTATATAGGGATATGAAAACACCTGCCAAAATACATCTGTAGCTTATATATATGTATATATATATATATATATATATATATATATATATATATATATATATATATATATAAATCATGGTTGCGAGTGATTGCCGTGTGATCTAATTTTAAATTTTAATAGACAACTGAAAAAAAGTTCAAGCTTTTATTAACTAATTAAAAGGCTATGCTCACATTACCAGACAGAAGTGATTTTTTTTTTTACCCTAATATGACACAAATCTGATTTCTCAGATAGGATCTGAGTCACTTTTGTATGTGCACCTTTTTATTTACCTTCCATCCTGTGTATAGGTTCAAGGGAACCTAGAGCCAATCTCTGGAGACTTAGTGCATGAAGTGGGGTACACCCCGGACCAGCACATGGCACATGAGGAGAACAACCAAAACTCCATGCACACAGATCTGAGGTTGGAATCAATCCCCTAACCCTGGAGGTGCAAGACCTCCAGGGTTAACCACTACGTCACCATGGTGCCATATGTGGATCTGGATCAGATACAGTCTGATATGCAGTCATACAACTTCAGATTGATGTTCACGCAACTCTGTGTAAGGTGCTGATATCATCAGAGAGGGATTTCATAACAGTGCTAACAAACAGTGCTGCAAAAACAGCTAAAGCAAATTCTCTGGCTTTCTTCTTTCATCTGGACCTTAACAAATATTGAAATTAATGAGTGGTTGGAAAAACATGACGTGTTTTAACCCAGATGGTGTTAGCAAAGACGTGTCAATGTGTGCATTTCAGAGGACAGATACGTCCACATTAGAGTCAGATAAATGTCTGATTTTGTATTTATGAATGAGAATTGGTATAACATGCAAATCTGATCTGGCCAAAAAAAATTTAAATTGAGCAATGTGGCTTGTAATATGAACAAAGCCTTAGTTTATAAGTTTATCATGAAGACCTAATACATATGTGACTCATCATGTCAAGTCAGGTTTGACACCTGATTTGATGTGATTGGTTATATATTCTCCTGTCTCAAAAAGACCAGTGTGTTTTTAATCAATTGATCATAGAAACAATTAAACAATTTAGAAAGAATAATACATTTACATTTACATTACTACAATACTACATGAAGCATCTATAAAATCCTCACTTGAACAGCACATAGGTCAGTGACCATTTTACGATACTGTAAAATATTATATCATCCAGATAGGCAGTGGTGTAGGTGTTGTGCAGACAAAAAAAAAAATAGTCCGTTAAATGCTGAGACATCCTGGGAGCCCAGAACAACGCAAACGACAATGTCACAAATTTGTGCAACGGTGGAACTCCTCGGGTATCCTCATACCAAGCATTACCTTTAGTTCATCCCGAAACGTGTTTTTTGTGTGATCAGGCAATCTATATGGAAGGCTGCATGTAACCTCACCTGGAGGAGGCTCACTGTGGTTAGTATGACATCACTAAATGCCTCCAGCAATGTAGCAACTTGTGCTCTTTAATGTCAGAACGACTATAACATCGCCAGTGACACAGAAACCTCCTCTTTTATGGTTTCGGGAGATTGAGGTGGTAAAGTTTTAGTGAATTGCCTCTATCTGTTCGTCAAACACTCACCGTGTGACCTCAAAGGCTCCTTGCTGCTTGATGAGCAATTTGTAGCTCAATGTGTTATTAAAATGAAAACCAAGCCATCCATCTGTGGATAGTAAACATTAGCGATTCTCTATATAAATGTGTGTGCTATTAGTATATGAGTGTGATGCATCCAGTTTACTTTTACACCATGATGTCTGTAGGATGGAGGATGTGTGCAGGCTGATTGATTGACATTTGGATTGAATCTGATGAATTTATAGGAGAGGTAAAAAAATATATATACTGTGTATATATATATATATATATATATATATATATATATATATATATATATATCTTTTCCACACATTAATTTAAGACATTAGTACTTGCTTTCTTTAAAATTCAGGGCACAATATTTAATTAATTTATTAAATTTTTACATTAGATAATATGACAAAATAAAGACAAGGCTAGTACCCTTTGTTAGTTAGTCAGTTCCTACTGTGACGAGTGGCGCACTGGTGCCAAATGATCTTGTGTCCATGTGATCTTGGGATGGCCTTGTCTCTTCAATCCCCTCAAGGCTGTTTTTTGTGAGGCTCATCGAACCAGACGCCGGCGCTTTGTGACGATCCGTCACGATGCGAGATTCAAAGGCTACAGCAAAGACAGCGCTCTTGGAAGACATTTATATGTCACGTAGCCCGAAGACGTCCATGTCTTCCATGGATAGATCGCATAAATGTGAATTACTACTGTAAAAGGCACAAATCAGAACACATCATAGATGCAAATAAAACCTACCTAAAAATGAGACATGAAAATATCGAAAATCTGTGCAAGTGGGAAAAAAAATTAATCTCTGTGTTAGATTTAAATATGATATCTGCACAGCTGCCATGCTTCTGTAAAATATTAAATGTGCATAGCCTCTCTCTCGACATAATATTTCTTTACTGATCCCTTTTTGATTTGATTTTTGGAAGAAAGCCCTGAAGACGATTTACTTCTGATCCCTAACTGAGTCTTTTTATGAACCCGGACCCTAGAAAGAAGAGAAGACACAGCTGTTGTTCCTGACCTCTCTATATTTCACTGTGGTGTTGTCACATTTGTCTTAAGACCAAGTATTCAGCCATTGTTTATGAGGCCTCTTTTCATATCTCTGAGCCTATTCTTGCAGGTAGGAAAATAAAAAAGAGTATTATAGTGGCAGAGGTTTTAAAGCTTTAACTTCTACCATCTTTTATCCCAATGGGAATTAAAAGATGGCCCATTTCGTCCAGAGCCCCAAAAATAGCCAGCATATTCTTCTTTTCCTCAATGTCTTAAAAAATTCAGGAATCCTACATACTGTATACATGGTCTGTTTCACTTCAGACAGTTTAATATTTTCATGCTCTGTTAGTAGGGCATGAGACACTTTAAAATCATGTTACTCCAGCAAATGTGAGCAATTTCACATAAGAAAGCATATTTCCTTCTTATGATTTCACTGCTTTTCAACTTTAACTTCAACTATAAACGGCTCTCTATAACAAGGCGATCCGAGACACCCCATAAAAATGTTCTATTTTCCCATTACTGATATTCATTCATGGAAACCCTCTTTGTCTTTATGTTAGAAGTTTAAAATAACATTATTATAAGCTAGTCCCTACTAACCTAAATTCTGTTCTTCCATTTTTTTTCGCCCTGATCCTGAATGAAGTGTACCTGCAGTATACAGCTTTCTAGTTTTTTTTTCTCTTGTCCTTGTCCGAATGCATCTTCCTCCTTTCACTATACTATATTCAGATGATCACGTCCTTTCAGTGTCAGCGCTCTGACTCCCTCCCTTACTATCTATCTGCTCTCTCATTATCTCTCTATTTCTCTTTTTATCCTTGTCACTTAGAGGTCTGTCTTTATGTGTCAGAAAAGACCCCGTGTGAATAGAAACTAGAGCAAGGTGCCAAAATCTCTCTGACACAAGGTAATAGTCTTTTACATGTTGGATCAGATTTTATTTCCACTCTTTGGAAAAAAAAAAGATGTCTGTTCTGTTTTTAATGACTGACCAGAAGAAAAAAAAGTTACATTTGAAAACAAATATTTGCAACAACTGTGGCCTAGCACCTCCAGGGTCGGGGTTCGATTCAGCGTGGACCTTGCATGATGTGCTTGGTGGATTTCTTCTAGGTAACCTGGTTTTCTCCTATAGTCCAAACATATGCAGATTAGTCTAACTGGATGTTTCCAAATTTCCTGTCCTGTGCCCCGTGATGGATTGGCACCCAATCCAGGATGTACCGCACCTTGTGCCCCAAGTACCTTCCTGTGACCATATACCATGTGGTATAGAGTAAAAAATGAATGAATGAATAAATGAATATTTGCAACATTATCTCACTGTAAAAAAACTGCAAGTGACATTTCTTGGACATTTTCTCCAATTGTCACCCCTTGATCTGTGCTAAAATATATATAAAAGGGAAAAAAATGTGACATTTTCATTAAAGGGCAAAACCGACATTGATCTTTGACTCCAGAATAGTGGAAAAACCAATCAATTTAGAAGCAGTTATTTCCGTTAGCAGAAATGTTTCGCTGATGAGAGAGGTCAGAGGTGATTGGCCAGACTGGTGGGAGATGACAGGTAACCTACAATAAGGACAGGAATTGCAAGGCTACAGTAAAACACAGGCTTACTGAAATTGGCCATTAAAGACTAGAAAAAGACTGGGTGACATTATTGCAATCTTCACCTGTGCAGTTTTGATCAACTTGTTTCCTTTGTATTATCAGTTTCCCAGTGTGGTCTTCTGCTCTTGTAGCCAATCCGCTTCAAGGTTCAGCACTTCAGTATGTTCTGAGGTTTTTATCCTGCTCACCACACATGTAGTTATATGACTGACTGCAGCCTTAGTGTCACCATGAAATGGTTGTCTTTCAGGTTCTTTCATCAATAAAACGTTTCTACTCTCAGAACTGCCATTCACAGTTTCCCCCCCATCATTTCGGCACTGATGTTCAAAGCAATCAACAGCTTCAGAAATACTCAAACCAGCCCTTATGGCACCGACTGTATAATCTACCCAGAGTAACGTTTTCCCACAATCCATTTTCATTGTGCATTGTGTTGCTGCCACAAGTTGCAAATATTTATTTAGGTTGGATGAATTAATTTTAATTTTGTTTAATTACATACACTGAGGCCAGCATGGTCGTTTTGTGGTTAGGACTGTCGTCTGGCACCTCTATGATCCGGATTAAATTCTTACTTCGGGTTTGTGTGCATGGAGTTTACATGTTTTGCTTGTGCCTGGTGGCTTTCCTCTGGGTGCTTCGGTTTTCTCCCACAATCCAAAGACCTGCAGATTAGGGTAATAGCCGTTCCCAAATTGACCATAATGTGGGAATGACGGTGTGGGTGTTTTCCTTGTGCTTCTGGGGTAGGTCTGGAACCATAAGGGGTGAGCTGTGGCACCAGGATGTTGGCAGACGATCCTTTGGTTGCTTAGGGTTGTGGGATGGGGCCTCTGTGGATCAGATTTGATTGTCCAAATAAATGCTCAATCAGATTGGGATCTGGGGAGTCATACAACACCTGACGGGTGCTGATTTATTTAAGTTTGAAATATGTAAAGTTCTATACTTGGCTTTAATATTCTGAGAAAGCTGAAACAATACTGTATGTTTGGTGCTATATATGACATGCAATAATCAAATGCATGCATAATTAAATTTTATCTCCCAGTAAAGTCAACATGTCATGTTCAGTTTATAAATTGACTTCCGTTTTTCCGGCATAACCCACAGAATGCCCAATATCCGACCACAAACACAGACTTGCGCTCTATACAGGGGATCTTTATTTTTATGCATCTTGCTCTTTCCTTTCTCCCTCCTGAATACATTTTATTCTGGTTAATGTAATAAACTTTAACATCCAGGACATTTATCATTTCAAAGTTAACAAGATGAAGATCCTGAAGGATGTGATGGAGGTGAAGTTTTAGACAGACAAGAGTGATGGGATGATGCTGCATAGAAGAGTGAGCACATCATGCTGGAGCTGAGAGGAAAACTTCTACTCCAGATAGAACTAGGCATGAGATTCAAATTACATTTTAGAGGGTTAGCTTCACACAGGTGTTTTTAATCAAAAAATAAATACATTAGTGATAGGTATAAATAAAAAAGGTATACCAGTATGACCTTATCTATAAAGTCATAAACATATTAATCAGCCATTACATTAACATTGATGTTCAATTATATATAGGTAAACTGGAGACAAAATCATCCCATGTCCACTGCCAGCTCATCCAGTACAATCCCACAGAAAGGCCAAGCATCTAGTGCAGGATGACCCACCACAAACGTGACCTAGCAAACAAAGACCCCAAGGCGATGACCTGGTCTCCAAACTCCCCAGATCTCAATCTACCTGAGCATACATGGGATGTACTGGACATCTGCTGCCAATGTCCTTGTGCGAGACACCACAGCACACCCCGAGAGATGCCCCTGTGACACAAGGAGAACTGCTAACCTTAGTGGTTTTAATGTTAATGTTTTTACCAAAATGGCTGATTATATATATATATACTACCGTTCAAAAGTTTTAGAACACTTTCTTACTCCATGATGGTTCCTGATTTTTATTTCTTTCTACATTGTAAAGGAATGCTGAAGGCGTCCAAAAAAATGCATTAATCTCCGTTGAACAGTTAATGGTGAGATGTATATCTACTACTTCTGCTCTGTAAAGACTTCATAACGCCTCTAATCTGAGGTGCTGTTAATTGGTCATTTTTCAGGCTGATGAACTTCTCGTCTGCGGCAGAGGTAGGTTTTGGTCTCGCCCTCCTGGGATGGTCTTTATAAGAGCCAGTTTCATTATGGTGCTTGAGTTATCAGCTTGAAAAATGACCAATTAACAGCACCTCAGATTAGAGGCATGATGAAGTCTTTACAGAGCATAAGTAGCAGAAACATCTCAATATCAACTGTTCAAAGGAGATTATTGCATTTTCGGATGCTTTCAGCATTCCTTTACAATGTAGAAAGAAATATAAATCAGAAACGATCATGGAGTTAGAAAGTGACCCTTTAATAAATTTGAATAAACTTTTAAACGGTAGTGTACGTATATGTAATATATATACTGTATGTTACTCAAGTTTTGCAATCAACAATATGTAGAGATTTACTCCGGTTCTTCGGTTCCCAGAATACTCTTCTGTTGCATTGTCACTTGTTTAGATTCTTGTATATAGCCCCAGCTACAGTTTATTGTTGTATTACATCTTTTAAGTTACCTGTTCAGTTTGTCACTGTGCCAGTCAGTCATTTGCTTTGCTGCTCATGTTGATCTGTTCTTGTTATTGTTTAGTTAGTTTCTATTAATATTACAGTCTTCACATCTGCACGTCTGCCATTCCTGTAAACTTCCTTATTAATGACAATTGCAATAATCTCACCTGTTCTTTTTTCAAGTCTTTAATTGATGAGTTGAAGAAGGCTGTGCCCATTATAGCTTCAAAACTTCTATCCTTATTGTAGGCTTCCTGTCAGCTCACACCAGTCTAGCCATTATCCTCTGAACTCTCTCATCAACTAGACATTTCTGCTAACAGAATAGCTTCTTACCAGACTTCTTTTTTTCTTTTTCTTTGCACCATTCTGGAATCCCCCCACCTGGAGGTCATCATCTATTTTTGCTCCTTATTAAGATTTTAAATACATACGTGATGTTATATGTTATGCTTTGGCATAACTGAATAGAAAATGAATAGGCAACCTAACTCTTGAAAAATCGCAGTAATTAGATGTACTGTATGTAGTATGTATAACTGAGACAAGGTAAGTATATTTTTTACTGTAAGAATGGAAAACGGATTTGCAACAGGATGCAATTTAAGATGATTTCCCCAAATAACAGAGCCTTATTTTACATTCTATATGCAATATTATAGAAAAGTTAATTCCGATTAAGTAACTTATTTGAACGAGAGCCGTCGCACGAGCACTGGACTTTTTAAGCTGCCTGCCAAAACCAACATTCAAAACCAGTACTGAAGCACTTTCACCTAAAAAACTAATCTGATAACATTCTGTCATCCTACAGTAATTGCTTCTGAAGTCATTCTGAATTGCCTCTGAATCTCCAGTGTTTTTCTGTTGACAGCTAACATGAGCCTCAATGCTAACTAGCATCTACAGTAACACAAGGCTAAATACTAAAGCCCTCTCTAAACCCTGATCAAAGGCACTAATGAGTGTGTAGATGAATTTAAAAAAAATCTTTTTTTATTAAATGCTACTTGGGATTCACCCTGTAGCTTCGGAAGTTAACATAGCTGATATTCTAAAGCAGAATAAGTGAAAATATAAAGTAAATCATGCTAGTTTCTCAAGACTGTCCACCACCTCCATGGTTTATTCTTTAAACTTTTTGGGTACATACTGTAATACCAGTAAAAATTGAAAACTACTTTCACTTTTATTAATTACACTAACTATCAGTCACTGTCACCAGCTCAACGCCAGTTTTGCTAGTCGTGGAAGGATATGTGTTAGCAGAGCAAACGAATGGGTTAAATAAATAAAAAAAATTAAAAATAAATAAATAAATAAATAAACAAATCGTAATCTGTTGATAATAAACAGCATGTGTCGAAGTGGTGTAAAATAGCAATATCACACTCAAGGTCGTGCTGTTGTACTGAATATCAACCTGGCTGTGGTATCTTCAGTAGGTCTGTATACTACATAATCACGTGCTGATATTTAGCACAACAACGCTCCATCCAAAATGATATTGCTTAAATATCTTTCTAAGGATGAAGATTCATTTTTGTGCTAAATATTTTGAAATGTGTGATGCCAGGTCAGGCTTTTTCACTACCCTGACACACTACTTTACCAAAGAAGTTCAGCAATAAAATTGACTTCTGCCATTTACCCTCACTATGGCCTCATTGCAACATCAGGTCTGACTTTTACTCAGTGAAAAGAACAAAGTCATTTTATACAACAGAAGAGTTTTGATAAACTGCAAAAACAGAGTACCCAAACAGGTCTTTACATGCACTTAAATTTTTTTTTTTTTGCATGAATCTGGATTAAATCCAATATTGTTTGAAGGTGACTGTGGAAAAGGAAATGAGTTGTGCCTATTTAAACACAACTTAAGCTGTGTCAAATGTAAGATCAAGCTTCCAGCTGGACTGGTACGACTGTACAAGGAATATTTTTAGCTTCAATTTTCTTACACATATTTTAGTAAAATATGATGAAATGTTTAAATGTTACAGTAGCCTTAAATAATAAATGTAATAGAAATGTAGTGCAGAATCAGATTTCAAGTCTTTGAAAAAACTCATAGTCGTCTATTGGGGTCAAAGCCTTGGCCCAACCATTTGACAGTAAGACTTTGGCTCTTACTTTGGTTAAGAGTTAGTTTTATTATTATTATTTAGCTGGTTTTGTGAAAATTGTGCCAGCTCTTCATAAGTCCTTGGATGTACGCTTTTGCAGAAAAGTATGCATCAAATCTGAAAAGCATTACAGCAGTACAAAATGCTGCAGGCTTGGCTAAGCTAAATGCTTTTCCAGCAGAAAAGTCTCTCAGGTCACTTTAGAAAATCAAATATTTAGCACCAATGCACAAAGTCAAGTTAAGAGCTAGAGCTCCTTTATTTATTTAAGAATAAAAACCAGTTTCAGTTACACCAGTGGATCAATACAGTCCATACCACTCAAGAAACTACTGCATATTCTCTCTTTATTTTCTCAGAAAATCCTCACATGGCTAAAAGGCATCAGTTCATTACATGAACTACTGTATAAGTAATATGAATGGAACCAAGTGCATTGTAAGACATGAAAACAAAATCCACCAATCAATACAGGGTTTAATCAATATATACTAGTTACCGTAACATAATGGAACCTTTCAGAATTGGTGATGACCTTCAATCTTTTAGATTGTTGGAACAGGAAAGGGCCATCCCCAAACTGTGTTCACAAAGTTGTGGAATTAAAATTAAAATTTTCCAAAATATGTTGGTATGCTGAAGCATTAAGAGTTCCTTTCACTGGAAGTAAGGGGCTGAGTCTGACTGTCTACTAGACATGACTGTCGATCAGTTCACAAAGCAAGGTCCATAGAGACATGGATGAGCCTTGCACTGCATGAAAAGAGCTGTATCCGGACAAATATGGGTAAACTTAACGTTTGCCAGATGTATGAAGCAGAGTGCATGGAAAGGTAGCATGCAAAAGGAAATTTTGTGAAACGACCAGATATCTAATGTATGTGGATGTATACGGGAATCTGTGAAAGTTTCTGGGAATCCTCACAGCTACTGTAGCAGTGAGAGGCGATGGCTGTGAGATGTACTGTAAAGGCCTTTTGTGTGTTAATGACTAGCAGAAAGAAGTGCTGTCCTTATTATCATAGCAGGATGGAGGGATTAGCCATGGTGTCCCTTAGTCTCTTCAGCTTGAGGGTTTGAAGGAGAAGCAAGCTGCACACTTTTTGCTCTTCTCAAAAAGGTTATCCAGCGTCTAGATGAACTTGAGCGCAAGTTTGATGACCGAAGACCGCAGGAAGAGTCAAGCCATGTGCATAAAAGAGCTAAGAGGGCGCAAAACATGGGCATTGCGCTAAGTTAACCTTTATGTTAGCTGACAGTATAGTAGTAAATTATACCTTGCCAAGCCCAAGCACTTGACTACACAACTACTTTTTGTTACTTGCATTGTTGTAGATGTCTAGCTTCTTTAACAGTTTGAATTATACGCCTCTATAATTCAGAGAACAACCCACTGGGTAAGAACGTTGTTTCTTTACATGCTATGTTTGGGGTTTTACATAATCATTTTAAATGTTATTAATGACCCCATACAGTAGAATAAGTTTAGTTTATAATCAGGCAGTGATGAGTATCTGCTGGAGGAATTAAAGATGACTCTTGCAGATGCAGACCGTGAGTGTATAAAGGGTATCAGACCTTGTTATTGTAATTATTTTTATGTTCCATTATTTTTGTCCCTTTAATAATTTTTGTCACTTATCTGATTTTTTTTATCCAGCATGTTACTGGACTTACTATGAGACAATGCAGAGAAAATACTTTTTGTCCCAGCCTGGAAAGTCTCAGCTGAGAGACTCCTTTAAGGCAGGGGCTAAAAACAGACTGTAAGTGAGAGAGTGTACAAATTCATCGTTATATTAAGTTCGGTACATCTCTGAGTGTTTTTAGGGGTTAATGTACTGTATGTTGTGTTTTGCAGTTGCTGGCGTCCAGCTGTAGAGTTGTTTAAACAGATGCAGAGAGAGAACTGTGGCAGACTGCAATACTGGAACTGATGTCTGATGAGGAGGATGCCGTTGCGTGCCATGCCGTCAGCGTGTAATATCTAATAGGACCGAGCTAGAAAGACATTTATTTTGGGCATCTAACAAGCACTGGTGCATGGTTGTTTTAGTATTGCTTTTAATTTAATCACACCTTCATAAATGCACATTTGTTCATTTTTTTTTGTTTATTTTTACTTCGCTTTGTATATTTATTAGTGTTTGGTTTAATAATAATTAAAAAAAATCTAAATCAATTGTCATCTTTAAAGGATATGGGGGATGTATAATACTGTGTGTGTGTGTGAGGGGGGGGAGGGGTTGTGGATAGATTCTATCTACATACCTGCCCAAAAACCAATCAAGTCACTAAGTTATGAGGGCTTGGGTTGGGCCAAATAAAAAGTCGTGGCTGGGTAATGTCCCAATAGATGTCAGGGTTTTGAAAGAGTTTTTTTTTTTTTTTTTAAACAACCAATCAATGTCGAGATAAAAAAAAAAAAAAAAAAAACAGAGAAGAGCAGAGCAAAGGTGTAAATGCAAATAGAGTTTGAGGTGTGAATGGCTCCTGACAAAATCCTTAAGTGGATTATTTGCCATGGCAACAAATGGCTGTACCATGGAAGTATTCCTCAGCAAGATACATCCAAATTGGTATCAATCTGGAAGTGTCCTAGCTTGGTGGAATTTATTGTATACGCTCAGTGGTTCTTGTAGATACTTCCGAAAATCAGTGGTGTATATGGGGTGTATACGGGAGTTTCCTAGTACAGATGCACCTCTTTTCATGCAGAACTTGACTGGCTTGATCTCAACCCGATAGAACATCTTTGGGAAAAATTTAAGCAAATTAGTGCATGTACATGACATACACAGCGGCAGACCCACACTCTCTGCCTTACACAGAACCTCTGCTCTGTTGCGATTCTTTTCAAAGGTAATGTGCCAGTTCATTTGTTTTTTGTTTTTTTACTTTACAGCAGTGATTCCGTTATTAGGCGCTCACGCGAATGTGACTAGCGATGTTCCTTGCCAATTTTTTCGATAAAACAGTCTCTCGGTTAATGTGTGTGTGTGTGTGTGTGTGTGTGTGTGTGTGTGTGTGTGTGTGTGCGTGCCCACACGTTACACACACACACATTAACGGCGCACTAGTCACACTCGCGTGAGCGCATACTAACGGTATCACTGCTGTGAACACACACACACACACACACACACTCTCGTCTTTACAGCCCCCCTACAACCCCCTCCTCCTCTCGGCTTTCCACACAAACACACACACACTCTGCCTTACACAGAACCTGCTCTGTTGCGATTATTTTCAAATGTAAAATAAAAAACAACAGGCTGTAATTGCTTCTACTGTAAGTCATTCTTATTTGTCTCTGAATTGTCTTTATTGGTCTGTTTATGGGTAATGCATGCTACAAAACTACAAAGCTAACTAGCTACTAACGCAAGACTGAACCCCAAATTGCTTTCTGACCCCAGACTAAGAGCATTACTTGAACAAGGGATTATACCCCCTGCAGACCCTCTAGGTTTCCAATTAATTTTATTTGGGATTCAACCCAGGAACCCCAAAAATCATCCAATAATTATAAAGTGGAATAAGTGGAAATATAAAGTAAATCTCACAAGTTTCTTAGGACTGTGCCCACTCAGTCACTTACTGCCAGTTGCCAGGTCAACACTAGTTCCACCAGTCCTGGAAGGATATGTGTTGGTGTAGCAAAATAAAAACTTTATTAAGGTTGCTTGCAACAAGGGGTCACCAGAGCAGACCATATGATCTCCACTCAACTTGGCACAAATTTAAACGCCGGATGCCCTTCCTCACACAGCCCTCCTATTTTTCTAACATGCAGTGGCTGGGTAGTATGGGATATGGCAACCACAGACGGCAGGGGTCTCGAACCCGTATCCTCAAATTCCCAAATCAACAACCTAGAGCTTTAGCCGCCTGACCAAAATGACTGTTCAAAAAAATAAACACATCATAATCAATTGATAATAGATGTTTTTTCGTGGAATGGTTTTATAAAAGCAAGGCAAAGACAAGGGCGCAGCCTGCTATCCAGTGCAACAGCATTCCCTCTCATGTGATATTGTTTATTTATACTAAAAAAAGATACCATTTGTCATCCACATACTGGTGGTGGCTTAAATGCCTTAAAATTTTAGAACATTTAATCTGGATACAGAACTATTTTAAAAAAAAAAGAAAGAGAACAAGGCAGAATTTGTAAAAAGACAAATATTTTTTTACATGCAACCTTTTTCTTGTATCAAAATATAAATATGGCCATTAGATTTTATTGTTTTATTCACTTTATTTTTTAATTCATTTATTTATTTCTATTGATCTTTAGTGTGTACTCCTGTTTGTATGGTTGTGTAAAACAAAAAAAACAAAACAAATGTTGACTTGTAAGTTCCCTTTTTTTTTTTTTTTTTTTTAGACACGTCCCAGAAGCCTCTTCCAGCAAAAACAGAGTAGATGTGCATCTTTAGTGAAGCAGTGCGGAGAGATTTCAAGGTTCAGCACTGGGTAAGTTTTGAGTTTTTTTTCCTGCTCACAACAGATGTAAAGAGTGTTTTTTTTTTTTTAGTTACCACAGCCTTCCTGTCAGTGCAAAACAGTTCTCTTTTGACCTCTTCCACTGACAAGGCATTTCCACTAGCAGAACTGCCACTCAGACACCCCCCCCCCCCCTCCATCAATCACCACCATTCTGATCCTGCTGTGCATGGAAACATTCAAGGTAATCGACAGTTTCAGAAATACTCAAACCAGCCCAGATGGCATCTACAATCTTGCCAAAGTAACATTTTACCTCCATTATTATGAAGACCAGTATCTTTATGATTTTGTGCAGTGTGTTGCAATGTAAGGATCCAAATGAACAACGTTTTCCTGAAAAAGTGGTTGTTGAGTGAAGGTATGTTTCACAGCACATGACCATTCTCTATTGCTTCAAAGTCCAACCTTTATGCTCCCTAACAAAATGAAGCCTTTTTTTTATTAGCCTCACTGATTATTTTCTTTCGACCAGACAGCTGTTTAGATCCAATCCTGTGAATTCTTAAAACACTCACACTTTTACTTTTCAGCCCACCTCTTTTTATTGTGTAGATTTTTTTATGTTACAACTTCATCAAGTGTTTAAGTGATCTCCAATAATGATCATTCATGATTTTTTTTTTTGACAGTTCAGCTCTATCCTTCCAAGTTTTAATAATGTGCTGGACAGTTCTTAATCTAATTCCAGTAAATCTAATTGTTTGTGTCCTTGATGCAGGTCAATAATTTGACCCACTTCTAATCTCTTGACCCTTTGACATGTTCATCCACAATTTATTGACAGGCAGCTGGTTACACAGCTTAACAATACAAAATTTTTAACTTTGATAGAGTTTACTGTTTAGAAAAACAGTGCCAATGTGTGCATCAATTGAAAGAATAGCAAAAACAGAATGTACACTCATACATTTAAATATAGCTTGTTTTTACCTGGCTCTGTAAGATATCGGCGAAAACATCACCAGGTGTTCTGAATGAGAAGTTTCATCATAAAAAGCTTTTTGAATAAAACCAAAGTTGGGGTGCTCGAGCTACCTTAAAGGGGAGATTTTTAATGTAACATTTGTTAAATGATAATGTTTGAGATATTATACAACTGTATAATTTGCCTTCTCTAACCACGGTCTCATGCATTTCTCATTCCAACATTGCACGTTTCTAATACAAGTAAGTCTGAGTATTTTAAAATTGTAAATTGTAATTAATCGTGATTAATCACAGACTTTGGCTTGGCTTTGAATAGCTAAATTATAAGTTTTTAAATTGATTGACAGCACTAGATTTGATTGGTGGCATTAAAGTCGGCTGATTGCTGTTTAGTATTACATGCTAAACTTACCGTATTTGTGTCAGAATAATAAAAGCAACACACTTTATAATAACTGTTATGCATCAACACCAAGTATTTAGACATTTCACTTTTTTTCTGCTCAACATGATAATTTTTATAATGGCAGTTACAATATTTATCTCTTGTTTCATTTGCATGAGTTTGTCAGGCTGTTAACAAGCTCACAGCGGTGTTTTATTTTCAGATTTTCCCACTTTAACTTTACCAACTTGTTTATCTCTATTAGGGGACAGTGTGTTTACATCACGTTTGTGAACAGGACATTGTCTGGCAAATATTTATATAGATGGTTAAATCAAAAATGTCTTTGCTATTGATTTGTCCAGGATGATGATTTTGTTGTGAAGACACCTGCTATCTAACATGCTAGCTATTTCAATAAAGAATAAGTTTATGTCCATTATAAAAAAAAAAATACCCCCCCCCCCCCGACAGAATAGATGTGAAGACGACGATGATAATGTTACCGACACAACATCACCATAAACTCAGATTATCATAATGCATGCAAGGCTCTGAGCTACTGTGTCTCTTTTCTTTTGCTCATTGCTAGCCTACATATTTGCCTTCTAACACACAACATAACCTAAGGTCGAGAAGTGCATTTAGCGGATATCACTGACATGAATTACAAAAAAAAAAAAAATTTAAGTATGCCCCGTGCATACAGAATTACGGTTGCCTAAGCCCCTGCCCTGGGGTATTGAATTTTTTGGCACTTCAGGCTGTTTCAGGAAATCAACAACTGTCACAGTTTGATGTTATATTTTGTCGTTCTTAAAACTGCTATCCAAAATTGCCCCCTGTGCTCCATGCTCCCATCCTGTCAACAGCTTAGTCAGAGGATTGTCACGCTCTACAGTATATAATGTTACCATACATACTGTATATATGCATGTCTGGATTTCTGTTCACAGTAGAGAAGAAAATGTTTTTACAAATTTGTACATGTAAAATAGAACAGGAAAGACTAAGCTGATCTTTTTAGCTCATGGAAGAGCTGTGATTTATTTGTTTCATTCTCTGGGAAAAGAGTCCATGCAGTGAATTCTAATCACAGCACTACAGTTAAATAATCAGGATGAACGTCGGTTGGATCCAGATTATTGAGCGTGCTTAGTGTTGCCTTTAAAGGCAGCATTGATTGTTTTTTCCCCCCTATAAAACTGTAGACAGCTTCATAAGCACCGTTATAGAAAAAAAAAAAAAAGACAAATTTTTCCTTTGGGTGGTGCTTTAAATTCTAGAAGTTGCCAGATTTGCAACAGCAAGTCGAAAAGACAGCTGAGGACGCCTAATATAATGCTGTTCGCTATAATGCTGTTAACCTCATTAATCATGGCCTGGTGTCTGCAGATTCGAGAAGCAAGAACATGAAATATAAGACTATTGCATCTGGAGCTTTTATGTCGTCCAGTAAAAGTCATAAGCTACACTTTCCAAGATGAGTAATAGTCCAGAGGGATTTGTGTACTCACAGGTGTGTGGTCTGCTTGTGGAAACCTTGTGATAATTGGCTTATAGGGAAAAAAATGTTCTTTAAATCTTATTGAAAAATGTAATAATCTTAAAGACCCAAAACTCAACCTGCAAACTGAATATAAAGCTCTATAAGCTCTTACGTTTACCTTAAGTAAATTCATTTCTTATTGTGTGTGTGTGTGTGTGTGTGTGTGTGTTTGTATGTGTGTGTGTGTGTTTAAAGAATTCAAAGTTCAGTGTTATCAAGGGCTCTACTTCTCCTTATTTAAAATATAAATGAAAAGTTATTCTATTGGATTTCAAGGGCAAATAATACGAGTAAAGTGAATAAAGGAAGTGTTTCTATAGGAAAATAATCAACTATGAATTAAAAAGAACAATTTCTGTGGGTGCCAAAGACCTGCCTGTCTGGTCCGATCTCACAGAAAACCCAATGCAGCACAAATTGTTACACAGTCAATGCTGGCTACAATATAAAGGCACCAGCATACCCATTGCATCACAGCCTTCCATCTTTGGGGCTTAGCAGGCAAAGAGTTCAAGGTTGTTGATCCAGCCTCCAAATTTCCAGATCTCAATCCAATCTCAAATGGTACAGTCCAGTTTGTGCCAGCCAGACAAGTCAATCCATGAATGGAAGGTCCACCCTGCAACCTACTGAACAGCACCCCACAGATCTGCTGCCAATGTCCTGGTGCCAGACACACCATTCAGATGGGGAATGTACACAATACTGGGCTTAACTTTTTGCATTTTAATGTCATACTGTAGATGACAACCTTCGACAACCTTCCAGAGCAACCCTAGTGTCAGAACATCACAGTCGAGAACTGCCAGCAATAAAACCAGCATCCTAAGAGTTTTTTTTCCTAGGTGTACAGTATGGACAGAGAAACATTTTATTTTATAGAAATGGATACTATGTAAATGGAAAGAAACCAAAAGGATTAGAATAACTGACAGTTTTTACTTTTACATGTCTAAAGCAAATGCTGTTCATCGGGTGCTCAAGCCAGACAGGGATTTCTGATTGTGCAGAATAACAGAACAAGTTATGAGAGTAAAAAGTACCCCCGCTACACTAATGCACTTTTCCAGCATTTTCACTAGTGCTTGGATACCATCAAGGTAGAATGTTTTCTCAGTACGCCAGGCCATGAGTGTACTCGCTGTTTGACGTCTAAAACGCTGGCCTACCAGGAACTCATGTGAAAATGTCTTGGAGCGAGGTCAGGACTGTAAGTGGGACAAAACGTGTAACAAGTTCTTGGTAACAAGTTCTCTATCGATTTTTATTTTATTTATTTATTTTTTAAGGGTCAGCCGTTTTTGCTGAATGTTCACAGGTACAGTATGACTGCAGTGGGCTCTGAACCTCTGACCTTAGTCATTCACGGATATGCGACCTTCTTCAAACGTTTGCACCAAAGTGTCTCATCACCGTAATGTGTTAAAAACTCTAAAATCATTAAAAAATAAGAAATTTCAATCACAAGTTGTGTACAGTGCATAGTTTTGTTACCAGATTTATTTATGCAATACTTCATATTGTCTACTTTCTTTGGAATATCCAGCATCATTTCCAGCAGGGTCGTTCCACAACAGACTACTCTCAACTATCTCTTTTGTTTTTGTGTCAATTGTCATGATTTACTGTAGAATTGCCTCGTGGCACTGACTCACGGTATCCTCTAGCTAATCCTGTCCGTTTATACCCCCCATCCTTTACTTCAGATAGGGAACTTTGACAGACAAGTATGCCCAGCTGAATGTTACACTATCATCCTGCGTAAAATAGGAAGAAAGACAGATGGATGGAGTGAATGAATACTCCCAAATCTCTCTACCGATATATGACACATTTCTCAACTGTAATAGAGTGTGGCCTTGTTCTAGTGTACTATACTGTGTCCTCAACTGTGATGGAGAGACAGAGAAAGAACTAGAGACATGAGGTGAGAGAGGAAGGTAGACAGAAGAAAGGCTTATATTCTTTTTTTTTCGTTCCCCATCCTTTATTTGTAGTGGCTTTCAACAGGAGTCAATAACACCTTCCTGCAATTTATTGATCAACGTCTGTAGTGATTGGCTGTTAATCTGGTCTTTGAGTCTTTCAGATTTGTAGTTTAGTAATAATTGAGATTCAAAGAGCATCTTGTAATTTGCTTCTCATCAGTCTATTGCCCCCCTGATGGTTCTGTGTTGTCTATGATAAACATGCTCCAATACACTACACGTTGATAATGAAGCTTAATAATGCTTTGTACACAAATAAGCCATGCGGTTTTATTGTTCTAAATGGCACATGGTGCTGAATCACTTTCAATGAATATGCAGGACATGGGTTTATTTGATGATACTGGAACTATATAAAGAATAAATCATTTATGTATTTATTTTTATTTTTTTTTATGTGTCTTTCCAGCCAGAGCTGCTTTTTTAGAAATTATTTAACACTTTGTAGCCAATGGGGATTCAGGATCAACCACAGTGATGATGTTTACCTGGAAGTTTAATTTGCATATGTGGCATAGAGTTCAGTGCAAAACTCTTAAGCCATACCTCATTCCTATATATTAAATGAAATAAAATAAAATTGAAGTCGCTACGGTGGCATAGCACTGGGGTTACCACTGCAGCCTTGCACTTCCAAGGGTGAGGGTTCGATTCCCACATCAAGGTTGTGTGCATGGAGTTTGCATGTTCTCCCTGTGCTTGTTGGGTTTCCTCCCACATTCAAACACATGCCAATTAGGATAAATGGAGTTCCCAAATTTCCCGTAGTGTGTGTGTGTGTTTGTGCACTGTGATGGATTGGCAACCTGTCCAGGGTATACCCTGGTTTGTGCCCTAAGCCTCCTAAGTTTGGCTCCAGGCCCCCCCGTGACACTGTACACAGGATAAGCATTATAAAAGGTAAATCAATTAATGAATATGTAAACGCATAGATTAAATTAAAGAAATGGGAACAGGTGTTTTACTGTGACAGGCTGCAAAGTGCCTAAAGATACAATTTAAAAATGGATTGTTTATGCAACAACCTCATTTCCCCTCTTGTCTGTTCTACCCACTCAACATTAAAATAATTTTATATATCTGATTTAAATCTATACAATATATACAGAAAACGCCCCCTAAAACACACAATATCTGTGAATAGCCAACTGGTCCAACATTTCTGAGGGATTATGGGATTATGAATCAGTTTGATAGACTTTTATTTCAAGATAGTCTGAAATAAGACTGATACCCAAGGCTTAGATGGATTCATGTCTACCTCTTTGCCATTAGTACCAAGAAACCCATTCAATCAGGCCTGCTGCCAGAGGGTCAGAAATAAGGAAGTGCACGGTGTCTCAGGAACGGAAGCCTGCAGAGTGAAAATGGCAGTCCATCTCCTGATGAAAGTGCGGTGTCTGCCACCATCCACCGAGCTGCCAGTTAATGCTGAAGGATGAAGTGTCTTACAGCTTTATCAGCCTCACTCATCTTCAGAGAGGCCTTAATGAGGACACAGTCTCTCCATTCTTACTCCTGACTCCCAGGCTGGGAAAACAAGATCAAAAAGCCTCTGTGCTCCCTAAACTATGAATTTATCAGTGCCGCAGATTCGTAATTATCAATCAACGATCCTCTATCCATCACGTGTTATTTCAGCTGTGGGCTGAAGTACGTGCGCTCCCTAATTTGTTTACGAGCGATTGTTCTTTTTCTGAGAATGGCAAGAGCTTTTGTTTGACAAGAGGAGTAAGCTAAAATTTATTGAAATTTTCCATTACTGAATTTGGATATAAATAATGCATAGATGCAAGCTTTTAGATAAATGTTGCATGGTGGCAAAGTCTGTAAGAAATATACATAGAGTGGTTTGCCTGGGGATTTACTTTGAGCTCCGATCGATTTTTAATCAGAAGCTTTTAAAAATCATTAATTTATTTAATGTAAGTAATTGGTTTATCCTGATCAGGATTATGATGGCTTTCAAGCATATAATGGGAACATTGGTCATGAGACATCGGTTTACACCCTGGATCACAAAGAATAGTTTTTTTGTAAAAACATTTTTAGTAATCAGGATGCAGTTCCAAGACAGTAATTATATAATATTATAATGTGTCAATAATAATAATAATAATAATAATAATAAAAAACAATAATAAAATTAATTGTGTCAATGTAACCATTTAATTCTAACCAAGGACCCTGAGCCTATCTTACTCCTACCCTACTGGGCATGATGCTGGTATTGATCTCTGGATGCAATCTCAGTCTATTTCTATTAAACCATATGGCAAATTTGAAGTTTTGGAGGAAGGACGTAACCAGAGAACATGAAGGAATCCCATAATTGAACCTAAAGGACCTTCATGCTGTAAACACGACAACACTACCTGTTATTCCAAAAACTGCCGTCCAGTGTTGTCAACAAATACCCATGATGTGCCAATTTTGCAACATAGATGATTTTGATGATGGTGGAGACTGAAGTACATGGCCAGCTGTTCATAGCAAGTCCAAGTGCTGTACTAGAAGGCCAAACAGTTCAGGCTAATTGGGTCTGTTCATAATAAAAGGCAAATTCAGATTCATGGTCCAGGGGACATTGGATTTAATTGATATAATCCTCAAACCCAGGGCCCTGTCCAATCAGAGCTGCAGTGACAGTACGGCATGAGAGAAACACATCTCTGTTCCAGATTGAGTTTTCTGGGAGCACTAATGAGAAGTGTTTCATTACAGCTGTTGCTTATCTGCAACTTGCTCTCCTCTGTCATTAAACTCATTGTATCCATTCAAGCACCATTTTTTCTCTGCTGAGAAATCAGGTCAGTTTATTATGTGGATAATCACATATTTTGTTGGATGACTGGAATTGTGCTCATAGGAAGGCCAGTTGCCATTTCGGAAAAAAAAAGATTTTTTTTGGAATTGAAAGAGTTTTGGTTGTTTCCCAAGGCTCCACGGTGGCTCAGTGTTTAGCACTATCCCCTTGCATTCTAGGGTCCGAGTTCGATTCCCGCCTCTGTGTAAATGGAGTTTGCATGATCTCCCCTGCTTGGTGGGTTTCCTGTGGGAACTGCAGGTTTCTCCCACAGTCCAAAGACATGCATGTTATGCTAATTGCCATACAGTTTTACGTTTACATACTGGACCAGTGCACAAAGACACTTTAATAACCTCTGCACTAAGACACTTTGTTCTATGCATATTTGCACACACCGTACAATATATTTCAATTTGCACAGTATATTTCTATTTTGTACATCATATTTCTATTTTTATTTTTAGTTCTATTTTTTTTTTTTTTCCTAGCACAGTTCTTTTTTTATTTTTAGTTCTATTTTTCCTAGTTTAATTTAATTTTTTAATTTAATTTCTATCGTATTTCTTTTATTCATATTTATTTCTTATTTGTAAAATTTAACTCTCTTTTAGGGTCAATGGCAGTCGTATAATGCATTTCACTACATTTCACTACAATGCAAACTACACGTACTGTGTATGTTTGTGTATGTGACAAATAAAATTTGAATTTGAATTTGAATTTGAGTGTGCCCTTGGTCTCCTGGGATAGGCTCCAGGCCCCCCGTCACCCTGTATACAAGTGGTATAGACGATCAGTGAGTGAGTGAAAGTGGTTCAATTATGTGTATGTTTTTTAAAACTATTTAATTATTAATTAATTAATTTATTTTTGTAAGGGGCCATCCTCATCAAGTGAGGACTTCCTGCATTTCAATCTCAGTCTTTCCTCAGTTACAATCCACTCTGCACCATTCTTAGGATCATTCACGTCAAAGAGTCACTCTTCCCCTTGTGACGCGTCAGGTTAAGGGACCAGCCCTAAGACCCAACAGTAGCAACGTGCCAGTAGCAGTGATCTAGTCCCCAACCCTCTGATCAGCAACCTACAGTACTGTAGAGCCTCAACTGTCTGAGGCACCACTACCCCATACTAAGTGTCCATATTGTAGTACTACAGGCTAAATACCTTACCATAATTAAGTACATTATTTTTTATTATTCTAGGGTTGATCACATCAATATGTCACACTGGCGTTTTTGAAACATAAATTAATAATTCTTTCCCCCTGGCCACTGGTTTCACAAGGTCATATTGAAAGAACGGGAGCATTAAATTTCCTGCTAAGCAAAATTTTATGCTAAATACCATCCATCAATATAAACTACTGACATGATCAAGTGTAAAAGTTAAATACATTCTCTATTATATGCTTTCAAATAAAACCCAAATGACTCATATCCCATTTTGTTTTTCAGAAAACTTAGCTGCTGTGGTAGACCTACTTTATGAGAAATTCATAACACTACACATTGCCTTATTGAGCTATAAAGTCTTTTAGCGTGACAGGGTTTGGAAACAGTATATTTATAGCCCTTCATTGTTCAGCCATAATAAAAACTTTTGTAATGTAGCGTGATGTTCTGATAAAAATAATAATAATAATAATAATAATAATAATAATAATAAAGGTTGAAACAAAAATAACAAATGTTGTTTTGTTTTCTTTGTAAAGAATGAAGCCTGCCAAACATCATATTTTGCCCATCATATTGCAATAATATCAAATCACATTATATTACAAAATAAAACAGACTGTTTTTGTTGAAATCTTAAGATGTTTAAAGATTGCAACCTGTATCACAAAGTTTTAACCATTTGAGACCTGAATGCCGTAATATGAGGACATGAAATGTTCTCGCAAACTACACTATCCATATATCTTAGTGTGATTTTTATATGAGGACTGACGGTATAATTCTTTTGCCTTATTTCTGTCTGAAGATGATTAAATTTATACTGTAGTACAAGTGCAGATAAAGAGAAACACTAAGTAGAAAATGCAATGTACATAACAATAGAGTCTGGGTTTTATGAGATTAAATAAAGGTAGGTGATTCAATGATTGTCGTGCCAGATTGCCATGTACTGTAGATTCGTTCGTTATGTTTAATGGATGAGCCATGAGATGTTGAATGGGTTCATACAATAGAGTAAAAATTATATGATTTTTATTGAAGTAATCTTTCGCTACTGAATTGGGGCAGACCAAAATACTTAGGGTCTGTGGTTAAAGTTTTAATATAATTGTTCTGAAATATAAACATACGTTCAAGTCAGCCCCGGATTGTTTCATTGTGCAGAATAACAGGACACAGTCATAAGGTAAAAAACTACCTTTATTTCTCCATATAATTCCCTGATACACTAATGCACTTATCCAAGGGTTGCAATAGTGCTTGGATACCATCGAGGTAGAAAGTTCTTTCATTACACCGTAGCCAAAATTGGATTGCCTGCTTCATGCCTGAAATCTTGGCCTCCCAGGAACTCCTTAAAACTCAGCACATTTTAGTTCATTTTTATTTAAATTTAATCAACTATACAAACATGAAAAATTTTTTAACATAGGTAACGAAATAGCACAGATCCACGTGATCATGAGTTTTTCTGCTTGTTTTCGGGTATTTCTATGACAAAAAGGTACTAATAATGAGCTCATTTTGAGAGTTCTGCATTTTTGCGACGTCATTCCCATATTTCAGCAGTGGTAAAATCTACCCTTTAAAACAGTAATGATAACTTTTATTCTACCTGACGTGTCCGAAAACCCAAATACACCCAAAGTTTAAAATCTAATACCTCTCCATTAACACACTCTGGCAAGGCTTCCATATAAGCACATATATATTATTTTAATCATCTTTGACCTATGCTGTGACACCTACCTGTGCGGCATGAGTTTTATTAATGTCTCAAAAATGTGGAAATGGCTTGGCGCGAGATCAGGACTGTAGTGAAATGTGGCAATAACTCCAACGCAGAGTTCCTGTAAAGTGCAAGTGGTGTTGGTGAATGATTGTGTGTCGAGCTCCCACAGACAGATGTGTCCTTCTGCAAATTGGTGACAAGTTATCCATATATTTTCAAGGATAGGGCGTTCCACAAGCTGGATTTTAATGGGAATGAGTGCAGTGGGCTGGCTCGTTTTATCATTTACAGACACGCAAATCTTAAAAGGTTTTAACCATTCAATTATTTTACTAATACTAAAAGTGCTTTAAGTCTTCTGTAAATGTTGATCATGTTTCCACCTTTATTCATAAGAAATTGAATGAAATTGAATTGAATTAAAATTTCTTGAGACTTAAATGCCCATTATAGATCACTGTCAAGGACATTTTACATGTACAAAATTCCTTGAACTATAACTTTACATATGAACAAATGTTATATTTTTATGAAAAAACAAACAAATAGACCATGATATTCTTTTTAATCTCTATTTATTACCTGTACTCCAGTAAAGTAACCTGAACAGAAACACAGTAAGTCATTCAAACACCTTATACTGAGTTGTCATTTTTGTGCTCTTTAACATGAGTGGCTTTATTTCTCCTTAGTTTCTTGTCTTGTTTCTGCTACCAGGACTTTTTTCTTGCTGCCCTCCTCTTCCTCCACTATTGGAGACACACAACAGATGGTGCGGATAAATTTCACAACATTGCATTTTTTCCCCTATGCATTTTTTTCCTCCACAGAAGTGAGAAGAAATTCTGGCTCTTCCAGATGCTACAGTTTGTCTATTAGTGTCAGGAGGCTTTACTGCAGAACATTTGCTCCTTATAAAAGTCTGTTGGGCTTACGGTCTTCTTTGCTCTATTATATTCTCTTTAGTATACCTTCTACAGTTTCAGTGTTTTACATCAGCAGAGACTTTGTAATGATTTAGCAAATGATTTGATTTAATTGAGTCTCTAATGCACATTGCATTTATCACAATTCACTGCTTTAAAGATATCACTTGTACTTGTTATACAAGGCCATAATTATAATACAGTTTATATTCAAAGATGCTTAAAATATGCCTAATATATAAGCATAAAATATATAAGTAAATTCCTATGAAAGGCAACCACGCACCACCTTCGGAATAATCATTAGAAAATGTAATCGTGATCATAGCTAAACTTAACAAATAGAAATTAATGTTGTTAAGTGTTATGGTGTAATGGAGTTCCCTTTCAAAGGCTACACTCGATGCTGCGTAAAAACGCTATGGGAACAGCTTTTCATGTTGCCGGTTGTGAAGCATGTGTGTATCACTTGGCATGTGTGCATGTGTGGCTTCTCGTGAGTATGTAGAAGAGGCTTATTCTTGCTTCTGTGGAAATGGAAGTAGCTACCTCTGAACGCTCCTCTAAGGAAGATAGAGAGTATGAGGAGCTGCTTAAAGTCATAACACGTGCAGTCGAGTGGCTGCACATTGATTGGCCACAGGAGCAAGTCTTTCCTAAACGCTCAAAATTAGACGACATATTTCTGTCGGTTGGCCAGGAGATGGAGCCACAACGTCGCTCTCTCCCCTTTTTTGATGACCTCCACAACGAATTTACTCATTAATGGAGCAAGCCTTATTCATCCCGTATTTTTGTACCATCGACTTCGACGTTTTATACGAATATCGTTGAAGCAAAAGCACGTGGTTACATGGTGATACCTCAGGTAGAAGAGACGCTCGCGGGCTATCTCTCTCCTGGGACATGATCCACAGGTCAAGCCGGCGCTTCTTTGCACACCATGGCGGTCTTGCAGGCGTATCAGGCCGACCTGCTAAAAGATTTGAGCACGAGCAGCACTGTGAAAGAGTTAGCTTTCACAGAATTACGCCCGGCGACTGACTTGGCCCTTTCGTGCGACCAAGCAGACAGCCTGTGCTATCGGTCGTTCCATGGCCTCCCTGGTGTCCGCAGAAAGGCACCTGTGGTTAAATTTGACAGGCATCAAGGATAAGGATCGAACATTCCTCTTTGATGCCCCTGTCTGACCTTTTGGCCTGTTCAGCGACGCTGTAAATTCCGTCGCCACCAGGTTTCGGGAGGCTAGACTTTATGAACAGGCTTTTGGGAAATTTCTCTCACGCCGTGCTCAAGAGTCGAGACTGTCGGCCACCCAAAAGACACAGAAAGGCACAGAAAGACAGCAGCCGGGCACCCCCTCGTAAAGACTGGGGTACGGCTCGCCGCCGCTCACAAGCAGCCTCAAAGGGGTCAGATTGCCCCACTGTTTTCTTTTCGCTGTTTTCGTTTCAACAGCATGGTTACCACTTCCGTGATACCGGAAAGGGCGCATCTGTTGATTCTCGAACTGCAGGCATTGCTGGAAAAAGGGGCCATAGAACAGGTTCCCCCTCCAGACATAGAGTCAGGCTACTACAGTCGTTATTTCTTGACTCCCAAGAAAGACGGGGGGCTGCGTCCAATCCTAGATCTTCGCGGGCTGAACCGCTATATCAAAAAGTACAGATTCAAGATGTTGACTGTCAAAATCATTGTTTCACAAATCCAACCAAGGGATTGGTTTGTGACAATAGATCTGAAGGATGCATATTTTCACATAGAAATTTTGCCACAACACAGAAAGTTCCTGAGGTTCGCTTTCGGGGAAAAAAGCTTACCAATATCGGGTCCTTCCATTTGGTCTAGCTCTATTATCCTGCACATACACAAAGCGCAGTCCTGGCTCCCTTGCGACAAGGGCATCCTTATTTTAAATTACATAGACGACTGGCTCATTCTGGGCCAGTCACAGGAGCTAGCGCTTCGACATCGGGATGTCGTCCTAGCTCATCTCCATTCATTAGGATTGAGACTCAATGCTGCGAAAAGCATTCTCTTTCCGGCTCAGAGGATAACATACTTGGGTGTCATTTGGGATTCGATTGTTATGCGGGCACAGATGTCTCCTGCTCGTATCGAATCAATTCTCAACGCCCTGAAGGAAATCAGGCTAGACCGGAGAGTGACTGTACATCACTTATGAAAATGTTTAGGCCTCATGGCAGCTGCATCCACGATGATACCTTTGGGCCTTCTGCACATGAGAGCTTTACAGTTGTGGCTAAAAGCCAGGGGACAATCCCCGAAGGCAAATAAGGGTTACGTGCAAAGGACTTCGTACCCTTTCTATGTGGTTCAGACCCCGGTTCCTGACTTTGGGTCCCACTCTAGGTCCATCTTGTCGTCGCAAGATGCTAACGACAGATGCTTCCCTCACCGGCTGGGGTGTGGTCTTGGGTGGCTGTCCAGCCCAAGGGAGCTGGAGAGGCCATCTTCTTGCATGGCCCATCAATTGCCTCGAAATGATGGCTTTATTCTTGGCCCTACAGCATTTCCTCCAGCAGTTGAGAGGCTACCATGTTCTAGTGCGGGTGGACAACACATCGGTAGTCTCCTACATAAATCGCCAGGGCGGACTGCGCTCGCGCCACTTAAACAAGCTAGCGCACCAGGTTCTGCTTTTGGCACAGGACAAGTTCCTGTCCCTCAGGGTGATTTACATTCCAGGGCACATGAATGTGGGAGCAGACTTATTGTCCAGACAAGCTGTGACACATGGGGAATGGAGGCTCCATCCCGAAGTAATCAGTCATATCTGGGAAAAATCCTTTACAGCAGAGGTGGACCTCTTTGCCTCCCAAGAGACAGCACAATGTCCCCTCTACTTCTCTCTGACTCGTCCAGCTCCCCTGGGTCTGGACGCCATGGCCCATACGTGACCCAAATTACGCCTTTATGCGTTTCCTCTGATAGCTCTGCTCCTGGGAGTCCTGGTGAGGGTCCGTCAACAGCGTTTGCACCTTTTATTGATAGCGCCCTGTTGGAGGACCAGAGTGTGGTTCTCAGACCTTATATCTTTCCGAGCTTTGGAACCTTCACGTTTGACCCCTGAACGGGACCAACTAAGGCAAGCTGGTCTTTTAGCCAGCGTTATTGATACTATTTTAAATGCTAGGGCTCCCTCCACTAGGAAAGCCTACGCCCTCAAAGGAAAGGATTTGAAAGTTGTTGCATGACGAAGCAGGTAGACCCAGTCCACTGCCAAATTGTTTCAGTGCTGGAGTTCCTACAGGAAAAGTTGTCCTCGGGCTTGTGCCCTAGTACTCTCAGGACGTACATAGGCACTGTTTCAGCCTGCCACGTTCCGACTGATGGGGTAACAGTGGGAAAGCACCCTAAACGGAGCTAAACGGTTAAGGCCACGCCACTAGAGCCGTCTGACCCCTAAGATGTTTTTTCTGATAGCCATTACCTCTCTGAAGAGAGTTGGAGATCTGTACGCCTTGTTAGTCTCCCCATCCTGCCTAGACTTTGCCCCTGGGCTAGTCAGGGCCATTCTGCATCCTCACCAGAACTATCTTCCGAAAGTTCCATTCTCAACTATGCACCCTGTTGTTCTTGAAGCCTTCTGTCCTCCGCCTTTTACAGCTCCAGAGCAGGAGAGACTTTCTCTTAATGTGTCCAGTACATGCTCTTCAGATTTACGGGCGCCATGTTGTTTTTATTTTTTGTTTAGCGAGTTTAAACTGCATTTCCCAGAGTGCACCTCGGTCTGGTGATGGGAGCGTTTACCTGAACCGAGGTGGCTAATTAAGTTTAGTTATAAATATACTTTTGTTCCGTTGTTCTTTGTCTGGCATTTGTTTAGTTAAGTGGGTGTGAATGTTTCTAGTTCTTGGTGTCATGCAATTTCCCAAAATGTTCCTCGTTCTTAGTGTCATACCATTTCTCTTAGCTCCTGGTTTGTTCAACTCTTGGTTCTGTTTTGTTTACGTACTGTTTATGTACTGTTGTGTTAAAGTGTGGTTTAGTTTCCTTGCTGTAATGTTCTAAGGTATTGTTTCAGTTCATCTCCTACACTCAAAAAAAAAAAAAATAACTTGTTGAATGAACATAATTATGGAAAGAATTTCCATCTGATTTAATGGCTTTATTTCAGCATTAAGCAATTTTGTTGGCCAAACTTAATGTTCTTAGGTTCAGTCAAATTAATTTTATTAGGTTCATTTAACTTATTTACTACAGCTGCGTCCAACATAATTTAATACTGTTAACATAAATTAATAGAGATTTTTTAAATCAGCAGTAACTTACAAATTAGGTCTCAATTTAAAAAGATGTACAAAACATAAAACACCACAAATAAGTATTAATTATAGAAAAAAAATTAAACACTTACAGAAACGTTTTGTACTTTATAACTGTACGTTATGACTTAAATATAACCGTTAGATACAGTTAGTCAGGAAACTCCTGAAGTCAGATGCAGACAGGACACTTTTCAGTCACAAACTGCTGTGAAATATAGAGATAGAATTAAAATTCATGATACTTAATTTAGCAAATAAAAAATAATTATACTTTGTTCCTTTCGCTTCACAACTCATGAGAACAGACCGAAACCACAACCGAACCGCAGATTAAGCACGCGCATATATACTCAGCAAAAAAAGAAACGTCCTCTGAGTTTTAACTGTTTTTACTTTCAGTAAACTTAATGTGTAAATATTTGTATGAACACTAAAAGAGTCAACACCATAAGACATAAACTAAAAATCAATGTGTCCCTGAATGAAGGGAGGCTTAAAATCAAAAGTACCAGTCAGTATCTGGTGTGGCCACCAGCTGCTTGAAGAACTACAGTGCATCTCCTCCTCATGGACTGCCTATTGCGGACAGTCTGAGCACTGATGGAGGGATTATGTGTTCCTGGTGTGACTCGGGCAGTTGTTGTGGTCATCCTGTACCTGTCACGCAGGTGTGATATTCGGATGTACCGATCCTGTGCAGGTGTTGTTACACGTAGTCTTCCACTGCAACGATGATCAGCTGTCCTTTCTGTCTCCCTGTAGCGCTGTCTTAGGCGTCTCACAGTGCGGACATGGTGCGGACAAATCTGTGGGCAATCTGTGGCAGTCCTCATGCCTCCCAGCAGTCCTCATGCCTCCCTGCAGCATGCCTAATGCACGTTCACGCAGATGAGCAGGGACCCTGGTCATCTTTCTTTGGGTGTTTTTCACAGTCGGTAGACAAGTCTCTTTTAGTCTCCTGCGTTTTTATAACTGTGACCTTAAATGCCTACTTTCTGTAAGCTGTTAAGGTCTTAACGACCATTCCACAGGTGCATGTTAATTAACTGATTATGGTTAATTGAACATGCATGGAAAACATTGTTTAAACCAGTGGTTCTCAAACATTTTCTGTCATTCCCCACTTAAGAGGGTGGGCGAATTTTCAAGCCCCACTTGTCAACAAAATGATAACAAAAACGGCCAAGTGTACTTTTTATTGAAATATCAATTTCTAAACCGATAAGTTCAAAAGAGATAAAATACACGTGCAATTGTTATAAGTGTCTTCCTACTTTGTTGGGTCTCATGCTGTCTGCTGCCAGCGGTTTAAGACACAAAACACACATGGGTCTCTCCTCTGCCACCACCATCCCCACCATGAATCCAAGCGCAACATACAGTAGGCTTTATCATGTTTTCCTTTCGGCTGGGTTTTTAATTAGGCTAATGATGCTGAATCACCTGCTTTTTTGTGGTCCATGCAACAAATGTATCCATTGATGTTATTATGCTCACTACATACAGTACGCTACTGAACAGGTGGTGTTAGCTCAAAAATGCCCCCCCCCCCCCCGCCACGGATTGCCCCCCCTACATAATCTCTTTCAAATAATATATTAAAACATAAATTCATAGGTTTATGGTTTACAAATTACAAATTATAACAAATGAATTTAATTATTAAGTAAGCAATATTAAAAAATGTATAGGGGAAAAATATATAAAATATATATTTTTTTCATATACAACATGTTTATTTTTATATAGCTTGTTTTATAATAAAATTGTTTCCTGTAATTTTTCACCACAAAAAGTATTTATTTATTGCAATTTGTAATAAATAATTTGTTATTTGTACATTGACAAACCCCTGCAAAATAATCATTTTTGGGGATTTGTATTAATCGTCTCGACGGCTGTCACGTGCCTGGGGTTAATTATAATAGTAATAATATATTTGATAATAATAAACCTTTGAATGTCCTAATATAATATTTGACAGAGATTATGTAGGGGGGCAATCCGTGGCAGGGGGGCATTTTAGCGCATAACACCTGTTTGTGTCCGCAGTAAAGTTAGTCTTATATTCGCATCTTCGAATTCAATAGCTGCGTAAATAAACCTGCAAATAAGATACCCACATATATTTCCTCTCTAGATTGTCTTTGAGCTACATCCGCCTTAAATTATACATGTTTAAAAGCATTAACACCATTATTCTCTACGGCGCAACAAATGATTTAGGGATCATCGCAAAATGACGCACACCAACAAAAACCTAGAACGATATTGATCTTCCCTTCTGTTCAGCGCCTGAAGGATCAAAAAGCAACTTTGTTACCACACTAAAAACTAGAAATGCCAGACTAGTACTACCTGATAAAATAGTAATTTTTAACAAAAATACAAAAACATCAGCATACACATTGGAATAAATGAAATGACATATATAATACCGAATGTTTCCTTATATATAGTTCCTCTGAACTTAACATGCCGACGTTAAACCGTTATTGTTGCACTATGGTTTCACTTTTTCTCTAATTTTATTTTAATTTACTTGTATTAATGATCCATTTCTTTGCGTGTGATTGTTTAGTTTCGAGTGTCCAATCTTTATTGTCAATAAAGAAAAGCATGAATTAGAATAGGTACTTTCCTATAATTTTCCACTAATTCCCTTCCGTTCATTGCGCCCCACCTGTCATGTCTGTATTCCCCATTAGTGGGGAGCGCACCACACTTTGAGAACCACTGGTTTAAACCCTTTACAATGAAGATCTGTAAAGTTATTTGGATTTTTACAACATTATTGTTGAAATAGACAGTCCTAAAAAAGGGGCGTTTCTTTTTTTGCTGAGTATATAACCGTCGATATTTTAAGTGTGTTTAAAAATACAAGAAATAGCTTACACCAAAATAATGTGACTAAACATCGCTAAACAGCAGGTGACATTTATGTTCAGTATTCATTTCTATTTAGAAAGATGGGAATTAATTCCTGCTTACCTTTACCACACGGGCGCCAAACGTTTGTCTCCTCAACACACTGTGTTCTCTTCTCGCGATGTTTGCTCTGATATTTCCGGTTTTCATAGTGACAAGATCTCTTTGGTTTATCTTAACATAATTGAATCTAATACATGTTAAGTTGTTGAATTTCATGCAAATACAACACAATTTATTCATGTTTATCTTGGAAACATGAAATTATTATGTACAAAACACATACAGTGGAACCTCAGATTACAAGTAACATGGTTTACGAGTGTTCTGCAAGACGAGCAAAGATTTTTAATACATTTAACTTGAAAAACGGGCATTTTCTTGGTTTACGAGCACCGAGTATCATGTTTTGCGCATGCGCTTCTTGTTTAGACGCCGAGCGTCACGTGATTACAACTGAGCCAACGGTTTTTCTCTCTCTTGCGCTGTGGAATCGTCTTCCCTGCTGGGTCTTAGTGCTCGTTTCTTACTGGTATAATCAACATCTGTGCACGCGTGTACTGTTTACTATAACAATGTGGGCCGGCTGTGTGTGTTTGTGTAAAACCCTCATTCACAAACACACACGCGCGCAGAAATGAAGGCAAGAGACACACACTCTGCTCTCCGAAGAAACTCTGTCGCAAATCTTTTCAGTAAGGTGCTGGGTCGTTTGTTTGTTTGTTTAACTTTACAGCAGTGATTGTTAGTTTGCGCTCACACAAGTGTCTTAAGCGACGTTTATTGCTTTTTTTTTTTTAGATTAAACAGTGTAGCGGGAGAGAGACGTTGATTTATGACCCCTGTTTACGGAAGTGTAGTCCCGTGCGGGAGATGCATTGTGGGTAATGTAGTCCGGTGTGTGTGTGAACGCGAATGTGAGATTTAAGTTAGGATATTGAGCCTGAGTTTTGTTTCTCAGTAGTTTTTTTTTTTTTTTAGTTATAACCTGACAATGCAGAAAATAAAAGAACGGGCATCGACGAGTTTGTCCATCTCATCATTACACCAGCATGGATTAACGGGCTGTTACGCTGTCGCGAGCAACATAAAAAAAAGTCTTTCCGTTAATGTGTGTGTGAGTGTGTTTAAACGAGAGAAGAAAGTTTTAATGTGTAAGATGAGGAATTGGAGACAGGAGGGGCTAAAAGCAAGAGTCTCTACTTACTCTAGCCTCACACACACACACACACACACACATACACATACACACGCACACACATACACAGCGCCTGCATGCACAAAGGGAAACGCTTATCTGCCGGGATTTATTTTTAACTTTTTTGAAAGGTAACGTGCAGGTTAATTTGTTTTATTTTTACTTAATATTTTGTATTAATCATTTTTATGTATTAATTTTTTTGGGCTGTAGAACGAATAATTTAAGTTTCCATTATTTCTAATAGGAAAATTACATTTGGTTTACGAGTGTTTTGTAATACGAGCCCAGTTCCGGAACGAATTATGCTCGTAATCCGAGGTTCCACTGTATTACATTTTAGTACATGTAACAGGTAGCCATGTTCATTTTTTTGAGTCTAGCCTGTATGTTCTCCTAGCCAGTACATTCTCTCAGTCTTGTTTAGCTTAAAGTCTTGTTTAGCTTTATGTTTTACCCCTTACCATGGGTCAATACCATGTTTTGGGCAATAAAAGTAAAAGTTAAATAATGTTGCAAATAATGTGTGTTAAGGTTAACATTGTATTTTATATCTGTTATTCCCTAGGCTTTGGTTGAGCATTAGCAATGTTCTAAGATATCATGATATCGACAACGGTCTCACCTAGCCAGTGCTTGATTGACATTTTTATATTAATTTATACAATAGTAGCAGCACCTCAGCTCTGAATGCTTCATGTGGTTATTGATTAGAGTTTTGAGGAGCAACATCACTTCATTATTTATTGTAATACTGTAGGTGCTTGAGGAATTATAAAAAAACAACACAGTGCAGCTCTTCAAATCAGCACAATGCAAACAGCAACTGCTCAATTGACCGATCTGGGGAAATTGACTCACTATAGCACTATTAAGGGGAAAAAAAACATTGTGTTTTTCTCTGCCAGTTCAATATGTTTGGAGGCTTGGGAGAACCCTTCAAATATTTTCTACTAATTATAACAAAATACTTTTGTTTTGAGAATGACATAAATATTAACTTTCTTAAGGTCTACTGCTTTACTGTTTTTAGATATTTTTGTCAGATGTAACTATGGTATACTCAAGTATAATTACAAGCATTTCTTATGTGTTAAAGGCTTTAATAGACAATTACATTAAGTTAATGCAAAGAGTCAGTATATTTGCATATGGACTGCTAGGACTGGGGTAAAGCTCTTTTCTTCTGGTGAAGCCCCTTTCTGTCATCGTTTGAGGCAGAAGAAAAGGTGAACGTTACCATCAGTCAAATCTAATCATTGTTTGTTATTATTTATTTCATTATAAACCCATAAACTTCATGGTAGTATTATGGTATGTACTATTATACTTCGATGAATACCATGATAGGTGCTTTGCCGCTTCAGTGGGTACTGTGGTAGCACTATAATCTATGCATGTCTACAAACCATTGTGATACTTTGGTCAATACCATGGTACTTATTGGGTACCACAATGTCTATTAGTTAATTAGGTATCCAATATATTATTGTATTGTTTTTAGGACATTGTTTTTCTGGTATAGTACAGGCAGTACCATGTTATTAAGAGTTTCAACTAAAATTTTAATCTAAATTATATATATATATATATATATATATATATATATATATATATATATATATATATATAATAGGATTATTAGGAACACTTGTTCAATTTCTCATAAATGCAATTATCTAATTAACCAATCATGGCAGTTGCTTCAATGCATTTAGGGGTGTGGTCCTGGTCAAGACAATCTCCTGAACTCCAAACTGAATGTCAGAAAATTAAGACTGGAAAAATGTTGCCTGGTCTGATGAGTCTCGATTTCTGTTGAGACATTGAAATGGTAGAGTCAGAATTTGGCGTAAACAGAATGAGAACATGGATCCATCATGCCTTGTTACCACTGTGCAGGCTGGTGGTGGTGGTTTAATGGTGTGGGGGATGTTTTCTTGGCACACTTTAGACCCCTTAGTGCCAATTGGACATCATTTAAATGCCACAGGCTACCTGAGCATTGTTTCTGACTATGTCCATCCCTTTATGACCACCATGTACCCATCCTCTGATGGCTACTTCTAGCAGGATAATGCACCATGTCACAAAGCTCGAATCATTTTCAATTGGTTTCTTGAATATGACAATGAGTTCACTGTACTAAAATGGCCCTCACAGTCACCAGTTTTCAAGCCAATAGAGCATCTTTGGAATGTGGTGGAACGGGAGCTTCGTGTCTGCAAGATGCTATCCTATCAATATGGGCCAACATTTCTAAAGAATGCTTTTAGCACCTTGTTGAATCAATGCCACGTAGAATTAAGGCAGTTCTGAGGGCGAAAGGGGGTCAAACACCGTATTAGTATGGTGTTCCTAATAATCCTTTAGGTGAGTGTATATGTGTATAATATATACAGTATATATATATATATATATATATATATATAGGAGGACCAACTCTATATATATATATATATATATATATATATATATATATATATATATACATATAAGACCTTCAGTCTTCAAGACCAAAAGTAAGTAAGTTAGACAATTTGAGACTATAACATAAACATAAACATCGCTACAGAGGACACTTTTGTACTCTTCACGCAGATTGAAAATTTGTAATGAACTTCTCTGAACCATTATATCTGTCCATCAAACTGCTTTCTTGAAACTCTGTTATTTCCATAACAGGTGAATCACTTTTATAATCGCTTTTACGTCATCTTCAGGATTTTTAGATGTGCATAGATTACAGAAACACAAGTCCCGAGGTCATGCTCTTCATCTCATCAGCTAAAACTCAGAGCAAAATTCACTTCCTTTTGACTTTCCAAACTCCAAATGATTTTATGCATTAGGAACAGGAACATGAGTCATCCATAATAGCAGTGAATAGGTTGAGGTAATGGCTGTTCAAAGAGATTAAGTGTGTGTGTGTGTGTGTGTGTGTGTGTGAGAGAGAGAGAGAGAGATTAAGCTTTGTGCAGTGTAGCCATCATTGAAGATTTCACACGTTTGCAGGAGTCATGTGGTCTCTCCCCAAACCCTTCCTAGTTTGATTTGCTGCCAGCATTTTAAACCAAACATTACCTTCCCTTCATCTTCCTCTGTAACTGCATTATATAACTGTCACTTTCTGTTACACTGGGACGAGGCAGAGGTGAAAAAACAAAGCAGACAGGATGCTTCAATTTTAGGCACTTTCACAACACACACACTGTCTTCTCAGATCTTGTTCACATGTATATGGATATTTCCGAGAACAACATCATTTTTGAAAATACCTCAGTCTGCTTCACCCCAGTGATAGCATGTCATAAACTGTTATGTCAAGTGTCTCGAGAATAACGATAAAGGTGGTAGAAAGAGCAAAAGGCAAAAAAAAGACAATCGTGGATACAAGTGCTTAAAAAAAAAGACAAAACACAGATACATACTTTATGTATGGCATGGACTGGTGGGGGAAGAAAAACCCAGCTAAATGGAATTCCAGTTGAAAGTCATTTCTTTAGATCTTGTAGCAAAATTTTGATTCTGTGGAGTGGTGGAGGATTCAGGAGCAGGATGGCAAGTAGCATGACCCCATGTCTCAGCAAGAGATTTTAAAAGCAAATCAAAGTCTAAATTTTAATACCCCATGTTTTTGGATAGGTTTGCATAAAAAAAAAAAAAAAAAAAATATATATATATATATATATATATATATATATATATATATATATAGACAAAAATATTTGCCCAAACCAGCAATGACGTATTCAAATACATATACTTCAATATAGAGTTGGTCCTCCTTTTGTAGCTATAACATCTTCCATTCTTCTTGGAAGGCTGTCTACAAGATTTTGGAGTGCATCTGTGGGAATCTTTGCCCATTTGTTCTGTATAACATTTCTAAGGTCAGGCATTGATGTTGGATGAGAAGGCCTGACTCGCAATCTACGTCCCAGTTTATCTTAAATGTGCTTGATGAGGTCAGGGCTCTGTGTTAGGTCCGCTTAAGTTTTCCACACCAAACTCATCAAACCATCACTTTCCATTTATTTACCATCTAGTCCTTGCTTTTTGCACTAGGTATAGTCATGTTGAAAATAAAACTGTTGCCATAAAGTTGAAAGCATAGCATTGAAGATGTCTTGGTATGCTGATGTATTAAGATAAGTGGCCTGAATTCAATAATTAACAGTTGAAGGTAGACAAAGTTGAAGGTAGACAAAAGACATAATAAGGGACTCAGTTTTGCTCAAAAATTAAAAAAGCCTTTATTGGTCCAACCCTAGGCAAATTTAAAATTGACCTTGATGCTTTAGCACAGATGAACCTTTACCAGAGTGCTGAGGCAAAAAGAATGTCATTATGTAGTGACAACATAAATGCATAAACATAAATGCATGACATAACTCATAAAATAAATCGATAAAGAACAAGAAAAAAATAAGACAAACAAGTTTCAAGCTTTTGAAACAACCACAATAATAAAAAATAGCATGAGTTTGTAAACGATTTCAAACTGGCCATGAAGTCACCAATAAAAGTAAACCAAGCAGGACTCAAAATACTTACAGAAAATCAATCCAAAACACCCCTTTATATAAGCAGTCAACATGAAAAAGCACTGTATCATCCCCTGTAGGATAAGTAATCATGCCTGAAATTAATATGCAGGATACAAATACAATTCGGTGCACATAAAGAAGTCTGTAGAAGAATGCTTTAAAAAATTTTTTTATACAATTCAGGAAAAGGAAATTTGTGCAATTTATATTATATTAATATAATGCTAATAATACTATCATAAAATGATCATATACAGTGAGGCAAAAAGTATTTAGTCAGCCACCAACTGTGCAAGTTCTCCCACTTGAAAAGATGAGAGAGGCCTGAGAGAGAGATTTTTATCATAGGTATACTGTACCTTAACTATGGGAGACAAAATAAGAAGAAAAAGAATCCAGAAAATCACATTGTAGGATTTGTAAAGAATTTATTTGCAAATTATGGTGGAAAATAAGTATTTGGTCAAGAACAAAATTTCATCTCAATACTTTGTTATATACCCTTTGTTGGCAATGACAGAGGTCAAACGTTTTTTGTAGGTCTTCACAAGGTTTTCACACACTGTTGCTGGTGAGCAGTGATGTTTAGGGGCTGTCGCTGGGCAACACGGACTTTCGACTCCCTCCAAAGATTTTCTATGGGGTGGAGATCTGGAGACTGGCTAGGCCACTCCAGGACCTTGAAATGCTTCTTACGAAGTCACTCCTGGCTCCTGGAAAGACCCAGACACATTTCATCTTCAATGCCCTTGCTGATGGAAGGAGGTATTTACTCAAAATCTCACGACACATGGCCCCATTCATTCTCTCCTTTACATGGATCAGTCGTCCTGGTCTCTTTGCAGAAAAACAGCCCCAAAGCATGATGTTTCCACCCCCATGCTTTACAGTAGGTATGGTGTTCTTCAGATGCAACTCAGCATTCTTTCTCCTCCAAACACGTCAAGTTGAGTTTTTACCAAAAAGTTCTATTTTGGTTTCATCTGACCATATGACATTCTCCCAATCCTCTTCTGGATCATTCAAATGCTCTCTAGCAAACTTCAGACGGGCCCGGACATGAAGTGCAAAAAAAATTAGCTACTAAGTTTACTGAGCATCCTGTAAATTCACCCACAGTCGCTTGTTTTTTTTTGCATGCAAAACCCAGCAGCTTCCATTTTGATTTTGATTTATTTATTTATTTATTTATTTAAAATGGTTGCCTTAACTTTTAATTTCGCGGTGAAATTCTAATCTTAAAAATTAGAATTTTATTTGTGCTGATGCGATAATAAACTTATAAATTGACAAAAAAAAAAAAAGAATTCATAACAAACGTATAGTACTAAAGTACGTACTATACCAAAGTGCTGGATATGATTTTTGCATAATTCTGTACATCTCAAAAAACTAAATATAGTAGTCCTTAAGACCCAGAGCATTTTTTGCATTTTATGTTTAAATAAATATATGTAGTATTATTTCAACCAACTATACAAACATCACCACTCATCTCATCGTCTATAAGGCTTTATCCTGTATTCAGGATAATGATTTCTAATGAGTTGTGTTTGTGTGTCCTCCTGTTTTTGTAATGATTATCCATGAGACAGTGAGCATTTTCTGTCTGTATTGCAGGTTGTTTTTGATTGGTGCCTTCACGTTTTCATGATTGTGATTGCTTGTCATGCAGAAACAGTATCATTGTTTCCTTGTGGAAATTTTTATTTATAAGTTAGTTTTATCATGCGTTTATTTTGTATTTCTTAAGTTGTCACTACAGAATGAGATTTGACATATTTCCCTGACATTTGCACTCTGATGAAGACTTGTGTTGGTCAGGTTTTAGATTTTGCCTAGCCATGGACCGATAAAGGCTTTTTTAACTTTTTGAGAAAGACTGTGAGCCTTGGAAAAATCTTTTGTCTGCCTTTGAATACTCTACACAGGTGGTTTAAGTTGCACTCTGCAACTCTTCAAGTCTGTGTAACGCATTGGCAGAGAACACCTCCACTTTAAGGTGAAAATATTTGGACCTGATTGGATCTAAGGGTGCCAAAGTCTCAAAACACATTGAAATGTAACTATAGAGAGCTAAAAATAATTTTAGGAAATAATGATGCATTATTCTTATCCTTCTCATTGGGCCTGCTTATTTAAAATTTAAGCATGGCTGCCGAAAGGGTAAAGACCACTGCCTTGACGTTCCCAAAACCCCCGTTCCCAAACAGACATCATCGTGTTTGACTTACATCTGTGGTCGCACCAAAAGAGGATCGGACGAGGCCGGCTGTCTGTGACTGCAACCAAGCAGTTGAGAAGCCTGTAAGAGCCACTGTACTGTAGACAATTCCACTTCGCCACTCTGCAAAAGGGGCGTTGCCATGGGCCCTTGTAAAGGAGTATGGATTTTATAAATAAGTGCCGAAACACCAAACATTTCCCGAAAGAGAAAAGGCCACTGCCTTAAAGTTAAGGCCCCCTTACCTAGTCGGGATCGCTGCTTCAGCTCCTGGAAAAGTGTCAGCCTCATCATAAATAATATCATGATCAAAAATAAGAGAAAATTTGTTCGTATATTGCTTTTTGCATGAGGCGCATTGTGTAACTTTGTCTTCATTATCATGTCTCAACACTATAGCCTGTCACACTGTCAGCTACGTCATGCGTGTCTGGTGTATAACTCTGAGCTTCAGCAGTCGACTGAGAACTTAAACTGAATTAATTCCAGTGTTCCCGATTTAAACATCTCCCACCCGAAGGAGAATATGGTAGAACGAAAAACGTCCCTGCAGACTTCCTCATGCATAACTCTGCTCATGAGGAACAACCTAACGAGCATTAGCTCAGAGAGGATTACTGCTTAATTTCATTTCACACTGTGCTAATAAGTTTGACACGAAGACAACCGGAGCCTCGGAAATCTTCTCTCCTAATGTAGGAACGTGTCACCACAATTCATTTACGTCCTCTTCCCAAATTCAAAGCACCTTTAAAGATAACAAATTACATCAAGGAGAAAGGCAGTGGAGCCATTAATTGGTTTAACTTTGTTGCTTTAATTAGGACTTCACTGGGGACAGAGATAAAGGATGTGAGCATGTGATCAGCTTAAACATCTTTTCCACTCCCCCTCTGTATCATAATTACCCTGCTTTTATTCCTGTGATCTTAGTGTGCACAGGCTTATCTTGTTGATTTTTAAAGTTCAGAATAAAAATGAGCCCCAAAATGGCTGAAATTATTAAAAGCACTGTACTATTATTCTATTATACCTCATCATTTTAACATTATCAGTTATAATGTCATTATTTAGACTGATCTTATTATTTTCCATGACATAATTTTATATATTTTATTAAATTATTATTTTGAGATTTCAAGATAAGATTGCTTTAATGGATAGCTTGTTTTGACTTTGTTTGCAACTTTGTTATTTCAAGGCATCGTGTTGCCATCTTGACATATTGTTCAGACTTGAAGAATGAAGTCTGTAATGATGATATTAAGTCATCATTTTAAGTTATCTTGTTATTATGACAATAATAGTCATATACGTATTGTATAAAATCTTAGTCATTTTAGAATATTACCTTTATCCACTTTATTATTATTTATACACCTTTATTTAGAATGATCTCATTATTTTAAGACATTATGTCTTTTTTAGGGCGGACAATATTAACGCATTAACAAGTGATTAATTTAGAAATTCTAACAAGTTGGGATTTTTTTATGATAATTAAGAAGTTTGATCCTCATGGCTTCCCATAATTGCAGTGCGGTTACCCGGCTGTGTATGATAATGGCACGTTTAATGCAGATAAAAAGGTGACTGAGAAAACATCACCAGGTGTGCTGAACTGCCTGTTTCATTATAAAAAGCTTCTAGATGAAAGTTTGGATAAAACCAAAGCTGTGTGCTGGAGCTACCTTCAAGGGGAAACAATTTTTTCACAAGAATACATTAAATGTAAGACCTTTAAATAGACTATTAAAGTGATGCAGAAGCTACATTTATTGCACTCACTGGACATTAGTAAGTAACCATAACTATTCAGTGTAATAGCACACTGATGATAAATGGCAACTGCACTCATTCACTCTGGACGTGTAAAAAACAGAAGAATGACATTTTGCCAAAGGATGTGCCAGCCAATTAGGCCTGCCAAGGTGAAAATGAGATAACTGACAAAATCAGGACTATAGGAACACACAGGGCTCACAATATGATTTCCACTGCAAGGAGTTACCATTCGAGAGATTTTCATTTAACATTTATTAAATGTTAATGATTGATATATTTTAAAACCACATAATATGTTTCCTATAACTAGTTTGTCATACATTTCTTTATTCCAACATTGCACATTTATAATAAAAGTCAATCCAAGTATTTTAAAATTGTGATTAATCGTAAGGAAGCTAATTGTTAATTGTGATTAACCTGGAGGAAACCCACCAATCGAAGCCCTGACTCTGAAGGTGCTCAGCCGCAGCCCAGAGACATGCATACTAGGTTTATTGGCATTCCCAAATAGCCTGTAGAGAGTTACTCATTTACTTTTTTCAAGATATAACTAAAAAAAAATTTTTTTATAAACAAATTGTCATTATTTGTGACCCATTTCATCAAATCAGATATTAAATTGCATTTTGGGTGATTTGACTTATGCAAAAGTTTATTACTGTAAGTTTTTTACTGTATCAAGTCCAGTTGCTGAGATGTGGCCAGTGTTAGTTTGTCTTGAAAAAGGGGGTCTCTCTGTCAAAAAAAAAAAATTACAATACTATTTTTAGAATAGGTAAGTGAGGATTTTGTCATGTACTATAGGAAAGAGGGAACCCTCAGCCTCATTTTGACTTTCATGGGTAAAACACACATTAATTTATCACAGCTGGAGTAAACAGCTTGCATAGTGCTCATTAAAGTGCTTTTATACAATACTTATCAACCATAGCACAAAACTAGCTTGTGCAACTTAATACCTGACTTGACATGATATTACAGGTCATGCTTTATCTTTTTATTATGTTTATTTATTAATTGCTTATGCTGTGTAGGGTCCAGAGCCTCTTATATTTTCGAACTCACAACCCCTTTAAGAGGCAGTTTGGATGCGTATATATTTTAAAACCACATGCTTTCCATTCTAATTTATCATCAAAATTAAGATTTTTTTTCTTTACAAAATAAAATAAAAAATCTGTCAGAAAATGAGGTGAATACAGGATACAATTGCAGTAAAGGCTGTAAAAATAAACAGTGGGCAAGAATCAAGCAACAGCTTGGTAAAATCAGTACACAAGTCTGAGCATTCACCTCAAAAAGTTTGAGATGTGGATTATGTGCTTAAAAAGACAGATGCTGATTACTAACAAGTGTGTGTGTGTGTGTGTGTGTGTGTGTGTGTGTGTGTGTGTGTGTGTGTGTGTGAGAGAGAGAGAGAGAGAGAGAGATTAGAACTTGGGTATTTGATTGCACTGGTGTTTCTGTGAATTCTCTAAATTGTAGTTCTGAGTGGATACAAGTTGTGATTCAGGCAGTGTTAGTTCAGCAAAACACACAAAAAGAGAAATCTATTGAAAAAAAACATTAAATAAATTTCATAAACACTGGACTGAAACTGAACATGAGGGTTAGATAGGAGCTTGGCATGTGTCCTGTGCGAGAACTGCACAAGAACCAAAACTTAACTTGGCATGGATACTGGTCTGGTGCTTGGCACAGTAATTGTGGTTGAGCTTGGCTAGTCCTCGGTGGATTGGAACTTGTCAAGGGTGCAAGGCAGGAACTTGGCACGGGCAGCAGGTTGGTGTTTAGTGTCCTGTAACTTGAAAGAGACGTCATTCAGAGGCTTAACCTGGGCTATGAGTTGGTGAAGGCTGAAACGTTGCATAGACTGGAACATGGCATGGGCACCAGGTTGCAGCTTGGAGCTGTGAACACAGTGACATTTTTGTTTTAATAGCTTATAGTTCCAGGCTTGGTGGCTCCTCGGTTGTTCCTGACCATAAGAACATCAAAATTAAATCTATCTTAGCAAAGCATTATGGTTTGGGTCTTCTTTCAGAACATGGAAAGGAGGAAAAGCAGCTACAACTTTTTTTTTAAACAAACGTTTAAGCTGATCTGCAGTTGTAATGTACAGTTTACAAATGGATTCAACTTTTCTAACTTGTGTAACTCTACCTTCATCTTTCCTAGAATTGCTCTGAGTTCATTATTAGTTTTGTCAAACAGCCCCTTTATATGTTGTCAAAGAAAAACCAAGCAGCTGAAGACAGACATGGTTACTAATAAAAAGTTGAGAGGCCATAACTTCAATGCCACAACCAGGTGATCATCAACTATACATCAGTAAAGCATCCCCAAGGCTTATCTATGCCTGCAGAGACCAAATGCCAGCCCTTCTGTTCTGATTCCACAGAAAAATCCTATGCAAGCAGCACAAATCACAAAAAAACGTCAATGCCGAGCCACAATAGAAACGACATAGTGCACCACGGTCTAGTGGTCCAGCAGGCAAACATCTAAAGGCTGCCCAACTGGCAACATGCCCTCCAAATTTCCCAAATTCCAATTTAATCAAGCACCCATTGAATGTGCTGGACAAATGAGCCCAAGCCTTGTTTCTTGTGGAGTTGCACCCGGAAGGACCAGAGCCACCCCAGTAGCACAAAGGGAAACTGAACCCTAGGTGGTTTTCATCCACGGTTTTAGTGCTATGATCAGTGTGTATATTATTGTATATAATGGTGTTCCAAGATGGCGCCGGTGAGGTCGGCTGCCGACAGCTCTGACCCCTTTTTCTTTGTTTTTGTTTTTTAAGTTAGTTTTCAGCGTTTTAAAACCAGTCAAATCATCACCATTAAATACATTGGGTATGATAGAGAGACTCTTGTTTCTGTTGGTATACAATATACTTACAATTCAACGTTTTTAACTCTGCATCCGAGCTGGCCGAGTGGGATCCTAATGAAGAACAAAGGACGCTACGTGAAGCGACGGCCCCGAGGGAAACGAGCCGGCATCAGGAACAGGTTAAAAGCCCGTGCACAATGCACACCTCTGCCTAGCATCCTGCTCGCCAATGTCCAGTCACGGGAGAACAAGCTTGATGACCTCAGGGACAGGATAAAGTTCCAGAGAGACATTCGGGATTGCAATCTCCTCTGCTTCAACGAGACATGGCTGAACTCAGCGGTGCCGGACCACGCCATCCAGCCGGCCGAGTTCTTCTCGGTTCACCGCATGGACAGGACACGGGACTCTGGGAAAATCAAGGGGAGGTGGCGTGTGTTTAATGGTGAACAGCAGCTGGTGCAACAGCGTGAGCGTTGTTCCTAGCACACCCAACCTGGAACTACTGTCCATCATGTGTCGTCCTTTTTATTTCCCTCAGGAGTTTACATTGGTCATAATCAGCGCCGCTTATATTTCACCACAAGCGGACATGGACACTGCCTTATGCGAACTGCATGAGGCACTCACACAACACCAGACACAGCACCGGGACGTTGTGCTTATTGTAGTGGGGGACTTTAATAGTGCCAACCTTAAACGCGCAGTCCCGAACTTTTATCTGGACACTGTTACATTACAGTCAAGAACGGCTACAAGGCGTAATCTTGTCCACCGTTTGGTAAATCCGACCACACCGCCATCTTCCTCATGCCTAAATACAAACAAAGGCTGAAACAGGAAGTTCCAGTTCAGAGGGAGGTCGCGTGCTGGACAGACCAATCAGACCAATTCATGTTCCGAAACAGCTCAGATGACGTCAGGGTGTTTACTGAAGCGGTTGTGGGATTCATTGGGAAACTAGCGGATGATACCATGGAGAAAAAGACTATCAGAACATTTCCAATCAGAAGCTGTGGGTGGATAAAACCATCCGTGACGCTCTGAGATCTTGCACCGCTGCCTACAACACGAGACTTGCGTCGTATAACGCCTGGAAAGCGGTGAAAGAGATCATCTATGTGTCAGTGGATCTCCACCTTCCTAACTGACAGACCACAGGCAGTAAGGATGGGCGGATATGTCTCAGCCTCACTCAATCTCAGCACTGGAGCCCCCCAGGGTTGTGTTCTGAGCCCCCTGCTGTACTCTTTGTACACCTATGACTGCGTGGCCACTACCAGCTCCACCGCCGTCATCAAGTTTACTGACAACACTGTCGTGGTCGCCTGATCACAAACAACGATAAGACGGCCTACCTGGAGGAGATTGAAAATCTGGAGGACTGGTGTCAGAGGAACAATCTCCTCCAGAACATAAGCAAGACAAAAGAGCTAATAGTGGACTTCAGTACAAAGCAGGAGAGGAACTACCAGACCCCAGTCATCAACAGAAGCCCAGTGGAGAGAGTGGACAGCTTTAGATACCTCTGTTTTTACATCACGCAGGACCTGGCATGGTCCTGTCACATCAACACCGTGGTAAAAAAGGCCCGGCAGCGTCTGTACCACCTCAGACGCTTGAGAGACTTTAGACTGCCCCCCAAGAATTTTTACTCCTGCACCATAGAAAGCATCCTGACAGGAAACATCACAACCTGGTTCGGGAACAGCACCATGCAGGACAGATGAGCTCTACAGAGGGTGGTGCGATCAGCTGAGCGCATCATCCGCACCGAGCTCCCTGACCTGCACTCAATCTACACCAAGCGGTGCTGGACCAAGGCCAGGAAGATTGTGAAGGACCTCAGCCATCCCAACAATGGACCGTTCTTTCTGTTGAGGTCAGGAAAGCGTTTCCGCTTCCTGAAGACCAACACAGAGAGACTGAGGAGGAAATTCTTACCGCAGGCGATAAGGTCTCTCAACCACATCACCATGCAGATCTAGTACAATCTTTTAACATCCATGGACACTATGGACACGTTCACACACATCAACACTCACATCTACACTTACATGTTTATGTTTACATTCTGGACCATTGCACAAAGACACTTTAATAAGGCACCTTAATAAGTCATTTTTTATGCACATTTGCACACCATCTTTCTTCACCAAATTTTATATATATATTTTTAAATGTTCTATGTACAGTATATTTCTATTTTTATTTCTATTTTTAATCTAGTTACATTTAATTTTCTATCATATTTCTTTTATTTTTTTATTCATATTTATTTCTTATTATACGTTTTAATTCTCTTTTTAAGGTCATTGGCGGTCGTATAAGCATTTCACTGCATATTGTACTGTGTATGACTGTGTATGTGACTATTAAAATTTGAATTTGAAATTTATTGGACTCAATGTATAATTTTGACCCTGGGTTAAAGCCCAAAATACTGTAAAATAATCCTTGTGTTTCAACTTTTTGGGTGTTCCCCAAAAAAGACCAGCTATTCCCTAGACAGGCCAATATTACCATGACATTTATGTTCATGATTAGTCCATGTAAACTTTTAACCCTAACTGTAAGCACAATATGTAAGAAATGATGCCAGACTGACATGATCTTGGCATTTGGGTTTATGCACATTGCCCTTTTCAAACAGGAAACTCTATAGGCGAAGGTTTTCATGCTTAAATGTTATGCTTTAATTTGCATCCAAATGCGGAAAATAGGAATCTTTTAACAAAAATGTTAAATACATGAATACCTCTTTTATTCTATACAGCTGTTGATCTGATGACGCGTGTCAGTGATTGCTCTTATAGACCCATCATAAAGCAGTAAGCTAATGCGCTTTTGTCACCTCATGAAATGTTGGGTATATTTTATGTGAGACAAATTAAACCCACTGGTTTTGGGGACAATAAATGCTTTTAGATTAATGACTTTATATTCTCGGCTTTTCACCCCTGCTGCCACACCTACAGTACTTTTTCTCAACCTTAATTATGCTCCATTCTGTTTTTCAGAGGTTTCTGCTCTTTCTGTGTGTACAGCCCTATGCAGAAATGCATGTTCACATTCATGTAACTCAAACAAGACATGTAGCCTGTATAATGGCATTAATGAATATGCAAGAAATAATTTTAGTGTAATTACTTTACATATCGGTAATGGTTGCTTAGAAGTCTAATCTTGCTGCATATTTATCTTTTAAACTGCTTTAATACTTACATTTCTATTTTTTTTCAGCCACATATGAACAGTCCTGTGAGGTTTATAAGCACATAGAGGAAATTGTGCTGACTGGGGATCTCTAGGACATGAGTGGTTTGCAATTAGACATTAACAAAAATCGCAAATTAGGACAGAACCAAGTGTGTTAATTAAATTAACTACACTTCCACTGGCATTTCAGAGGAAATGACAAACAATGTTACTTTTAAGAGAAGCATGAGAAAAACAAAGTGTCCCTTTACAAACCTAGCAGTAAAGAGTAAGATTGGTTTCCAAGGAAACTTGGCTTGATAACAGTGTAGTGATCTTGGATTTAGGCATTAAAGTTCCTGGTAGTCCAATAAAATGTCAAACATCAAATTAGTTCCTTAATCAAAAGGAGCAAGTGGGGATTTTAAAACCGTTTATGGGAAGCGTGACACGTTTGAACATTTTACTGGATCTTTGCAGCCGAGACACAGTTTAAGTCAAACTGTGTTCTGCGAACCTATTCCAGAAATGTTGTGATAAAGTGTGGAGGATAGTATTTAGGTCCGAGCTTGCCACTTGCCACAACGAAACATTACAACCTGCAATAAGTTGTAACATTTTTAACTGTGACATTTGAAGTCTTGTACTTTGTAGATCACTAAAATTAACTCCTGTATAATATTATTCATTATTATTGGTTTAAGTGTAGATATGTTAAGTGTGTGAATATAATTAACACAAAGGATGTTAGAGTAAGTTGTGGTTTAAGGCATGATATCGTAAGTACAACAGGTACATAACAGGTACACATAGGAAAACTAAGGACAAGTTTTATTTTTTGTGTTTATACAGTACCTCTTCAAGTTTCCTGGGATAGGCTTCAGGCCCCCCACGACCTTGTAAACATGGTTAAGCGGTATAAATGATGAGTAAGTGAGTTAACCACTAGAAATAACAATTATGACAGTGTAATTCAAAACAGGACTTTTCAGTGTTCACAGAACACATTTATGAGAAAAAAAAACTCTCTTTATTTCTCTATATAATCCCCTGCTACACTGATGCACTTATCCCAGCGTTTCACTAGTGCTTCAATATTAGAAAGAGTAGAAAGATTTATCAATACATCGGAGCCATGATCGTCTCAAACTCTGGCCTTCCAGGAACTCTCTTAGTGACCCAAACAATATGTGGCAATAGCTCCCAGCAGAGTTTCTGTAATGTGCAAGTGGTGTTGGTAAATGATTGTGTGGACAGTTCCCAAAGACAGTCGGGTCTCTTCCACAAATCTGTGATGTTACCTCTCCATTTTCAAGCATCAGGTGTTCCACTTGCTAAATGTTCATGTGAATGACTGCAGTGGACTCCGAACCACCTTGACCGGAATCGTCAAGGTGGTATGGGCTTTTTACAGCAGCTTAGAGTCTCACCACCATGCTGTGCTTGAAGTCTTCTGTAAATGTCAATCGGTTTTAGACTTTCATTTTCAAGAATAAGAAAAAAAAAAAAAGGCTAGACACAGAACATGTGAACATCATGGGATAGTAAACCAAAGATAAGACAGGACCGGGGTGAAGACAGGGACAACCCCCCCCCCCCCCCCCCCCCCAAAAAAAAAAAAAAAAAACATGTTAACATAAACACTATCTAATCTTGTAACATCTAAAGCTGTCGATTTTTGTCTTAGTAACTTAATGAAGTGGGGAAAAAGACAGATTGGTCAGGAAACGACTGATTATAGTCACCATGATGTGTCAAAAGGAAAAAAAAAATTATGAATATTTCCAAAGAAATAAATCTTTTTTTAAACTGATAAAATTACCATATGTCCTAGTTGGTTTAGTTTAGTTGCTGAAATAAAATACTTTGTATACTAAATGTCCTTTTACAGGAAATATTTTTGATGGTAAACATATTGTATTGTAAAGTAATGTAAAATTGGGCATGGCATGGGGATCCTCTCTACAAATTTAATTTCCATCACAACTGAAGCGTTTGTGTCATTATAGAGCACAACTCTTAAATCTAGAAATTTAGAAATAGTTTGTCTTGATTTTTGTTTTCCCTTTTTTTAAACTTCTTTATCTAACTGTGCACATCACTCTTGTCTATGGTGTCATCTCTATAAACATTCTGTAGCAGCAGTGGGAGATTGTCCAGTTTATTTTTGTATAAACTGAAATTTTCTATTCTTACAATTTTTTTCTCATGATCTTCAAAAATCTTTGCATTGAAAAAGGTTTTGTTGAAATGAAACTCCTTTCCCCTTTATCTAATTTGCTGCCGCTACTTTCTGTTTGCTAGCTTATTCAAGCGGCGCGAGCACAGTCCACGCAGGTGATTATATACGATACTACCATAGTGTTGTCCACCCGCACTTGACTTACTGATTACTGAAGTCACAATCAAAGCATGAGTTTGCTGTATTTTTTATTTAAACTCAAACAACATAGTCAACATATTGCTACTAAATTCTATGCTTAAAAAAACACAACTGTGGCTGATGTATCCATTCTGCCCAAACTGTGGGAGATGGAATTATAACTTTTTGTAAAATCATACAAAAAGTTATATAATAAGTTCACACTTATATAAGCCAAACAATTTTGACAAAATATTTTCCGTTTTTGCTTTTAACATGCTTGTGAGTCAAAGAAAACATGCACAAATAGTTTAAATCAGTGCAATGCAATACTTCTTGCTTCATTAGAAATATGAAAAAATGTAAAGTTTTTTTTTTTCTCGCAAAACTGTCAAACTACTTATAAAAGTTTGTGAATTCTGAGATGAAGGTCAGGTAGTCAAATCTATAAATGACCACTGTTTGGCAGCTTGTCTGTTAGTGAGATGGGCTACTGGGCTACATGCCATATTATATATTTATATACAGAAATCCTGTAAACAGCACTTTCCATATACATTAATAATGAGTGTAATTAGAGTACAGCAATGAATATGCACATTAGGGGAGAAAAGGGTTTAATTGACTGTCAGGTGCTAAATGTGAGTGATAAATATGCTGCATTAAATCATGTAATTAGAAAGTTAACTTGTTGATTTAATGATCTTGTGAGACTTCTGCTGTGTTTTTTTTTCTTTGACTTTTTTCTTTTTGGAGAGGTATAGAATACAGAAGATGACATGCTGGAAGGGGAACGCATAGAGCTTTGTTTGTAATGCAGTAAAATAAATTTTCTTAAGTACGTGAATAAAGTAGTAAAGAAGTAAAGAGTCTTTTTTAATCTTCTTAACTTGATCCCAAAATCTTACACTCTCATGACTATAGAGTTCAGGAAGGTTCATCACATTTCATGAGAAATCATATGTCTCATATGTATATTCAAAAGTTCTAATTATTTTATTTCTATTTATTGCACCTGAGAGATTTTATGTAATGAACCAACACAAAGTGGGACATAATTGTAAAGTGGAAGTGAAATGATTAATGGTTTCTAATTGTTCCTGACAAAAAAAAAAAAAAAAAAATCTGAAAAGTGTGGCATGCATTTGTATTTAGCTTTTTTTTTTTTACTTTGACACCAATAATTAAAATATAATGGAACCAATTGTTTTCAGAAGTCTCCTAATTAGTAAATAAAGTCCACCTGTATGTAATTTAATTTCAGTATAAATACAGCTGTTCTGTGAAACCCTCACAGGTTTGTTAGAGAACATTACAAAACAAACATCATTATGGAACACGCCAGACAGATCAGGGATGAAATTGTGGAGAAATTAAAAGCAGGGTAAGATTATAAAAAATGATCCTTGCATTGGACATCTCATGGCGCACTATTCAATCCATCTGAAAATGGAAAGCTTATGGCACAACTGCAAACCTACCGAAACATGGCCGCCCACCTAAACTCACAGGCTGGGCAAGGAGAGCATTAATCAGAGATATAGCCAAGAGGCTCATGGTAACTTTGGAGAAGTTGCAGAAATCCATAGCTCAGGTGGAAGAATCTGGATAACTATTAGTCGTGCACTCCACAAATCTGACCTTTATGGAAGAGTGGCAAGAAGAAAGCCATTGTTGAAAGTAAGTCATAAGAAAACTAACACTGCACATCACCCAGAACACACCACAAATTTGTTTGGAGGCTTTTCTTCAGCAGGGAGAGTTGATGAGAAAATGGATGGAGTTAAATGCAGGGCAATCTAAGAAGAAAACCTGTTAGAATCTGCAAAAGACTTAAGACTTGGGCTGAGGTCCAGCAGGACAATTACACACATTTCTCACTTTCCTTCCACTTCACAATTATGTGTCACTTTTAGATCCATCACATAAAATCCCAATTAAATACTATACCTTTTGTGATTGTAATGTAACAAAGATGGTTGTGTAAATGAGTAAAAGCATATGTTAGGATGAAAGTAGTTACATGAATAGGTTACATAACTATTAAGATATTATCTAAATAATAAATCGCTTGGTCTACCACCTGTCACACTAAGCCATGTTTCCATTATGACTTTAAAGATTTGGGTGATCGCGGCTAGAACCTGTACACCTTCTATGTAAAAAAAAAAAAAAAGATTTTATTTTATAATTAGGACACCTAGTTGTAGCAGCAGGGATGTGATCGTGTTGCCCTGGAGATGGAGAAGGACAGGTGACACAGGCAGGCAACTCATAATGCTGCTCCACCTGTGGTTCATTAACAAGTTTATTTATTGGTGTTTCTTTTGTCTTGGCAGGAAGGAGAAATATGAGAGCCAAAGTCAAAGCCAGTGCTTAGATCAGTGTGAGTGCATGTGTGAAAATGAAGCATCTGCTGAAAACCAGATTAAACATGACTGAACCTGTTACACTATCAATTAAACTGCCTTATTATGGAACAAAGAGGAATCTGTACAGTTGTGTCACTGTGTGTCCAAGTCATTGTTTGTCTTCTTTCTCCTATTTATTACGTAACATGTCCAACATATGTAGTATTCTAAGTTTATTCAAGTTTAAAATTTAAAAGGAAGTTTACAGAAAGATGAAGTGAAATCTGTGAAGCTACATGTAAACAGCACCTGCTCAATAAACTACCAATTAACTGTGCGAATTAAGTCATAATGTGAGAATGTATTTTAAATCATTCCTTATTTGTGAAAAAAGTAACTTGACCTTTAGAAAGTGTGGATAGCTAATGTTTTTTTAATCAGATGATAATGTTAGTGAGGCTTTAAAATCATATGCTGCTGCTTATTGTGTCCTTTTTTTGCTCATGATACATGAAGCTTCATTGCAGTGGCATCCTGGCCTTGTACCTCCAGGGTCCAGGTTGTTGCATGTTCTCCCCGTGCTTGGTGAGTTTCCTCTGGATGCTCTGGTTTCCTCGCACAGTCCAAAGACATGCAGATTAGATTAATTGGCGGTCCCAAAATAATGTGTAAATGTGTGTTCCCTGCGAAGGATTGGCACCTTGTCCAGGATATACTCTGCCTTGTCTCCTGCAATAGTACTGAAATCAGCAGTACCTACTCTGGTGCTACTAAGGTAATGGCTGAAGTACCACGTTAATACTATGGTATGTTATGTTATGTAATATAGTTCACCATAGTAAAATTTAAAATGGGAAATTGCATTTTATTTCTGAATATTTAGTAATTAGTTTCTCAGAATTTCTAAATCAGTATTTAAAGCTTATCATTTTATTCATTTGTGTATCTATCTTGGAAAACACATCTATGTTTGCACATAAAACCAACAAGTTGATATATATGACCCCAAAGCTAGTATCTAAAGTAAGTAGAACACATTTTCCAAGGACAGATCCCGATTTCGACCCTTAATTTAAAAAATCCAGGTGTGACCTTTAGTGAATGTTAGCTAAGTCTGTATGATTTCAGGTGAACTGATCTCTCATTGAGTAGCTCTGAGGGTAGTTTCTGAAGCAGAGTCTATTCTGTAAATATGATTTTTTTTTCTTTCCACCCCATACGTCCGTGCCACCTGTGACTTTTGGGTTTAATTAGAAACCGACGATCCTCAGAGACTAAATTCTGACTAAATTTGTGCTTGAACTTTTTAATGTGAACCTTATATTTGTATTAATAAGTATATTTAATTTTTTAGTATTTAGTATGCATGAAAAATGTAAAAGTCAACAGACAAAAACAGACATTGAACCAATAAAAGCAATAGTTCCATAAATAGTAATAATAGTTCATAAATGTCACATAAGCGTCTCTTAATGAAAAACTATCAAGTTAAGAATTCTAAGGATTATAGGTTGGTTCTTGGCACACTGGAATGTAATGTTAACTTGTGATTATAATGCTTGATTTTGGTCTGTGCACGGTGCTGGTGCTTGGATTTCTGGAACTTGGCATGGGTTTGGGCATTGGACAGGAGAGGCTGCTTTGTGGACCCTGGGTGAAAGCTTGACAGGAATTGTGTTAGAGTTCTGGGCAAAAAGCCATTTTTGTGGGTTTAGATAAAAGCAGTACAGGAGCACAAAGTCCTTAAACCCAGACAATGGCTCCAGTATAATGGCATAATGCTCTCAAACTTGGGTGGTGGCAACAGTACAATATCCTTAAAGCTGGCAGGGGCGAGAGTGCATCACAGGGCATGGTTCTGGCAGACCACTGCAAAACAAGGCATGATTCAGGCAAAACAGGTTAAATTGTTAATCATTATGAATTTCAGCTGACCGCTCCAATATAATCACACACATTGCATATTGCAGGCTCTGCTTGTGTTATTGCTTTCTGAATCACTGCAACAGAAAACTAAATAGACACATTATAATGGCATTCTATTAAACACACTTGAACACATCACCACCAGCACCACACAAGGCTTGAATGGCACCTGGTGTAAGGAAGGGTTTTTGCAAAAAACAAGGGTTTGGCATAACCTGAGGCCTGATGTAGGATGTCATCTAATTGGACGTTGTGGGGTGCTGATCTGTTAAGATTTCCAGGCTGACCTCAAGTTACTGTACTGTTTGTGGTTTTGGTGACCAGCAGGTTGACCTCCACAGGGTGCTGAGCAGGAAGTGTATCTGGGAACAGAAGCTTATCTGAATATTGTTTCTGCCAGCTATTTAAGAAGTTGAGGATGTAATTGTATACAAAATGTATTAAGCATATTTACTAGCAATGATAAACGTCAACAAAAGCAGCTCCCAAATATATCAGCGTTGGCAGTAAGCATGCATTTAATCAGGAAGCAAGTATAAAGCCAATACATCAGTCAAAACAAGAATCCTTAAAGCTAAATTACAGTCCTGAAAACAAAAAGAAAAAAGAAAGAAAAGAAAAAAAAACACAGGAAAAACCATTGTTTGTCTTGAGGTTCATGTTGTTCATACAAATCCCAGCACAGCTTGTGGTTCACCGTTGTGAGCCTTTGTGAAAAACACTTGGACTCCACTCTCATCTCTGTGCTTATAATCAATGAGGAAGACTTTTTATAATACATAATTTTAACCTTCACATAATTTAGTTCCTTCTTTCCTACGAATAATATGCATTCACATTCTCGCTTTTTGTACCCTATGTACAGTAGAAGCCTCTTAAAGCATGAATTGAACATCTGAGCAGATAAAAGGTACTTACAGTAAGCCTAAGCAGCGACCCACGTATGTCTCTTCACAGGCAGGCTGTAAGTTAAAATTAGTCCAGCTTTAAACTTGGATTGTTGTTTTCCGTGCATTTAGATTGTGCACATTTAGAACTCTTGAGCCAGCCCTTACTTCTTAATATTTTACATTCAGACTTTACTCTATTTTTAATGTAGTTGAAGAATGCAACACAAGATTCCTGAAGGACATTTGCAAGTTTTTGGCTTCCATTTTTAGTCCAGCACCTGTCCCTAAACAGTTTCAGGGAAATGTTTATTAAACAATACAGTGACCTATGAATTACTCAAGGATATAATACATCTAACCCAAAGCATGAACCAGTAAGAAACAGATGCAGATAATGTTAGATGATCAAGCCGGTGGTTGGAACAGATGGAAGGGGAAATGAGGTTGCTGCTGAGGTTCTTGGATAAACACATTTTTTTTTTTCATTGCATATTTTGGCACATTGCAGCTTGTAGCAGTCAAATATTTGTTTCAATTTCTATAATTAGGAATATAATAAATTTAAATAAAGGGATATCTTGAATATAGCATTATATTATTTTAAATCAGAATAGTGAAATTAACTTTAAATTATGAATTAAGTGGAAATAACAAGATATCAAGTTGAAATAATAACACACCCTCTTAGGTCAAAATAGTGATGTATTATTTTATCAATTAAAAAGGCAAAAGCACAACATATCCTAAATACTGAATAATTATACAATATAATGGCATAAGGACTTGGAATGTTGAGAACATTAAGTTTAAGCAAATAGTTCAAATAACATCCTATCTCGATAAATTAAAATAATGGCAATATCCTAATTATCACGAATATGATATTAAATATTACATTAGTTCATGGCATGAAGCTAGCTTAACATAACATAATGTTGTTACAGTTAGTTCTATGTAGAACTAAGCAGATATTTACTGAAGTCAGACTTATGGAATAGTATCATAAAATAATGACATAACGTACAGGGATCTTTTTAAATAACTAAGTAATCAATTAATTAATTAATAAATCTAAGGTAACCTAAATTTATATTAACATATAACAATATAATCTTAGGTAGAGATATGAGTGACTAATGTCTTGAAATAGATTAATAACTTTAAATGAGATAACGTGAAATTTTTACATTTAAAAATTAAATAAAGCATAATAGTAATTCAAAATAAGTTAATAAAATAACACAATACAATCATAATATATATACTACATTAAAAATACATGAAAGTCTGGATGTAAAGTATGAAGAAATGAGGACTGGCTCAAGAGTTTTGCACAGTGCTAAATATGTTGATACTCAGGAAACAACATTTCAAGTTTAAAGCTGGACTCATTTTAACTCACTAATAATTAGACCAAATTAGCAATGTAATATTCTAAAATAAGATACAGTATTATCAGTGGCGGCTGGTGAAAATTTTTCCTGGTGGGGCTGATGTGACAAAATATTTCTTTGCTTAGTCCAATATAAGAATTAAAATCAACAGTCAGACGATGATTACAATTAACAGTAATGATTTAATCTCCCCCTCAAAATCACCAGTTTCACAGATAAAGTAAATGAACAAATTTCCATTGTATAATACGCCATGCATGCTTAAGAGAGTATCAAATACAATAATCAACATCAAAGGGTATGATCAGCTGGATCACCTTTCAAGCAAAGTTGCATCTCAAAGTGGTTCACACAAAGAAAAACAGTTTTAAAAATGCAATTTAACACAACAGTCTAAAACAATTAACAACAGCTATATGTCATTACTACACCCTTGTAATCAAGTTAGCAGTGTGTGAGTGAGCGGGAGAAAGATGGGTATGTTTGTGTTTCTAAGGTGAGTGTAATGTGATGACTGAGTGGAGGGATATACAGGTCTATTTGTACAGGAACTTTGCTCGTCTATCTTTCTGAGTGGCAAATTTTTCAATGACTCTGGTGTTGAAATCAGGGATGTCCAGTGTTAGTTTTTTCTCTATGGAAAGCGTAGCCAGAGCGTTGAGGCGATCTTGTGCCATTGTATTCCCGAGGAAAGTTTTTAGTCTTTTTAAAGTTGAAAAGCACCTCTCTGATTCAGATGTTGTCATCGGTGTGGTGATGAGGATGTTGAGAAGACTTAGAGTTTCAGTAAATGTGTCCTGAAGGTTATTCTCCATCAGAACCTGAAAGAGAGCCAGTGCACCACAGCAACTCTGGAACTCCTCGTTGCTGTAAATCAGGGACAGTTCTGTTTTAAGTCTGGCCTTGTCCAGTGAGGGATAGGCTTCCACCGTGGTATCCGGCGCTGAATCTGGGAATGTCTTGTGGTGTTGTGGAAACAAGTCTCCTTGCAGCAGAGTGGCACTGACCAGGTGTTTGGTGAAGGAAAACCGCTCCTTGGCATGGCACATAATGGTGTCACATACCTGACATGATATATAAATAAAAAAAATAGGTAAGAAGTAGGTTTTGACATTTTATTTATAACAAAAGGCTATAATTCTCCTTTCCTTTCCTGAATACCTATAACTGTGTAATGAGCCAATATGGCTTACACTATATATTCATATAATAACATGACAATGTATATTTCAGTCAGTAGCACTATTGTGGCCAATGTGGTGATAAGTTGTTGTGCCTTCTTACCGCGACGCGGTGTCCTTCATCCAGCTGCGCTGCTATGCTAATTTTTCCTAGCACGGCTAGCTTGATGCAATTTTCCATATGATCTTTTGATCACTCATGCTTTTTTATGCGTTCGGAGAGGTGCTTCAAGTCGGTTTGTCCTGACTGTGTCCACGTTGAATCACATTTCTCGCTTTTAAAAAGAATGCAGGGGAAACAGAAAAGTGCATTGGCTATTCCACAGCCTGTCAGCCACGACTTGCGCTCGAACCAACTCCTGCAAAAACTCCGGTTGTAGACCTTATTTTTCTCCTTGGTCTGCTGGTTAATGATAAGGTCAGGCTTGTCGGGTCCCAACTCCTTAACCCGGATTTTCTCCTCCATCGGCCTTCTTGTAAACGGGTAAATTAATAAGGATCTCACCGAATTTGGTGGAAACTGGTCTTTGCTCGTTAAGTTCGCCATCATTACTCTGATTGACCGCGCCTCAAAAGAAAAAAACTTAAATCTCGCGGTATTTTCTGCTGACCATAAAATTCTAAGAAACTGATTGGCCGCATATTTATTAATTTACCCTAGCAACAGTACATGACGGGCTATTTGGCTGCACTCAGGGGCGCTTTTATTTAGCGCCCCATGACAGAAACGATACAAGTCTGTCTGTGGAAATTCACTGGTGAATGAATGTCACTGGGTGGGAAATGTTGTATATGTTATTCATATCGCATGTAGGCACATACTGGTGGGTAAACCGAATTTAAAAACTTAATTTGTAAAAATATATTTTACATTTTTAGCCCCTCTTATCAGGGAGGGCGATGCCCCAGCGCCCCCTATGGGCCGGCCGCCACTGAGTATTATGTCATGTTTACAGGATATTCTTTTAGCAGTCGCAAAGATATCTAGCAACTTACAGGTCATGTTTTCTGTAACTTTGTATCTATTTATACAAACCTTTTATTTTATACAAATTTTAGGTAAAATGTAGTGCCAGTTAAAATACAGCAGTCAGTTGATATTTTAAGACACGGAAATCAGCTGGTCTGGAACAGTTCTGGAAAGAACAGTATTGTGTCAAGTGCATTTGCAAAGCCCTTCTAGCACCATGATGAAAGTGGCTCTCATGAAGACCTTCCAAGGAAAGCAAGACCAAAACTTACCTTGGTTGTAAAGAGAAGTAGTTCATTTAGAGTTACCAGCCTCAGAAATCAGGAAAAATGAGTAGCAGACACATTTCAATATGTTCAAAGGAGATTATTGCAAATTGCATATTTAAACAAAATAGCATTATGCAAACAAATCCAGTGGTTCTTTGACAGAGTCATTGTGATTGATTGATTGATTGATTGATTGATTGAGTTATGTTCTTACTTCCCTACTTATTCATCCATTCTTCTTCCAACGTTTGGAAATCACAATTCACCAATACCAAATGTACTATCTTCCTATTTACTTATAGTTATTAAACTGTTTTTCATCCATTAAAATGGATTTAATCCAAATGTCAATGACAAATCATAAACAAGTAGACTAAAATTACCTACAGTACTTAATGACATAGTGTTGACCTCAGAGGTCGGGAAAAAAAACAATGGCTCCAGTTCATATGCAAAAAAAAAAAAAAAAGGAAAATATAGTTGGAGTTTGTTCATAAAACAAATCTGGGATGAGAGTGTGTGTGGAATTGATTTTAGGGGTCCCTGGCAGCAAAAAATTTGAAAGTCCCTGTTATAAACGGTTAAAATTTAGTCCTGATACTTGGATGGACTTTATGAAAAGGCGTCCAGGAGGAAAGTGGTGTTAATTGCTGTGGGTGGATGCTGCTCCCCTTGTGTGTTCCAGATGGTCTAGACCAACACAAGCTGCTTCTTTATCAACATTGTCAGCTCTATTTGTGTGCGCTGGCACTGAAGTGAGGAAAGCATGCTGTGAATTAGGAATGTATCCCAAAAATGACCACTGTTTTCGTCTGTCAGTTTCTTCTATTTGCCAACTCCTGGAAGAGTCAGGTCCCCTGAGATAAAACTTTCCGTCAGTTTCAAATAGATAAATATGAAAGTAAATTGATGATACTAAAATTAATGGCTTATCATTCTGCTTATATGTGGTAATTAGTCATAAACTACAAGTCAAAACTTAGATTTCTGTGAACGAGCAGTTTAAAAAGATGTGTTCGGTTGGCGTCATGTGGTTTAGAGGAAACCCGTGATAGTCTTCGGTCCTCCCTGACATACTGGTAGAAGTGGCCTTAATGTGGGAGTGAAAGGGGTGAATTGAATATGACTAAATTAAGGAAAAAATCGGGGGTTAACCCCCCCCAAAAAAAAAAAAAAAAAAAAAGAAAGAAACCTTGGACTCCCTGGAACTCCTTTAATATGTGGAAATGGCTTGGAGTGAGGTCAGGACTGTACAGGATGTAGCAATAATTCTCAGCTGAATTCCTGTAATGAGCAGGTGGTGTTGGTGAATGATTGTGTGTACAGTTCCCACAGACAGATACATCTCTTCCAAAAGTTAGTGACGAGTTATTCGTCAATTTTCAAGGATCAGGCGTTTCACTAGCTGACTTCTCACGTGAACGACCGGAGTGGGCTCCGAACCACCTCAGATCATCATTCACGGATTCTTTAAAACATTTGCACCATTCAAATGTTTTAGCAGGGCCAAGATGTCATCTTATCAGCGTACTGAGCTTGATGTCTTCTGTAAACGTCAATCAGTGATGCACAAGAAATTCGCTAGACATTTTAGCACAAATCCCAGTGATTGACTTAAACAATCCTTGTAATAAATTCAAGCAACATGGCTTCATTTGAACCACAGTGAGAAACATCAAACTTTTTTAAGCTAAAATAAATGAGAGCAATACTTTAGAGTAAATTTTTGAAGCGGCTTTTGGCTGATGAAAAAAATAAAATAAATAAAAACTGCCTGCCTTAATCTCTCTGACAGTAATGCCATCTGCATTCAAGCTCCTGGATGCAAACCACTCCAACTGTCACCATCACAAAAAAGCAAACCCCTGTGGAGAAGGTCCATTACATTTTGAGTTCCAATTTGAAAAAGCAAGATTGTGAGACTATTATATCTCACATCTGTTGGATTTTAGCAGATAAATGGGTCGTTCTGTTGTAGTTCATTTGCTGCAGATCGTTTTTATTTGCCAAAATGATATTTGTATAGTTGGCAGAGCTGTTTCTTTATGTATATTATATAAACGTATAAAGCTAAGGACAAATTAATAGACCTTATGGTTTGTAATGGTAAGTGATAATTAGGTTGTTTATTTATCTTTTGTGCTGTTTTTTTTTTTTTTTTTTTTTTGATATTGATATCCTGGTAATGGTTCCAAATCCAGGAGCAATGCTTAAGGCATGAGGCAGAATTTCACCATGAACAGGATGCTGGAACACGCCAGAGGACCTTGCACACATCTTTGCTAGGGGCAATTGTACTGTAGTGTAATCCATCATAGCCAGGAAAACCTAAAAAATGCACAAGGACATAAGACAAACACTGCAAACCTGGAGCTGTGAAGCATCACTTCCTCCAGTACTGTTTCCACCTGTAGACCTGTCACTCACTGGATGGTTTTGTATGTTTTTGTGTCTGGAGTGTTTGCAATACTCTTGACCCATACTACGATCAAAAGCAACAAGATGATGTTCCCAATTCGGAGGTAAATAATTAAATAATAGCTAAATAATAATAATAAAAAAAAAAAAAGGTTTGTATGAGCATGACTTTTCTGCGTTGTCTTCTGCTACCACATGCTTGGATGATTGCATGGATAAACATCTGCTCTAGTGTGTTTTTTAATAAACTGGCGAGTAAGTGTACGCTTGAAGTGAAAGTGTGAGTTGTGCGAACAGTAATCTGGTTCCGTGTACTGCATGTGGGCAGTTTAAAGAGCTGTGTCTGTTTCATTTCCCACACACTCCACTCAAACAACCTACCTTTCTGTGAAAGACAAAACTCATTTGTCAAATCCATCCACCATGTTTAATGCCTGTTGTGGATCAGAAGCCGCAGCTTTGCACGCCAAACATCGTTCTGTTGGAATGAAGGGCAACAAAAGAGAAAACATGTCAAACCTAAAATGCAGAGGCTTTGCTGAAAAATTTAGAGACTCTGTACTGATGCAGTGTATGTCCAACAGCAGCGAAATAGACAAAAGCCGGTATACCAGATACGCTACATCCGCTGTAGGCTATAAATATTGACACATTTAGCCTTGAGTTTTTCTTTTACGTACTTTTATGGACAATACCAAGCCCAATTCCTAAGACTCTAAACCCTGTATTCCTGGAAAAAAATTTTTTTATTTGTTTTATTTTAGTTGTCCTTCATGCAATCATCATAATTTATTAGAAAGAAAAACAATACACTCATAGGGGGTTTAAATAAATCAATTCAAAAATGTTTTTAGTCAGTTAGATTAAAAAAAGTAATCAGCAAATCGTGTTATAAAAAAAGCACCATATAACTATAAAAATATAACACATTTTCTAACATAAAAAAACATAATTTTATTTAAAAAATCACATTGTTGAGAAAAGCCATTGTAAAAAAAACAAAAACAATAAGATCTCATTTTCAAGAGAAAAAAAATAAAGAAATCACATTTCCATGACAAAACCACAATGTTGTTATAAGAATCTGAAAAAAATAAAATTTTGAAAAAAAAAATCTATTCATCTACTTTTCTATACTGCTTATCCCGTGCAGAGTCGCAGGAAACATGGAACAAATGCAACATGCATCCTGGATGGAGTGCCAACCTATACAAGCACACACACGGTCACCGTGCAATTGGGAAATGCCTACAGCCTATAAGACGTGTCTTTGTCCTATATCAGGAGACTTAGGTACACCCTGGACAGACCCACTATGGGCAATTTGGGAACACCAATTAGGTGCAAATCTGCATGTCTTCGGACTGTTGGAGAAAACTGGAGGACCCACCAGGTATGAAACATGGGAAGATGCAAACCCAGAGCACAAAGAGGTGAGATTTGATAGAATCCTTAACTGTGCAGGTGTGAGGTGATCGTGCTAACCAGTAAACCACCATTAGGACAAGAAAATTGTGCAGCTACCTAATAAGTAATATTTTCATTTTTCATGTTTCAATTAATCCACAATATAATGTTATTGTTAGTGACCATGAAATGTGAGCCTCATGAAATCTGAGATGCAGTGCTCGCCTATGACATGCATCAGTGAGGGCGTGGTCATGGGCTGGTGTGTGTGAGTGGGAGGCAGGAGGTGCAGAGTGCTAATGCACCTTGTTGCATAATGCTTGATGTTACACTTGACATGATGCATTTGCAACAGTTTTAATTAGGTTAATTCAGCTGGTCTATCATGTGAGCAAATGCTATGACTGGTATGCCATCTCTTATCTCAGTCATCTGGGTTTGGCATAAATTTCCTCTTGCTGCTTTGGAGTGTGTTTCATCACTATTACACACAAAGTGGCTAAAATGCACAAGAAAATTACTGATTTGTTCGAGTCTGTTGTTCTCACGGAACATAAACTGAAAGGTTGTTTATTTTGTAGTGTTGGAAACGCTCTTTGCTTTGCTGGGTCTTTAAACCGCTGTGAGAGTTATCATTTGTATGTTGGCAGCTTTTAACAGCATGTTGGATAACTGAAAAAGCCCCAGCTCTATAGTGCATGAAGGGAGAAAGATGAAGATCGGCAGTAAAAAGAAAAAAAGCCTGAAAATAAGTGAGATTGTGCAGAATACCAGAACACACTCTCCATATTTCTCCATAAAATCTCTTGCTATGCTAATGCACTTATCCCAGCGTTCCACTAGTGCGTGGAAACCATCAAGGTAGAAAGTTCTCGATCTGCCTGCTTCACGTCTGAATCGCTGGCCTCCCAGGAACTGCTTTAGTCAGGAGTATACAGTGGATGTGGCAATAAGTTCTAGCCGAGTTCCTGTAATGTGAAAGTGGTGTTCGTGAATGATTGTGTGTGCAGTTCTCTTCTGCAAGTTAAGTTCATACTTTATTCTTCACATATACATTACTAAATCATTTATTCTTTTCATATGCCAGCTTTTTTTTTATTAAAAACATTAAAAAGATTTTATAATGTTAATATAATAATAATAATAATAATAATAATAATAATAATAATAATACACAAACTGATACTAACTAATAATAAAAAGAAAAAAAGATATTCATATTTAAAAAGATATTTATATTGTCTGTATATTATAATATACAGAGTAATATACTGCAATAATATATAAAAAAATACATAAGAAATTGTTGCTTTTCATATATTGAGATATATATTAAACATATTCAAATGTAAATCTTAATGTATGTAATTTTATATTAAACAATATACTTCATAATATATAGAATTTGATTATTATATTTTTTTACAATATGCTCATATGTTAGTTATGATTAATAATCAGTCATTAATCAGAGCATACTGACAAAGTAAAAGTGTGTGTATAAATCTTAAACATGCATAAAGTTTCAATAAAGTATACATTTAATGTTTTTTTTTATCTTCATATCCATAAATGGACATCCATTCATATATTAATAAATATAAGCACTAGTTTCCCATATATGGAAATGTATTATTTAATATATTGCATTATATTTTACAATATATTGAAAAAAAAATCCGGTTTTCAAACAGCAACCTGGTGGGTCTGGGGCTCGAACTGCTGACCTTTCAATCAGTAACTCAGAGCCTTAACACACCAAGCCACCCCCGCCCCGACTGAGCTACCATCGCCTCAAGGCTCAGGTGTACCAATTGCTGAATGTTAACGGAAACAACTGCAGTGGGCTCTGAGCCACCTCGGCCGAAATTGTTTCCTTGAATCAATTCTTGAAAATGTTTCCACTGTTCAAATATTTTACTGCAGCTAAGCGTCTCATCACTGTACTGTGCTTGTAGTCTACTCTAAATGTCAATTGGTTCTATGCTTTTTATAAACAATAAATTTTATCACAAGTCCCAGTTTGACTTGAACGACTCCATGCAACTACAGAGCTGTTGTGAAATCGTGTTTATAGTATTTGTTTGAGTGTGTGTGTGTGTGTGTGTGTGTGTGTGTGTGTGTGTGTGTGTGTGTGTGTGTGTTAGATAAGCATGTCTCATAATACTGCAGGTGTATGTCCTGTGTTTTGACAGAAGGGAGTCTAAGGCTACAGTGTACTAGTCAGAAAAGAAAGATGAGGGCAGTCACTGGAGGTATAAGGTGCGGACAAGTCGAGTCATGACAGTGAGTGGGCTGTAGATTGAGAGGCAGATGGTCTCAATCTTGCATTCAGTGTTAGTGTAGGGTGACATACCACCAATCCTGGACACGATCTCTCCATCTCTCTCTCTCTCTCTCTCTCTCTCTCTCTCTCTCTTTCACACAATCTGGTGAAAAAACCCTCTTTCTTCCTACTTGATGCATTAATATTCTGTATACAGTATGTAGTGCTGATCTCCTTACTATAGCACTGCATGCAAAAAAATAAGGATAAAATAAAATAAACCAGAAAGGAAACCCTTCATGTACTCAACTAAAAAAAAAGAGAGAATTGAGAGAATCCTCTAGTTTATCGAGTGTTGTAGCTGATACCTTGCTCTGTAGCTGAACAGTTAGTGAGGAGATCATTGTGTGGCCAAACCAACATCCTCTTCATTGATGTGTTGGTCCAGAAGCTGAAAAGTATCTACTGAATTTTAAATATTTATGGATTGGGATTATGGACTATGTGTGTGTTTTTTTTTTCTTTACGAGAAGCAGTCATGAGGTATCAGAATTATAACCACCATGGGACCCTAAAGGAAGCTTAGTGTATTGTTCAGTGAGAGGCAGGACAAAAGGGTGAGAACATGATATGTTTGTTATTAAGTCGATAGTGGAGTGCAAAATGTGATGGCATATGGATAATTCATAGGGTTTTGTGAAGCCATATTGATGAAACTTGGCGTAAATTGGCAAAATAACCAGATCTAAACATACTGTAGAAGACACTAGGGCAACAAACTAATGACGGGACAGATCCCATGTCATCTATCTCCATCTAATCATTCTTTTTGCTTTCGCTCTGCTGATGGTTATTAGCTTTCTCTTTTTGCACACTGTATTGTTGTTTGGTGTGTATGGGCGATATGACCAAGCACCCAAAATACTTTCAAAGCACTCCAACGCATCCTCCATTCTTTGCGGAAGATGGATAAAAAGACACACAGGCAACCTTAAAAAAGGATATATGACCCTGCCAAATCCTAGCCAAATCACAGACATGCTGATTCACACAGAACTAATATTATTTTGGGACCTTGGTGTTCGACAAAATATGGTAGGAGATTTGCAGGGGGAATTTTTACTTTACAAATTACAGACATGGCAGATTTGCAAGTGATTAAGATCACAGACAGCCTCTGCAATTATTACAAATTAATAGAGATCCCCAGGTAATACTAATCCTATGTGAATAGGGCTATATTTTACTTCATTTACATATCTAAAAAATATGATTATAGTGTTGGAAATTGGTAATATTGGTAGTCGTTTTAGGTGGCCAGAACGGATTATTTGCATTTAGATTATTTCCTATGGGAAAAAATGTTTTGAATTACGAAATTTCGTCCTAAGAACTCGCCTCCAGAATGGATTAAATTTGTATTTCGTAACTTCTCTATTTACACAATATGATAAGCCGCTTCTCTTTTTTAAAGTACAACACGTTGCAACCATCATCAGAGTTTCTAGCAAATATTGCCCTAGTTAATTCTCTATGTAGCAGTCATTTAATGGCACAATTTATCACCTTAAGCATAAATGGCCTCCAAAATAAAGCTCGTTGTTCCCATTGTTCCTTTGCATTTGTTATACTTAACGCTATGGATGTTTCAGAGCTCAGATTTATACATAAAGCCTTAATGCTTTTTATATTGTGCTACAATGCCATGGCAACTGCTCCTTTTGGAACTGATGATAAAACGTGTTTGGGCGCTTTCCAAGTTTGAAGTAACAGCAGGTTAAGTGGGTGTAGAGCGATGATGAATATGCTGGAGATAAAATGCTGCCTTGGCTCCTGGAAGAGCGGCAGGCACACCTTTTGCACCCCCCTTTAGTTTGATATGACTGGTAGAATAAGAACTGTAACCGCATAATCTGATTAGCAAAGCGTACCTGTTAGCATCATGTTAGTACAAAACCTTTATCTGATTTATTCATTTGATTGCTGTGAGGTTAAGCTGGTATTCAATGTGTTTTATTATTATTATTAAAAAAATTGTTGCTGTAAACAGGGAGCTTTGTGAATTCTAAGCCATGCTCTCTAAATTAAATGATCAGTGCCGAGTACTGTTGTGTTGGAAAATGTTAAATATAGAATAGATAAATCCCTAAGAACAGTAATCACTTTCCATCGACCCTAAAGCCGTTCTGCTTTCTTTCGTTAAGCGGTGAATTGATTTGGATTATGTGCTTGATATGCATCACCAAACAAAAACTCTACAGCTTGTGAAATAGGTTTCAGGAATCGACTAAGGCAAAAGAAAAAGAAATAAAAGGTGTTTAGGCTTAGACGCTCATGCAAATACACTTTTAATTGTATGATCTGCACAGTGCCTTGAAGAAATATTCACCCCCTTGAACCTTTCCACATTATGTACTGCTACACCTGCACATGAAATAAACTTTCTTTATCTAACTTTATAATCATTTGATTTTACATAGTATGTCTAACGCATTAGGGTGTGTTTTTTATTGTGACAGAAAGGTTATTTAAATGGGAAAAAAAGCATACATTTATGCCTTGGGTGAGGAGATGCTAGAACTATCTTTGGCAGCAATTATACCTGCATGTTTTTATCTGCTTTGCACATCTGGATCCTGTTTTTTTTTTTTTTTTTTTTTTTTTTTGCCTCAGCGGTTAAAATGACTCAAGCTCTGTCAGAAAGAAGACCTTTGATAAGCACAACTTTCCACGTTGTGCCATGGATCTCAATTAACTTGAGATGTGGTATTTTTGATTAGGCCAAAAAAAAAAAAAAAAAATCCCAGATTATTAATACAAATCCTGGCTCTTAGTTTGGATCTTAGGCAATGTAATTTATGCAGGATGCTAAAGGTCATTAAATTGCCGAAAGATTCAAGTCTCATGAACAGAACCAGAATTTCTTTTAGGACTGGCTTGATACACCTTACCCTCCACCCTGTCTAGATTTACCATAATGTAATGCTACCGGAACCATGCTTCTCAGAATGATAACCAATTCAAACAGCTTTGGTTTCACATTAAATATTTTAATTTGTAATGAGGCCAAAAAAATAATAATTCAGATGTCAGATCAGAAAACGTGTTTTATTTCTTTGCTGAATCACCAACATGGGATTTTAGAAGCTTTATTTTTTCCAATTTGAGACCCAACTTTATACAATAGTTTTCATCTTGTCATTTCATCAAGCCCAGCTTTATGGAGTGTCTAGGCAAGCGGCAAGATGGGTATACAGTTATACACAATACAATTTGTGTTTAAATCAGTGTAAGGGCCATATTTCATTCTTGTGATTTGTTGTTATGTTTATCTTATTTCAGTTTATTAGTTAAGCATTAAGCATTAAGTATCATACATATAATTTGTATTGTGACATCATTTTATGGGTTGTTCTGTGACATCATCCCACAGTTATGCAGTTCCATGTCTATCACGCACGTTAGTTGTAGTTGTTGTTAAGACACGGTAGGATACAGAAAGGTGTGGAGCACACAAGCTTTTGACCGTGAGACAGTAAGCTAAAAGGAATACAGTAAAATAAGTTGTCGTAACTGTAATCTATCGAAGCTACAGAACACAGCAAGCGACTTGTCGTGACTACAGTGGATTTATGCAAGAAACTGTAACAACCGTTGTTTTTGATGTTGGAAATAAACAAGAGACAAAGAAATCAACGAAACGTCTGATGTCGTCAGTGACACTGTGTAACTAAGGACACGCGTCAGAACTTGTGAATAACATGCACCTACATTAAAGTCAAAAGCTTGTGTGCTCCACACCTTTCTGTATCCTTTATTTCCGGCCAGTTGAGTGCCTTTTGCATCAGCGTTGTAGCGATTATTTGTCTATTTCCGAAGTTGTCATGTAACAGTTTCCTTACCTCTGCGCAACGTTCCCCTCCATTGTATGGTGACCCTCTTGAGTTCACGTCCTTCGTAAGAGCTTTTAAACATGCCATCGAAACCAAAACTGATAGCAATCATGAAAGGCTGTTCTTTCTCGAGCAGTATACTGAAGGACAGCCTAAGGACCTAGTGAGAAGCTGCCAGCTCATGCCAGAACATCGTGGCTACGCAGAGGCTATGAAACTGTTACATGACAACTTCGGAAATAGACAAATAATCGCTACAACGCTGATGCAAAAGGCACTCAACTGGCCGGAAATAAAGTCAGAGGACGGAAAGTCGCTAAAAACTTTCTCCCTGTTCCTAGTAAAATGTTACAATACCATGTCAAGCATTAATTACATGGATGAGCTAGACAATGCTACCAATTTGAGGAGTGTTGCCTCAAAACTGCCCTACAAATTGCGTGAAAAATGGAGAAGCCACGTCTACGAGTACGAAGAGCGCAATGAAGAAAGAGCTAAGTTCGTGCAGCTGATGAAATTCGTAGAACGGGAAGCAAAGGTAATGTCTAACCCACTTTTTGGAGACCTGAACGTTTCGACTAGTGGTACAACGACTAGTGGTAAAAAACACAGCAACAAATCCCCTTCAGGATTCAAGCAAAAAATGGAAGAAAAGAGAGGTAGCAGCTTTGCGACCGGCGTAAAACAGGTTGGTAAAAATCATAAAGACTCAATCACAGTAAAGAGTAGTGGTGCATTAGTTATTAGTGCCTTCACTAAACCTTGTGCATCCTGTGAGCAAGATCATACCCTAGACGAATGCCACAAGTTTAACAATGAGACATATAAGGTCAAATTGGACTTTCTAAAAAAGAATGGATTCTGCTTTGGCTGTTTAGTAAAAGGACATTTAAGCAAAGACTGCACGAAGAAAATTACATGTCAGTCGTGCTCAAAGAAACATCCTCGCATGCTACACATTGCAGCAAAGGACACAGCTCAAGCGATCGTAAAGGCTGACGAAACCGAACCAGTTCAAACATTGCCTGTTACAGCGAGTCACGAAACGAGTGCGTGTATCGGGGCTGGAGATGACTGTATTCTCTCCATAGTACCTGTTAAAATAAAGTCCAAGAAAGGCAACAAGACAGTAAAAGTATACGCCTTTATGGACCCAGGTAGCTCTGCTACCTTTTGTACAGAGTCATTAGCAAGGCGATTAAACGTACAAGGTAAAAAAATTGACATCATGTTAAGCACCATGAACGCGAGGAAACAAGTAGAAAGTTACGTGCTTACTGACCTAGAGGTTAGCAGTCTGGAAGAAAACACCTTTGTTGAACTCCCCAAAGTGTTCACACAAAAGAGTATCCCAGTCTCAGTGGAAAATATTCCACAACAGCACGACATATACATAGATAAGTGGCCATACCTCAGCGAAGTAAAACTGCCTTACATTAATGCTGGAGTTAAAATTCTCATAGGTAACAAAGAGCACAGGCTCCTAATGATTTTCCATATTGATCCCTAGTTCCAGATATTGTCTGATGTTTGATTGTCCACCCCAGTGACCTTTAACCCTGCTGCTGGACCCCCTGCCCAACACATTTTAGTGTTTTCTAACATCAGCATACCCGATTTAACTAATCTGCTAATCAACAGCCTTCTTTAAATTGGAGTGGTTGTGAAAGAGCAAAAAAAGGATAAGGGCAAAGATCCACTGGTGTATGAGGCGCCGTATAGGGCTTAAATCAAACTTTACTCATGCACACACATATGAAACACTTGCATACACATATATGAAACACTCACACATACATATATACTACTAACTGCTCAAACAACTACATATGAAATGCGCGCGCACATACATACATACTTTCCGCGCACATACATACATACTTTCCGCGCACACACATACATACTTTCCGCGCACACACATACATACTTTCCGCGCACATACATACAAACTCTTCTCGCACATTCACCTATGAGATTCTCAGTGTAACCGGAAGGCATTTCAGTGTAACCGGAAGGCATTTCAGTGTAAAAGGAAGGCATTTCAGTGTAAAAGGAAGGCATTTCAGTGTAACCGGAAGGCATTTCAGTGTAAAAGGAAGGCATTTCAGTGTAACCGGAAGGCATTTCAGTGTAAAAGGAAGGCATTTCAGTGTAACCGGAAGGCATTTCAGTGTAAAAGGAAGGCATTTCAGTGTAAAAGGAAGGCATTTCAGTGTAAAAGGAAGGCATTTCAGTGTAAAAGGAAGGCATTTCAGTGTAACCGGAAGGCATTTCAGTGTAGACGGACTTGTCGCTTCATTCTCCCTGAATGGTAGTAGGCTACTGGTTTGTATCATCACTGCTCAATCACATGGCATATTCAGAACTATCCACATATTGTCTGAATATTTCAGCGGCAGAAAACGCAGGTGATAATTTGCAAAAAGAAAATTGAAGCACGGAATCTGTGGCTAATATGTCGGATCCTACAACAGAAAGAAATACTGTTTTGTGAAATGTGTTTCCTCGCCTTCGCTAATATGAACAATAACTCATCGGAATCCCACGGGACAAACATTGTTACGACCCCCCATTTCACCCACTTTTGTGGTGATAAATAAATCACTCGTTGTCTTCTAAACTGTCCATTAACGGTCTATTTAAGAAACGCTACTACTAATCAGGGAGAATGAAGTTCATATACATTGAAATTACTACACCCTACACCCTACTCCCTGCGCAGGAAATGTCTGAAAAGGGAACTTCACTCTACAAAATTCCACCATTCAGAACACCATGCAACGTCACTTCCTCCTTGCGTTACCATGGTAACACAAGCACCTCGGATACCTGTCGCTGCTGCTGTGGAAATTTCACGCTACGGACATTAAATATAGATTATTTATTGAAACAAAAACTGATACCATAAAAAAATATAAAACCTATTATTTATTTATTTATTTTTACAGGTTACTAGCCTATATAATACGAATGGTTTCTTTATTAAATCAAAATGTAAATTATTGTGTCCTATTTATATGATGTCCTCGCCTCGATAATAATTATAATAAAAATATAAATTATTTTTCAAGGAAAATTTTTTCACACTCCAGCGATATGTAATGACTTATAGGAAATTATCCATTCCCTTTTCCGCTAAACTAAAGATCAGTTGTTCACTCGTTCCCTACACCGCTACAGTTGGCTTTGTGCGCGTGCTCAGAAAGTATGTATGTATGTGCGTGAAAAGTATGTATGTATGTGCGCGGAAAATATGTATGTATATGCGCGGAAAGTATGTATGTATGTGCGCGGAAAGTATGTATGTATGTGCGCGGAAAGTATGTATGTATGTGCGCGGAAAGTATGTATGTATGTGCGCGCACATTTCATATGTAGTTGTTTGAGCAGTTAGTAGTATATATGTATGTGTGAGTGTTTCATATATGTGTATGCAAGTGTTTCATATGTGTGTGCATGAGTAAAGTTTGATTTAAGCCCTATACGGCGCCTCATACTGGTGTACACCTAACATTGCTGGAATTAGACTCCATTACATTCAATAAATGCGAATATGTACAGTACTGTATAAAGAAACTTAATGACCTAATCTACAGTACTTGTCCTGTTTACTGGACGCATTTCAGGAGCAGTCGGTGATGTAAATATTTTCACTTGAATGTCTTACTAGAACAGAATAGAGCAGATGGTCTCTTAATAAACCTCATTCCATATGCCACACTTAATAACAAAAGCAAAGATAGACTGCTGCAGGAAGTGTTTATTTAGGATTTAGAAAAGTTTAGATCTATATTGATTTTCTGTTTGTTTTAAACGACCTGAAGGAAGGTTGGCTGAGAAGAGACATAACTCATCTCTCAATTTTAAACTATTTAAAAGATTTGTAGCCCTGCAGCTACGTTTACTGCTGCTTTATTTTATCATGAATTTGCTCCATTTTTTGTTCCACAGCAAAACCATTGTGCTGTCTATAAAGGTTGGATGCAAGAAGCATTTGCAGACATTTGTGCATGATTATAATTAAATTCTGATTTGGTGTTCCAGAGATTAATCCCAATGCCTTATTCCACCATTTGTCTCTGTCTTCTTGAGTACTCTAGAAGAACTACAAAGTTTCAACTTTATCCATTGTAGGTTGAGTGAACTTGTCATACACTGATAATATTCAGAAGTTTTTTCCATTTGTGAGGAAATAAAAAAAAAAATCAGAGGTGACTCAACCAGGGTGAAAGAAAGCAGCAGCATATAAATTCAAATTGATGAAAAAGAGGTTTTTGCTTCAGTGGAAATACCTGAGAGGAAGTGATGTCAGTGCAGATCAACCCGGTCATGTTTCACTGTCAGATGCGTTTAGCTTATTATCCAAACTGCCACACTGGGATGGACATTCTTCCACTTAGATGAAGATTTCTTTCAGATGGAGTTCAAGACCCTGGCAGTTTTTAATTAATTATTTTATTTACTCATTCATCTATTTAATCGTACCCAAAAGCTTGTCTTTGTAGCTGTTGTCATACTGAGACAAGTATAATCCCTTAAAGATTTCCTCTAGAAACCTTTTCTGCTTAGAATGACTTCTATGTGAAAGTCCATATATTCCCAGGATTTATATATTCCATAGGGATAACCGTGTTCTTGTTATTACACTGTCATATTGTGATTACTTCTATACAGCTTCTGCCTGAGAAGAAAAAAAAGAGCACAAAATCCCTTCCAAAGGTTCACCACAGGACTGTTCCCTGTTATAGAATCTAATGATGGCCTTAGGGTTTTTCCCTGTTATCTCCTTAGAGGACAGAAACTGTCCCTGTTCTGTAGTACAGTCTTTAAGACAATTCTTTGGGGGTGAAAATATATACAGCAGTTATCCATAAAATCCCCCCATGGCGCCTCCATTACCTTTGCGACTCGAGAGGTGCTGCTGTGATCTGTTAATTTATTTAAGCAGCCTGGCATTCATTATACATCGCAGAGTGTGCATAGGGAAAAAGAGTCCAGTGGTGGCGGCACTTGGCCTTGTCAAAAGGATGATAATGTATTATATTGATGTGCTTATAAAAAAAAAAATTCAGATGTAATTTAGCTCTTTTCTGTAGACAAATTAGGTTTCCCAAATGTAATGTGTGAGGAATTACAAGTATAAACAGCCATGTTGGTGAATAATGGAGTGGTACTACGATTGTTAGTAATACAACCTTCACCCCCCCCCCTCCCATTCTGTATATTCTGTATATTATTTGGTTAAATTTGGCAAAAAAATGCAAATAAAATGTTTTATATTAGTTGCATTTTTATGCATCATATACCACGTGTCAAGCCGGGCATGTTTATCTTATAGCACAGAAACGTCTGTATTGATTAGTAAATCACATTTTACATTTGTTTCATGTTAAATTTAGGGTCAGCTTAAGGAAGGCTGGGGGTTCAAGCCTCAGCACTGCCAAATTGAGCTATTGAGAAATGCCCTTAACTCTATCTGCTCCAGGAGTGCTGTATCCCGGCCAGAGGTGGGTAGTAACAAGTTATATTTACTTGAGTAACTTTTTTTTTTTTTTTAATCTACTTTTATGAGTAGTTTTACTGCACCATACGTTTCACTTTTATTTCAGTAGATTTGCAAAAAAGAAACGCTACTCCTACTCAGATACATTCAGCTGCACTCGACTCGTTACTTTTCTAACCATTTATTCTACACACGCCGTTGGTAGATCTACTGAATGACTGTTTCCAATCAGGCGCAGCCAATCAGGTGCAGCAACAATAATCACATGACTCTGTTTGACCAATCAGCCGCAAAAACAATAACTACATAAAGTCACATCACCACACTCTAACAGGCGGCATAGCAGAGAAAAAAATCTTCATCTGGCATCCCTGGCATCACATACAAGGCGTGTTTCAGCAAAACCATTGTGCTGTCTATAAAGGTTGGATGCAAGAAGCATTTGCAGACATTTGTGCATGATTATAATTAAATTCTGATTTGGTGTTCCAGAGATTAATCCCAATGCCTTATTCCACCATTTGTCTCTGTCTTCTTGAGTACTCTAAAAGAACTATAAAGTTTGAACTTTATCCATTGTAGGTTGAGTGAACTTGTCATACACTGATAATATTCAGAAGTTTTTTTAAAAAGTAGAAATAATTAATTAATATTTAATTTATTTAATAAACAGGTCATTAAATATTTAACTTATAAATATAAAACTGCCAGAGAGACAGTATGATGAGCGCCCTGTACAGGATTGGCACCTTGTCCACCACAAGTCCCCTGGGATTGGCTTGAAACCCCTTGTAACCCGTTATACTTCATTCTACTGAGCTGAATTTGCTACTGATCTCTCCTGACACCTCCCAAATTGACATCTGCTCAGAAGTCACTGGGGTCGGTACCAATTTGGTTAAGTTTTCAAGTATAGTGACCCCTCATTGGGCTGCTACAAATTTAAACAAATTTCCAAGAACATAAAAACAACAATAAAGAATAACACAATAAAAAAGTGGTAGTGATGTGATAACTTTTTAATACAAAGCAATTAAGGAATTTACCAAATTTATAAGTCCTAAAGTACTGATAACAAAACCATAGGGTAAACAAAATTACAACGATGATGTAAAAGGTAAGAAGGCAATACAGATGCTTAAGAATCCATAAATTTGCTTAAGAAACATTAAGATTAAAAATTCACACAAATTTTTTTAATTTTAAAGAGCCGCCCAAAAGAGTCTGTGAGGAGCTGTTACCGACCTTTACCAAGATTATAATAGCAATAAGAATGAAAAAGAAAACATGTAATAATAGTATCAGTTTTGTAATGGCAAATTTAATTAGTTAACTGACTTTTAATAATTTGTTTAATAGTTATTGATTTATTTTGTGATCAAGCTTTTAGCAAGAAACCCATTGAAAACCATAACATTAAGTCAAACATACGTCAAAGAGATGTGAAGTTTATTCAGTAGATATTCTCCCCCCACTGGTCAGAAAAACAAAGCGAATCCAACTGACCAGATGGTGGTGCAATGCTAACATGATACTGTAGCAGGTTGAGTTAAACTCAAATAATAAACAATTGGATTTGAAGGGTGTGTTCACTTGAACCAAACTCTGGTTAGTTTTCCCCCTTGTTATGGTTTGGTTGGGCCGGTCCAAGACCTTTTCTCAATGCAGTCTTGGTCTGGTCCCAAACAAACCTTGGATTAGTTAGTTTGTGGTACTGTAAGCATATGATACAGTATGACATTAATCTGCACCAACTACTAGGAGTACTCTTCAAGTTTGGACAAATCTGCTTCTGTAGTCAGGTACGCACTCTCTTATTCTGTTACAGTAAGTCAAATGTAGGCTGTGCGTTTTTTTGCAAAGTGTGGAACAATAGTGCATATTTATCTGTCAGCATGGTTTTGGTTGGAATGTTGCCCAGATAATTACTACAGTCAATAAGAGCAAATGCCAGGTGTGCTGTTTCCTTACATTGCAGAGCAAATTCCTTTCACAGGAATATTCACCAAAACAAAACACAGATTTTCTTTCTGTGCTTGTGTTCTGATTCTCAGACTCATGTAGGCAGCGAGCAGGGGTGAAGGTTCTCACATCACTTGACTTGATGCATTTGGCACACTTTGTTAGTTCCCACTGTGAAAAAAAACAAAATCAAGGAGTAAATGCACCAAAAATGTGTCAATACAATGAATAATTTTAAATTGTAATTTACTTAAAGATTAATGCATTTCTTGCCTATGATTTTCTTACATCTTCTTAAATATCACATACTTTCAAAGACACTGTGTTTGCACCGGCAGGGTGGGAACCGATTTACCCCAGGTCACAGTCACTTGTAGTTTATAAACACATAACACTTGTTGGTGTGCATTATTTAATTTTGGACCTAAATGATCCCTATGGTATTGTGTTACTGATTGAAAGGTCTCAGGTTCAAATCCCAGCACCATCAAGCTACAACTGTTGGGTCTTTGAGCAAGCCCCTAAACCCTCAGTTGTCTCATATGTGTAATAAGATAAAAATTAATTCACTCTAAATGAGGGTTTCTGCCAAATGGCATGAATGTGAATCTATAGCTTTAATTTACCAGGAAAACCCCAATTTATTCTATCCAGGTTGTGCGCAGGAATTCCTTTTTTCATCTTGTCAGTAAAACAAAGTGAAAGTAATGAAGGTCCAGAATCCTCCAGGGCTCAAAGATTGAAGGATCTGCAGAAGCCTCTGAGGAATTCAGCTTTACTTTGTGATGGAAATATAGGGCTGATATTCAGGTCCAGTAAACATGGTGGCATTTCCAAGAAACCAATCTTCCCGTCTTCTATATTTGAATTTTTAGGAAAATGCCAGTCTTGCTCACGGTGCTTTTTCAAGACAGCTTGAGGAAAGGTCATGAAGGAAAAACGAGTAAAAGAGACAGATGTGTATTAATGTGAAGGATAGCTGAAAAGTTTTTTTAATTATATAAAATTTTAGCAATTTTCTAATACTTATATTTATATATAAATACTAAATATACTACTATAACTACCACTAATAATAATAATAATAATAATAAATTTTTTAAATATTGAATTACATACATTATGCAATTAACTATTTAGATGTTTTTTTAATTGACAAAGCCACAAAATGAAGTGATATCCCATAAACAAAACTACACTACAAAAATATGTTCTAATAATTTACTTTTAATCAATTTTTTAAACAAGGTAAAGCATGAGCCATTAAATCGGGTTATGTAGGGTTAGGGTTTTTATGTAAAATAAGATATATATATATTTTTTTAAATACAGTAATAAATTGAAGTGTACTTATAGTTGAATAGGACATTTAAAGAATTACAATTGATTTTTTTTCCATGAATTTACCTTGTTAATCTATTTGTAACGGCACTCTTATCCTGGAATCACTCTGAAGTGTTCACAAAAATTGCTTGTGTTTCTGCTTTAACAATCTCACTTACCTGTTGGATTTACAGTAGATTAGGATAAACTGCGGAATTGTGGGGAGTAAAAGAGGATGCTCGCCTTGTGAGCGCTGAGAAAGTGTGTGATCTCCTTCTGTCTATTGGATTGAGGTGGATTCACACAGTGAGCGATTGGTGTGATTGATTAGCCCAGTGTGACCTCAGTGTGAAGAGGAAAAACAGGAAATGGAGAAATCCAGACAAGTATGAAGAAGCCTAATGAGGCTAATCCTTGATGATGCACATGAACACTTCCTTCTCACTTCCCGTGTGTGTGTGTGTGTGTGTGTGTGTATTCATTCCTTGACTTCCTTCCCAGGGTAGAGTCAGGTGTCGAGTTGACGTAAATGCATTAGTAATTCTGTGATTTATAAGTATTTTTATGTAAATATTTTTATATAGCATTGTGCATTTCTACTGTATCTATGCGCTTTCTTTTTTTTTTTCTTTTTTTTTTTTTAGCTTAATTAAGCTTCCCAGGTTGAAAGATGATCTGTTTAGCACCTTGCTCCAGTATAAAGGCATGGGAAAAAAATGTTGGATACATGAATTTGAGATTACGGTGACAATTAAAAAATTTCTCATAATAATAATAGATTTTTATCTTTCACATTCCCACGACTGCTCTAACATCGTACATTAAAAACATCCCTTTTTTATATGATGTCGTTGAAAATTTTTAAAGTCATTTAATCGGTTGACCTAATACAGTATTTGCAGCACACTTTTGCACAATATTTATTAATTATTTCAAATCGGTTTTAGTCTAAAACATGTTTACATATCATTTTGAGTTCAAATTCATTAGTTAAAAGTTTTCTTAGTGTAACTAAGGTTTTTTATACACTGATTCACATAATTACAATATAAAACATTAAGCCCAGTATTGTGTACGTTCCCCCTGTACCACCTGGGCAGCTCTGGTCCCTTTGGGCTGTGACTTCACAAGACCTCTGGATGATCTGGGTGCCGATCGTTTGGGTGCTATAGGTTTATGGGTGAGGCCTCCTTGGATTGGACCTTTTTGTCCGGTGCATTCCATGGTTGCTTGGTGGGATTAAAAAATGAGGAGTTTGGTGGTTGAGTCAACTTCCTTGAACTGTTTGTACTGGGTGTTCTGGTTCCTTTTCATTGTGGCCAGCTTTTTATGATTTGTGCTATATTGGCTTTTTGTGGAATTAGACTGGGTGGGCTGAAATTTCCATTATTTTATTGAATACACTTGCCACTGTTCCCATCATCTAGCATTGTCTGAAATACTGGAGGATAACGAGGACAAGCACCCAACCCAAACACACACTCAAATGAGTTTTCTCCTTCTTGTTTTGTCCCCACATGCAGTAAAGTGCATACAGTATATAGTGTCTGGTTAAGGACCGCATACAAAAGTTTACTTTATCTGATTTTCCATTTGTATGTCCTAAAAAGTCCAATATGTCCTGTCCTCATCATCTACATTGCTTTATCCTGTATACAGGGTTGCGGGGAGCATGGAGCCTATCTCAGCAGACTTAGGGCATGATACACCCAGGACATGATGTAAATTTATAGCAGGGCACACACATACACACACTTAGATGCTCATTCACACACTTAGCCTAATCTGCATGTCTTTGGACTGTGGGAGGAAACCAGATTACCTGGAGGAAACCCACCAAGCACAGGGAGAACACGCAAACTCCATGCACACAGAGCCGGAGGAGGGAATCAAACCCAGACGCCAGTGCTAACCACTAAGCCAAAACCATAGCCAAAATGGCAGCACATGTTAAAACCTTTAGTGAAATGGCACTTCTTTCAGTTAGCATATTCACAGCTACCTCTTTGTCCTTACACAAATTATCCCATTTATAAATATTTTCTTATGACGATGATTTAAAGAGGGCTTTTTGTCTGTGCAGAGATGGTCACAGCTCCAGATGATCTCATGAGGAAATATACAGGCAGTCTCAGCATGTGAGCTGCTTAAACAGACATATGAGTGGTTCATTAAAAAAAGGCTTAAGAGCATACATTATGTATAGTTGTGTATATATCAGGTCAGCAGAGTTTATAAACATGTGTATGTGTAATGACTGTTTATGACAATGTGCAAATAAAAAAAAAATAGACTGGTCAACTAGAAGTCATTGATCAAAATCCATTAATTATACACATTAGTGGTTTTATTGTTTTTTTCTGTCTTTATTCTAAAACCCATAGGAAGGGAACTACCGTATAAAGGACACTAATTAAAACAAATTAGGACATTATGCCAAAGGTGTATTTTACAGTCATTCTGCTACATGTATGTATGTAACTGGTTATCTATATGTGACATTTAGAGTACCCTCCCTTGTACTTAATCGTTGATATTGCAATATTGCATGCCTGGTTTTCCGAAAATGTTTATTTGTCTTTATTTTGTATGATGATTTAATGCTTGTTCAGTTTTATCTATGATGAATGTGTGTGTTTGTTTAATTTGTCCTTATCTATTTTCCATTTCTCTCTCTATATATGTATATCTAGCAATCAAACTCCCTAGATCTCAATCTGATTAAGCACCAATGGGATGCACTGGACAAAAAGTCCAATCCATGGAGGCCCCACCTCACAACCCACAGGACCTAAAGTATTCTCTGCCAACGTTGTGATACCAGACACCACAGCAAACCCCCAGAGCAATGCCCGAGGGTCCTGAGCTGCCCTGTTGGCACAAGGGAAACTTAAAAACCTAGTTGGATTAAATGGTTATAGCTTTTAATGTTATAGATATACTGTACAGTACAAGTAGACTCTGACTTACAGTAAAAACATTTGAGTTACGAATTTCTGCAGATAAGAACAGACCGCGGTTTTACCTCTAGTTTATTCATGGTAGTAGCTCATGTGTATTGTATAAAAAAAGACACTGCAGTGCACCAGATACCAATATTTATAGTTATTTAAAATATTTTCATGTAAGTAAATATATAAAATGTTTTTTTTTTATATAAAAAAAAAGGGCAGAAATGTAACGTATGTGTGTGCGTGTGGGGGTGCAGAAGAAATGAGTCAGCTTTACCGGATTTCAATAAATCAGTCCAAAAGCATGATGAAAGAAAATAGCTGTCCTGTAAAGACGTCATGATGGTCAACAATCCCAATTTTGTTAGTTCACAGTCCAATACAGTGGAAAACAGCTCTGACCCAAACTGGCATCCAGGATTCCCCTCACAATTTAAAGGGGGCAAAAACAAGATTTCACTGTGAGATTCCTTGCCTTAGGTGCATGGCAGTGTGTGGAAAGGGGACAGATTTAGGCAAGTGGATTGGTATGCTTTACATTATATATTTGTGTCAAAGGCGTAAAAAAATTACCTTGTCTGTTTTAAGAACAATTCAGCCTTATGTACGTGCTCCCAGAGTGGAAGTTGTTCATAGGTTGGGGACTACCTGTGTATAGCTGAAAACACGCATTGGCCACCATATTAAGTACATCCTGCTACTACTGGCTTAGACTCCCTTTTGCCTTCAGAACTGAATTCTTCATGGGGGAGATTCAACAAGGCGCCGGAAACATTCCTTAGAGATATTGGTCCTTATCAACTTACCACCAGCTTATTACCTGGTACTGTACATTTCAACCTACACATTTTTCAGGTGATCAATGCCCCGTTAAATTAAGAATGCAAACATTTATTTTAAACAATAATTAGCTCTGAGGACCACATTTTTTGTTTAAAAGGAAACCAAATTGAAGATCAGAGAGCTAAGCTAATGAAGAAAAGCATGTCATTTTAAAGCTTGGAAAAAAAGATAAATCAATCAATACAACAAATTAATTGAATTTGCTGTTTTAATACAGAAGGGACTGAAGATACTATACATTAGAAAAATCTAAAGTTTTCCATGGACTCAGCATTTTCCTTCCTTGCAAATGAGACAATTTATGTTATATTGTATATGACCTGCTCACCCATGTTTGAGCTAGCTATTCCACGGATGGAATATTTTAAATTTAAATTGATATTTATGTTTCTCCACTAAGACAATTATTAATGCACTGAGTGTATGAAAAGCAGAAGCTCCTAATTGTTTCACTAAGCTTTTATCTATAATTTTATCCTTTTTTCTTTGGAGTTAAACATTGTATAAATGCAGTTCAGCCTTTTTCTCGTCATTCCAATCATTCTGTACCATGATATTATATGTGCAAGGTAGTTTTTAACAGGATGTTTTGTAATTATGTGGATGGCTATTGGGTTACAAAGAAATAAAAAAACGTATATATTTTTTTTATTTGAAAAGAATATAACTCACGCAAGCATGGCATTATAGAAAAATAATCAATGAAGTCATGTAGCGCAGTCTAAAATGGAGTTACAGTCAACAAGGCAAAGGTAATTATTTTTCTACATTATTAAAAAAAAGCTTTTTTACAGCGATACGGCCAATGCATGAAGGCAATGTTGAACTCGTAATTACTTAAATAATGAATTAATTATTGGTAGTTTCATTTAATATTATTCATGAGAAATGTTGGCTTCTGTTAACACTTATTGTTATACCAAATATAATCAGGAAATCCATCACCAACTTCTCTTTATTAAGTACGACAAATAAAAAAAATAAAAATCAGGCTGTGTAATATATTTTTTTCCTTGTAAGGAGGGTTTTTGTAACAGACCAGAGGGATTTATGCTTTTATTTTGCTTAGCAGGCTAAATAAAAATAAATAAATAAATAAATAAATAAATAAATAAATGCCTCATGAGTCAATATAATCTAATGTGGTAACAAACTAATTTATTTTATAGACAACCTATAATACTTAATCTAATTGTAAAATAGATTTTTTTTAAATGCATTGTTTATTGCTAATTTAAAAAAAATACTCACTAACCCCACTCTGATACAATTAGTTTATCAGGATATTACATCTGTAGTAAAAAAAAATTATACACTTCCTGTGTGTCGTACCTTTTATGAGCTGTGGTGTTTGTGCCATGTGGTTATTTGATTACACTCCTTTCATTACATGATGTCCAATTGGTCAAAGCAGCACTTGAGTAGAGACTAGAAGCTGGATCTTATTTCAATTTGGTGCATTCCAAGGTTCTGGAAGCAATTCAAAGGGCAGGGATTTTTTTAATATCTGTGGGAGGATCATTTATATGCAAGCTATAAGGCTAAACAAGGCAAATAGCAGTTTGACTCTTTTTCTCACATGCCCCTCCACAGTAAGGGTAGTGCAATCTCCGAGAGACCTATCAGGGATGGCTCTGTCCTTCAAATCAATGCTCGGCACCAGATGAGATCTCATTTAAGGTAACTGTAATTGCTGAATATCCCGTCATCCTGGTTTTCTGTGATTGTGCCTGCAGGACCCACAGATATACTGGTCCATTAACAAGCTTACTCACCCCACTCTCAGCAACACTGTCCTCTTTTATTGCAGTTAATGCTCTCTTCAACCACTGATGAGAGCCCAGATACTGAAAAACTGTTTATGTTTGAGATACATAAATGTTTGAGATCGTCCATCAAATGTTAATATTACACACAGATAATATTAACATTTGTTAATATTAAAAGCAAATATGAAAACTTATATATATATATATATATATATATATATATATATATATATATATATATATAATTATATATATATATATATATATATATATATATATATATATATATATATATTAAAATGATAATTAAATTTTTGTAAGAAAAAAGCTATCCAAACCTACATTACCCTATGTGAAAAGTGTGATTAGCCACATTTTTGAAAACCATAGTTACATATTACTTGCCATATACAGGCACGAGTACTGCCAATCCAAGAACACTTAAATAGAGCCTGTCTGACAAATTTAAATATGCTAAAAGCTATGCTAATATATCATGCTGCAATTCAAGAAATTCAAGTTGTATCAGTCTGGAAAGGGTTACAGAACCATTTTAAGGCCTTGGGACCCCATTAAGCCATTATCCACAAATAGAGAAAACTTGGAACAGTGGTGAACCTTCCCAGGATTTGCCAGCCTACCAAAATAACTCCAAGAGTATTTTCCAGGAGCTCCTAAAAGACCAAGAGCAACATCTAAAAAACTGCAGGCCTTATTTGCCTCAGTTAAGGTCAGTGTTCATGATACAACAATGAGAAAGAGACTAGGCAAAAATTACATCAGTGGGAGTCTTCCAAGGTCAAAGCCATTGCTGACCAAAAAGAACACAATGGCTTGTCTCATGTTTGCCAAAAACATTTTGATTATCCCCAAGACTTTTGGGTAAATGTTAAATGTACTGATAAGAAAAAAATGAACTTTTTGGAAGGTGCGTGGCCCATTACTGTACATCTGGTGTAAAGCTCAAACATTGTAGCGGTAGTGTGATGAGTCGGCTGCTGCCATAATTGATGGAACCGTGAATTCTGTGCTCTACCAGGAAATCCTTAAGGAGAATGTCGGGACATCAGTTTGTAACCGCAAGCTCAAGAGCACATGGGTTATGCAGCAGGACAATAATCCAAAACACCCAAGTCCACATCTGAATGGCTCAAAAAAAAAAAAAAAAGTTTGTTTATGGTCAAATTCAGGAAGAGGTACAGAAGGTAATCAGAAAAGGTGAAATGTGGAATTCTGCCACTATGAAAAATGTGTCAGTCTGTAGGCTATTGGCTGGTTCCATTGTCTCATTACCAGTGCTTTGAGAGACATTTTTGACTGCTTCTCTCATCCTCCCCCTCATTCAAAGCTCAAGTCCACTATGTTTTTCCAAAAGCTCAAAGGCGCATTAAACACAAAACCAACTGTCACTTGTGAAATTGTGATACTGGTTAGGGAGAGCCAGCTATCCCTTTGCCACCATCACTGACCACAAAAAAATGAGAGTATCAACAAAGCCAAGCAATTTATCCCATGCCATTTAGGGTAGATTATTATTAGACAGATTTCAGTTCACTTAAGGAACAAGAAGAAGATTCACTATCTGTACATTGATACCCCAAAAGAACCATGTAAAGAACCCATCCTTTCACCATTATGTTCAGTGGGTCGTCACTTGGTAGACATTAACCAGGAGGTCATCGTTGGTCATCCTCAGGAAATCACCAGGTTATGATAAATTTTTTTAAAAAAAAACACCAGAAAATACGTACCCACAGCACTGCAAGGGCAGACAATGCACCAGCTTCAGGCTATTCAATGACCCACAGAACTGTTTTTATGAAACTACAGTATACAGAATGTGCTGTTGTCTTTTCTGGAAAAAGAGATCTTCTATCCCAGTGGGACCTTCCTGGCTAAATAAAGAATAACTAAAACTAAAACTAAAATTCAAATACGACTTGGTAGTGGCTGAACATGATGCATGATATCTATTGCATTGTTTTCTTGTTCCCAAGCCAAGGTCCCTGAACCCTACCATTTATTAAAGTCATACCCTTTCCAACATCACAGTAACCTATTCATCACCAACCTTCCTGAGTCGAATAGTAACACTGACATCATGTTTAGAGTGGGCAAAGTCACTGTCTTAGTTTCCTTCTAAGGTTGTTCACCTTATTTGAAACAACAGAAAATATCTTCAGTTATCTTTAATATTTCGGCATCACAGAAGACATGTAACTGACCAAGACATTCAACTTTAAAGAAAGGGGGAAATGTAAAACCTTGAATTGTTCCACCAAAGGTAAACCAAGGATCACCAGACCCTCTGTGCCTCCAATCAGGATACCTGGGCCAAGTTTCTTCCATCAGCTGAATATGCAGAAAACTTACATCGTTCAGCTGCTCAGTTTGCCTTGTTACAAACGTGTGCTGGGTAAGCATACACTGATCACTTAACATAGTATGTAAGGGCTCCACTGCCACATACTGTACATACAGTATTGTGAAAAAATGCTATTATTTTTGTGAATCACATGTTTTGGATATGTTTGTCTGCAGTTTTTTTAAAACACCCAACTGCATTTACAGGAAACTCTGACACTGCAATCTAATGTCTTTTTAAAAAAGTATTATTATAATACAGATTATTATATTTAACTGGGACTAAAATAATTAGACAGCCACTAAGGTTGAAGAACAGTCAGCCATTCAGTCTATAATTTTCTCAGAGGAGGAAAGAGAAAACAAAGACATGACCCATCTATAAAACAGTTAATGACCCCCAGGACTCCACGTTAATGTAATTATATCTCAATAGGGCATTTGGCATATTTCTGTTCCATATGAACAATAGAGCACTTTAGAGTCTACTGTTATAGGTCTGCACCCTGATTGCTTTCTTTTAAAAGCATGCCCTGAAGCCCATTATACCCTAATTAACACGCCTCTCCTTAAACATGTCCTTGGAAAGGTTATGCTAATTTCTTCTCCGTTTTCCATGTATTTCTTCATCTCTATATTTTTAATGATTTAATGATTTCCAGCAATGCTAAAGCAGTGCAAGTTAAGATTAACATAGATAATTCCCTCAAATTATCCTGCTTAACCACTGTAATTGCCAGTGTTTTTACCTTGAAGCTGGTGTCTACAGTGACATTCTGTCAAAATTAATTAGTATCAGCTATGTTTGTAAAGTTTCATATCATGTTGAAATTTATTATGACCACACAGCTGTTAAGTCCCAAACATCACTGCTCTATGTGTCTAAATGCTCTTACTTTGACTGCTTATTTATATTACCATGCACCTTCACCAAGTGTTTAAGTGATCTCCATTCATGATTGTTTCCTGACCACATTTCAACACAAAGTTAACGGTCAAGCACCTTCCAGGTTTTAATAAGAGGTTGAAAGGTTCTTAACCCACTTCCAGTAATTTTAAACCTTCTTAGTTGTTTTCTTTGCTTCATGCAGCCCAATAATTTGACCTTTATGAAAGGGTGACTTTTTTTTAAAAGAGAAGAATCTCATTCAGTAATCCTGGTGAATTAATTGAGATTAATATCCGCAGATTAATAAACAAATGTAGTTGTTATGTTATGCATTATTATTATTATTATTATTAGTAGTAGTAGTAGTAGTAGTAGTAGTATTATAAGTATTATTTAGATTAAGGAATAAAAAGATAACAGAGTCCTTTGGTGGAAGTAAGGTTTTGACTTAGGGTATTTACATTATTATTTTGAATTATTATTTTGCTCCATTGGTTATTAAGTGACAATGGAAAGTGTTAAAAAAAAAAAAATAATAATAATAATAATAATAATAATAATAATAATAATAATAATCCAGGCCTACTGTCTATACATGGATTTTCAAATGCACTGCATTCAGTGACATGCTATTTTAAAGCCATTGTTTGGAAGTTTTTTTTTTAAATATCTATTAAATGAAGTGAAGAATGTATACTTTTTTGGAAACATAAAATAATTGTGTGGAAAAAGTTCCAAAACCTCTGAGTTATTAGTTTAGCATCGACTAAATCTTTTAGCTTTAGGTCATAAACAATGTAAAAGAACACAATGTTTAAGTCTTCCAGACAGAGTTTAAGATTGATTATGTGTTAAATAATTCTTTTTACAAATGTGTTTTGTATTGGATAGCACACTACAGTATATCTTGTACTTTATACGATCTTTACCAAAAATAACGTACACCTGGAGGCTACACAAGTAAGGCAAACCAATAAAAAAAAAATAAAAATAATAAAATGATACAAGATGATAAATTACTACAGATCAGCATTGCAGGACCAAAAATGAGGAAGATATTTGACATTTTATCAGATTTGACAACCTATACATCCTATACATGCTTGTAACACAAAATCTATGACAAAGTGCAGTATTGGTTTGAATCGATGTTTAGGCATGTAGCACATGTCAAAGTAATATCTTCCTAAATGCCAGGAGGCAAGAATATTGCCTGGAGCATCACACTGCCTCTGCTGGTTTGTCTTCTTCCCTGATGCACTCTGACCAGTCTGCATCCACACAGCACCATACACATTAAGCTGTGACACACTGTGTGTTCAGACATTTCTTTTGCCATCATAGCCAGAATGAACTTTTCAGCAATTTGTGCTAAAAAGTAGCTCAACAGACCAGATGGACTAGCATTTGGCACCACACACACACACACACACACACACACACACATCACTGAGTTCTTGGTGCTCATGACCTTTTTCCTAGTTCACTGTTTGTCCTACAGTACCTCGGTCCCTTCATGGAAATTACTAACTACTCCACACTTGGTGGCTCAGTGGTAGGTTTCTCACCTGTTATATGGAAGACCTGGGTTAGATTCCCAGACACCGGATGCAGTGCAGGTCCCAAGCCCAGGTAAGAAAAGGTCAGAAAGGTCATCTGGTGTAAAACCTGGGCCAAGCTTGCTCGTTGTGGTGTCCCTTTGCTGAGAGCAGCCCAAAGACCAACAACTTACCATTTCACACTGAAAGGACCCCACAATCCCTGCTGTTTGGTGGATGTTCTATGCCTGGTGTCTAGCATATACAATTGTGACCTTTTTATTTATTTCCTCATGCTTGCCCATTTTTCCTGCTTCCTGCTTTACTTTGAGAACTGATGTTCACTTGCTGCTACATATATCCCACCTTTTGAGAGCTGCCTTTGTAACAAGATAATCAATGTTCTGTCAGTGGTATTGATATTATGGGCAATCTATCTATCTATCTATCTATCTATCTATCTATCTATCTATCTATCTATCTATCTATCTATCTATCTATCTATGAGGATCAGTCAAAAATTATCTACACTCTGGCTGTATATTTTATTTTAAATAGCTTTTAGAAGACACATACCACAATTTTGACATATTTTAACTTGATTTTTAAAACACTGTCATCTGTCAACACACTTTCGTATTCCCGTGCATCACTGCATCACTGTCTTTAATTCTTAATCTGAATTCCATCTTCGTCCTCATGACAGGACCTCATGCATGATCACAATGCCTTTGGATAACAGTCCTCTGCATTTATCCAAAGTTTAGGGTTCAGCATCTCACTGTAACAAGCACTGTTTACTGTTGGGTCTTGTTCCTGATAATACAGGTTCTTGAGAATCCCAGAAAACTGTAAGCATGCATATACAGTGTATACATGTGTGTGAGAGCATATATACACTCATCTAAAGGATTATTAGGAACACCATACTAATATGGTGTTTGACCCCCTTTCGCCTTTAGAACTGCCTTAATTCTACGTGGCATTGATTCAACAAGGTGCTAAAAGCATTCCTTAGAAATGTTGGCTCATATTGATAGAATAGCATCTTGCAGTTGATAAAGATTTGTGGGATGCACATCCAGGGCATGAAGCTCCCGTTCCACAACATCCCAAAGATGCTCTATATCTATAGTGAACTCATTGTCATGTTCAAGAAACCAACTTGAAATGATTCGAGCTTTGTGACATGGTGCATTCTCCTGCTGGAAGTAGCCATCAGAGGATGGCTACATGGTGGTCATAAAGGGATGGACATAGTCAGAAACAATGCTTAGGTAGCCCGTGGCATTTAAACGATGCCCAATTGGCACTAAGGGGCCTAAAGTGTGCCAAGAAAACATCCCCCACACCATTAAACCACCACCACCAGCCTGCACAGTGGTAACAAGGCATCATGGATCCATGTTCTCATTCTGTTTACGCCAAATTCTGACTCTACCATTTGAATGTCTCAACAAAAATCGAGACTTATCAGACCAGGCAACATTTTTCCAGCCTTCAACTGTCCAATTTTGGTGAGCTTGTGCAAATTGTAGCCTCTTTTTCCTATTTGTAGTGGAGATGAGTGGTACCCGGTGGGGTCTTCTGCTGTTGTAGCCCATCCGCCTCAAGGTTGTGCGTGTTGTGGCTTTACAAATGCTTTGCTGCATACCTCAGTTGTAACGAGTGGTTATTTCAGTCAAAGTTGCTCTTCTTTCAGCTTGAATCAGTCGGCCCATTCTCCTCTGACCTCTAGCATCAACAAAGCATTTTCGCCCACAGGACTGACGCATACTGGATGTTTTTTCCCTTTTCACACCATTCTTTGTAAACCCTAGAAATGGTTGTGCATGAAAATCCCAGTAACTGAGCCGATTGTGAAATACTCAGACCAGCCCGTCTGGCACCAACAACCATGTCACGCTCAAAATTGCTTAAATCACATTTCTTTTCCATTCTGACATTTAGTTTGGAGTTCAGGGGATTGTCTTGACCAGGACCACACCCCTAAATGCACTGAAGCAACTGCCATGTGATTGGTTGATTAGATAATTACATGAATGAGAAATTAAACAGGTGTTTCTAATAATCTTTTAGGTGAGTGTATGTGCCCTGCGACTGATTGAGAGGACGTACACGCTCTCATACCCTGAGTCTCCTTAAGCTTGAGGCTTCCCGTCACCATCTTCCAAATGAGCGGAATAAAAAAATTAATAAATGAATAATTAAATGAGTTTCTTTAATTATATAACATGTAAGTTAAATACATGTTAATAAAGTATGAGAAAAGAAACATAACACAGTGTGTACACAATAATGGACCTGTAATTTGAAGTAGGTAAAAATCATTAGACATTAGAGCTCTGAACAATAATCTGACTCTGTAGTGTTATTCCAAACCAGCTTTTTTCCACTTAGGCCAAGCTGTAAATTATATGATTTTTTACTCTTTCTTTCCTTGTTTTGTGAGTTTATTCATTTTGCAGAAGTTTTACCACAATAACTGTAATTTCTCCCTGATTACCCAGGCTGTGTACATGCGTTTCTTCAGCTATGATTGTTGGAAAAATAATCATAGTAAAGCGTGTGTGTACTCCCTTGCAAGCCTCCGCCTCAGGCCCCACACTCAGCAGTCGATGTCTTGCCGTTTAAAATTCCTCGTTCTCTTTTCCTAAATGCCTCCCGCTGGTTTGTGAAAGAGCAATCAGAGGCAACACTGATTACATTCATCAACCTCTTCTTTTCTGACTGGTTACAGGCAGAATATTGAGGGGAGAAATGACATGCCTGTTATAGGAAGGAGATTTTTATTGTGACTTGCCTGTGGTATTTACATCATTAGATGTTTGGTTGAACTATTTTTTGGCTTATTGGCTGAACCAGAGTAAAGGCAGGAGTCCAGGTAAAGATAGCTGCATTTTTGTGCCTAGTGGACCACTTTTGTGGCACAGCAATATGGCTGATCCTACTATACCAACACAGCCAGTGCTACACATACTCACTGGCATGGCACTATTTAAATATATACTGTAGTTATATAGTTATAACATAAAGTTATATACAGTTTGCATTATATTTCATAAACAAGACATTCTTCCTTTGGCTCTGTTAATTTCAGAGAGCTGAATTATTTCAGATTTACATATACAGTATGGCTGCTCTCCAAGGTACTGTAAATGTAAAGTCAGTGTATTTGCGGTAATTTATATGAAATTCAGGATGTCGATGCATATCATACATTGAACAAGTACAGTATAATTACCATTATTAACATGTTTATTTGGGATACACAAGTTAAGTTAATTTATTTATATAGCACATTTATAACAACCGATAGTTGACCAAAGTGCTTTACATAACAAAGTAAAAAAAAAAAAAACTGCACCTGAAATTAAAAGAAAAAAAAAGAAAAAAAGGATGTACGTATGTATGTACAAAATAAAAATAGACTAAAAAGACAATAAAAAATTATATACAATATAGTAAAATTTATACAATATAGTATAAATATAAAATTATAAAGAATTATAAAGATCATATAGAATTATTGAGAACAATTATTGAGTTTTAAGTTCAGCAGCATTGAAGAGAAGCATAATAGAGCGTTTAACCCAGTGGCTTATTCATAGTTTTCTCTAATAGACAGACAGACAGGCATTTTATTTTGTCTGAATCACATAGTTCTAGCTTTTTCTCTTATATTTATGTTAACCACACAAAAGATCTAAACGCATACCCCCCACTCCACCCCCCAAAATGGCCCTGAAACTACATAGTATATTGTAAAAACATAATTAACTCTTTATCTTTTCCTTCATTTTTCTTTATTTTTTTATAATAACAGAATTGATCCGCATCCAATACAGACAAAACAAAAAAGCAGCTGTACTTTCTGTCAGTCCCTCCCTCACACACATCACTAACACCTCGCCACTTGAGTGCCCCAGGCTCCAAAGAGTGTCTCCAAAGTTCACCTCTTCTTTTTTTTCCCAAAGCACGCCTGCTTTTCTTCCTTCTTCAGATGCCAGGTGTAAAAAGCAAAAACAGAGAGTGGAACCTTGTCACAGCCCCATTTTCTTTTCTCTTTCCAACACACATTCCAAAGCCTCTAAAATAGCTGTTATTTTCACACCCTGCTCCTGTGTCGCTTGCTGTTGCTTTCTGATGGAGATAGCTTTTGTGTTGTGGTGGTTTTATTTTTTTTTAGGAAAAAAACTAGAAAGGAAAAATGAGGAGGTGAGTTGGAGCTGGAGCAGAGAACAGCCACTGACAGCAAGACATCCATCACATAGACGAGATTTACCCAGCATCATGTACATACTAAGTGATGAGGCAAGGCATTGAAGACAGCAGATCTCAAACTTCTTTGTAGCTGTACTGTTTTGTGGTGCACCACGGTCCTGAAAAAACGTTAGTTTTGTTCTAGTGTATATAGGCTATACATTGTACTGACAATAAAAACCTGTTAACTTTTTCTATTTATTAAAGCCTTGATGTTTGTTTTGTCGGTGTCACATATTCTGATAAAAAAAAGATTGTTTGACATTACTGCACCATAATCAATTAAGCCATTTAACACATTTAGTAATTGTTCTTTTTAATGTTCATATGATATGTGTAGTGCAGCATTTGAATTGGGTAGAACGTGTTGTAATTACTGCTGTATTGTGGATGACCCTGGGCTGTGAACCCAGCCTCCTAACTGGGATATGTGAAAAAATCATTTCACTGTGTAAGGAACATGTGACTAATAATTAAATCTTAATTATTATATAAGTTCTTTATTTCAGTAATGCAACTTAAAAGGTGAAACTAATGAGATAGACTTATTACATGCAAAGCAAGATAGTTCAAGCCGTGATTTGTCATAATTGAGATGATTATGGCTTACAGCTCATGAAAACCTCATATTCACAATTTCAGAAAATTAGAATATTGTGAAAATGTTCACAAAAGTGCTCAAAGTGACCCACTATAATCAGCTAATTAAGCCATGACACCTGCAAAGGGTTCCTGAGCCTTTAAATGGTCTCTCAGTCTGGTTCAGTAAGAAGCACAATCATGGGAAAGACTGCTGACCTGACAGTCACCAAACCATCATTGGCATCCTCCATAAGGAGGTAAAGTGTCAAAAGGTAATTGCAAACGGAGTTGGATGTTCCCAAAGTGCTGTATAAAAGCACATTAATAGAAAGTTATGTGGAAGGCCATTTGAAAGTGTTGAGGACTTTCACAAGGAGTGGACTGAGGCTGGAGTCAGTGCATCAAGAGCCACCGCACACAGATGGATCTTGGACATGGACTTCAAATGGGCTTCATATTTCTCTTGTCAAGCCACTTCTGAACAACAAACAACGTCGGAAGTTTCTTACCTGGGCTAAAGAAAAAAAGAACTGGTCTGTTGCTCAGTGGTCCAAAGTCCTCTTTTCTGATGAGAGCAACGTTTGCACCCCATTTTGAAACAAAGGACCCAGAGTTTGGAGGAAGAATAGAGAGGAACACACTGCAAGATGCTTGAAGTCCAGTGTGAAGTTTCCACAGTTTGTGTTGATTTAGCAAGTCAAGTAATCTGCTGATGTTGGTCCACTGTGCTTCATTAAGTTCAGGGTCAACGCAGCCGTCTACAAGTAGATTTTGGAGCACTTCATGCTTCCTTCCGCAGACGAGCTTTATGGGGATGCTGACTTCATATATGACACAAATGACACATGGATGGACCAAGATGTTAGTTCATGTTATTTCTATTTCTAAATATTTTACTCATTTCAGTCTTGAGGAAGTATAATTTTTATTAAATGATTCTGCATGTTTGCTTTAAATCTTCAATTTAAAGACCATTTTTCTCATCGTGTTTTGTTTAGCTCCAGACTACTGATTAGAACGTCACCGGTTCAAGCCTCAGCATCACCAAGCTGCCATTGTTGTGCCATTGACCAAGGCCTTTAAACCTCAACCGCTCAGATGTATAATAAGAGAAATGTAATTTTGCTCTGGATAATGGAATCTAAAAAACAGATGTAAACGTCTTAAAAATAAATAACCTAAACATTCTTTCATTTTTTTATATAATAATCATGTGATAAGAAATGTTAGATATATATATTTTTAAGATATTAATCTATTTACTTGATGTCTCAAGGCTCAAATTTTGTCTCAAAACTACTATTTTTTTTTCATAAAAATGGTGCTATATTTCTTGTTTTATAATATTTTTGTTGGATCTCATCAACATCAATTGCTTTGTGGTGCAGGTGCATGTGACAGGATCCTGGAACTCTTTCTGCCTTATACATGATACAACCAGAGATGAAAAGATAAATGTATGCGTGAGAATTATGTACAGACACCTTTATGCATTTGTCTAAAGCAAAAGGAAGCCAACCTGAGGCACAAAATATTTTATATTCACTTTAAAGCTGGATATTTACAGCCAATGTGAGTCCTTCACCAATGGTGAGACAGGTCTGTGTTAGAGATTAGGAGTGTATTCAGGTCCATGCAGTGTGTGTATTTTATGTATGTGCGGCAGGCAGTCAGAAGATCGGTAGCGAGATTGAAGCTGTCCAGTGTTTTCCTGCTCTCCAAGACAAATAAATTCTAAAGTTAGACCTAGGTCATACAATCCTTTCCACACTGCACTGTTGCCAGAGAGTGTTACAATAATGTAAGTGCATGCAAGCCTGATCCAAGTCTGAGAGTTTAATCTGAGTGTCCCATAATGTTCATCTTTGTTGTTATGATAAATTGAGTGTTTCATACATGGCCATTTAGATTCTGAACAAAATGATCACTGGTCCGTGAACAGCAGTCAGGGACTCACAATGACATCTTTATTCCTAGCTGAACCTTTTAAAGTGGCCAGCTGTGGGCAGTTTAGGGATATGAGGCTAACTAGGTTGTTAACTCTGACCATACAGTGCTGTAAAGGCCATCATAAGTGTAATGAGTAGCCTACCTCTGGTCCAATCCTGTTTTCCCCAATCACACATCATGGGTCATAAAGTGTAAACCACAAACCAAAAACGATCCCTTTGACCAGTCTCCTAATCCACTAACAAAGCTTTAAATTCAATTCAGATTTTTACATTTGTGTCTTTTTCTTTGTGTAGCTTCAGGTTAGCGTTATTTATTGTTCATTCTGTGTTTCAATGTTAACACATCATCTCTAGAACTCTTGATAGCTCAAGATATTGCTTGTTGTGACCGAATGCTAGGCTAATTTTTTGGATGTTGCATTGGTGACTCCCTTGGATATTTTGTGGCAATGTATAGGTATGGGTATGTTGACTCAATGTGAGTGAGAGTGGTGGACTCACATTGAGCACATTGAACTCATAATATGACAAAAGCCCTTTAGCATGGAATACCAAGATGTCTAGAAATTGAAATTTGTCTTCCAATTCATTCTATAAATTTGAAATGCGATTTGGGAAATTTGAAGGCCAGATCAACAAACTTATAGGTCAACAGCCATATACTGTCCACTATATATAAGAGCCACGCTATCCAGGTATCTGTCCACTATATATAAGAGCCACGCTATCCAGGGTAATGCCAGCATACCACCAAGAGTAACTGTGGACGCAAGAGGAAGCTGTCCGAAAAGGATGTCCTGGTGCTAACCCGGATTGTAATTGAAAAACATAAAACCACAGCTGCCCAACTCACTGCAGAATTAAATGTGCACCTCAACTCTCCTGTTTCCACCAAAACTGTTCATCAGGAGCACCACAGGGTCAATGTACAGTACATGGCCGGGGTGCTATAGCCAAACCCTTGGTCACTCGTGCCAATGCCAAACGTCGGTTTCAATGATGCCAGCAGCAAAAATCTTGGGCTGTGTACAATGTGAAACATGTGTTTCTCTGATGAGTCCACCTTCACTGTCTTTCCCACATGCGAGAGAGGTACGGTCTGGAGAAGCCCCAAAGAAGCGTACCACCCAGACTGTTGCATGCCCAGAGTGAAGCATGGGGGTGGATCAGTGATGGTTCAGGCTGCAATATCATTGCATTCCTTAGGCCCAAGGTGGTGCCATGTATCAGGATGATAATGCACCAATACACACAGCAAGACTGGTGACAGAGTGGTTTGAAGAACATGAAAGTGGAGTTAAACATCTCCCATGGTCTGCACAGTCAGCAGATCTAAATATTATTGAGCCACTTTGGGGTGTTTTGGAGGAGCAAATTAGGAAACCTTTTCCTCCACTTTCATCACGTAGTGACCTGGACACTATTCTTCAAGAAGAATGGCTCAAAATCCCTCTGGCTGCTGTGCAGGACTTGTATCTGTTATTCCCAAGACGAATTGATGTTGTATTGGCCGCAAAATGAGGCCCGACACCATACTAATGAATTATTGTGGTCTAAAACCAGGCATTTCGGTTTTATTGTCCATTCCCAGTACATATGTGTGTAGATGTACATGGATTGGCATCCTGTCCTGGCAGAGTTATGTTGGCTGCAGTATTTACATGTAAAGAAAGGACTGCAGTACCTCCACTATTTGGTCATGCATTCATACTGTACATCCTGCCATAAAGAAAGAAAGATAATCATGATGTAAATAAAAATCATATTATATATTTATTTTATGGGGATATTTTTTTAACACAGAACACCAGTGATAATGAGGAATATGGCACAGAGGAATATAATGCATCTGGGTAATGAAGTGGTACACACACACACACACACACACACACACACACACACACACACACACACACACACACACACACACACACACACACACACACACACACACACAGGGACCTGCTAGTGGAAAACATTGCTATTCCAGAATAAATTACAATTTACTCCCCAGTTTGGTCCTGAACTTCTTCCTCTGTATTTACAGAACTTACATTTTTCTGGTATGGATTTTTCTCTGAGTTCTTTGGTTGAAACATATTCATTTGTGGATTGGAAATGCTATAATGGGCTTTGGTGTAAATGAAAGCATGTGCATGTGTGTGGGTGTGGGTGTGTGTGCATGGGACCTTGGGATAAACTGGTGTCCCATAAATAAATAATTCTCTGTAGAAGACTAAGCTGCCCCTGCACAGAGACATGCATGTGTGGAGCTATACAGCCAGCCTTATGTTAAAAAGAGTCTCTCTCTCTCTCTCTCTCTCTCTCTCTCTCTCTCTGTGTCACGCTCATATACTGTACACAATTTCTAAAGTGAAACAGCTTTTCATTATTTCTATACACTACATAATGCTCACACACCAGGTCTTCTGATAAAAATGCACCCTGCTTTTATAGAAATTATAGATGTCCATGTGGAGGTGAAGGACAGACAGGTGTGACCTTATGTTCAGCACTCTAAGGTAATGATGTGAGTTCACTTGGCTATGCCGCATTACTGCTGCTGAGTTGTCACATTTATCTTTTCAAATTTGGAAATAAGAACAGTGATTATGATATATGAGTTGTGTTAGATTTTTTTTTCTCATGGAGAAATTATTAGAGCTCATGCAAAATATAATTCACTATAATTTAATAACTCACAATTGCAGTGCGAAAAAACTCACTCACTCATCGTTTATACTGCTTTATCCTGTATACAGGGTCATGGGGGGCCTAGAGGACAAGGCGGGGTACACTTTGGATGAGGTGCCAATCCATTGCAGGGCACACACATACACACTCACACACTCATTCACACACTTTGGGGAAATTGGGATCACCTATTAGCTTAATCTGCATGTCTTTGGAACTGTGAAAGGAAAGCAGAGCACAAGGAGGAAACCCAAGCACAGAGAAAGCATGTGCACACAAAGACGGGAATCAATTCTGCCCGGGAATCGAACCTGGATCATGGAGGTTTAAGAAACTAAAAATATTTAAATCTATTAATTATTCATAATTTGAAGGTAAAAAAAAAAAACAAAAAAAAAACTTTGAATGCTTTGAATTAGCAACAATGAGATTAAAAACATCGGCACTACATAAATTGTGCATGTTAACATTATACACATAATATTTTGTGCATGTGCAAACGGCAGAATATTATGTATCATTTTTATCAGAAATAATTCAGTGACCCTAGTTGAGTTTTAATGAGATAGTTTGATAGCGTAACAGTTAAGACTGTGGCCTTGCACCTCCACCCATAGTGTACCCTAATCCCCTGAGATAGGCTCCAGGCCTCCTGTCACCCTAAATGAATGAGTGCGTTTGAATAAGGAAATATACCTAGCAAATTCATTCTTTGTGTTTTTGTCACTGACAGCAAATTGGAACAGGTAAACCGTGTTACAGTACATATAAAACTTAGAAAGATTGTTGAAGGTCATGAAAAAACATTAAAAACCATAGCAAATTCTTATTTAAAAATGCCTCATTAGCCTCTACTACTGTTAGTTCAGTTTCAATTTGGTAGCAGGACAAATGCTTTATTATAGTACAGGTATACACTATATAACCTCTATTTGTGGCATGTTGAACTGCATACAGTATACGTTGTGTAAATCCCAATGGCGAACAAGCCAAAGCAAATACAACAAAAAATAGAAATCGCACCAGATTCCCATGCACAGCATGTCTCTGCATCTTGTGTCTCGTGCACAAAGTGCATGTATCTCTTGAGTATTGTAGCCTTACCAGTATGCTTAATTATCTGTAGAAAATATTACCATAGCATGCATCATGACTCCCAAATGCAGCAAAACCAGGGCTAGTAAAAGCATATAAGAAATGACAGTATACTGTACTATCCCACATAGCCATGTTAAGTAAATAATATACCACAAACGTTAAGCAAAGCATAGTTGGAATTCATTATTACTGGGGTGACTGGCAGTAATAACCTATTAGCAACATTCTCCAAAAATGCACTGAACACATTTGGGTCACTCAAGATGACTGCTCCTTTTTCCCTGGACGTGAAGGCTTTACTGGTCATGTGACAGAAAGGACTGGACTTTGCCAAAAACATGGAAGTTCAATGGTATTTATTGCATTTTACTGTCAAACTATTCATATACAATTTTTTTTTTATTATCAATATTAAACTATGTAAAGTTTTTATTAAAATAAACTATATGGTTACATGCAAAATGTGGACATCTGACCATCACACATCTATGTGTTTTATGAATCATAAGTATAATGCTGCTACTATAATTACGTCCCTCTCCTAGGAAAAGGCTTTTCACTACATATTTTTCAATCAAGCCTGTGGGGATTTGTTCCCATTTATGCATAAGAGCATTAGTGAGGCCTGATGTGAAGAGAGCTGGTGTAGAGTCTGAGTTCCAATTACTCTCATACGTGTGCAGCAGGGTTGAGGTCAGAGCTCTGCGCAGGCCACTCAAGTTCTTCCACATGATTCCTGCCTAACAATGTCTTTATGAATCTCATTTGTAAACAGGGACATGCTGAAGTCATGCTGGAACAGGCTTCACTTGGTTCTTTAGTTCCAGTTGTGTTTTGGGAAAGGAACACGTATGGAAAGGGAGGTCAGGATTTCATATTTTTGAACTACCATATATATATACTGTATATATATAACGGGTTCATATATCTGCTACAGTTAGAAGTTAAAATAGTAGGGTTATATATTAAAATATTAGGCTGGCTGAATTAATGTTGTAGCGAAGCAAAATGTTTGACTAATTATTACTGAGAATTTGACAGTAGTGCAAACAGTTTGTTGAAGTTCAAATTGAAATAAATAAAGACCAACATCACCAACAATACAAATGTCAGACAAGAGCTGTAATTGGACCTTAAAAATACGGCCCGACAGGGCCCGAGCCCGACAGAATTCAGTTCGAGTCTAACAAGTAAATTTTTATTGACAGCTTTTTAAAAGCCTGAACCTGTTTACAGCCCAACATTATTTTAATGTGCGCACGCACAAGCCTCCGTTTCACCTCCTCAACATCCATCTTCACATCTTTCTTGCGCTAATCAAAACACATCACATGACCACTAATTTACCGCGCAAGCCCGAGCCCGGGTAAAATAATAGAAATTAAAAGATTTTTTAGCTCTGTGTCAGACTACAAGTCAAAACCAAGGTCACACACTCAGATGTGTAAGTTTGCCATGGCGGTAGCTTCCCTACTTGACTGAATTATTTTTAAAAAAGCCTGTCTTCTTTGGTTGTTGTGTTAATAATAATAATAATAATAATAATAATAATAATAATAATAGTTATTATTATTATTATTATTATTATTATTATTATTATTATTATTATACATATAATTTTATTTTATTATTATTAATAATAATCCTAGCCAATTTTTCTTTCAAGTGCTGTACTTTAATCCTCTGTTGTTGTTGTTGTTGTTGTTGTTTATTATTGCTACATAAATTACATGTGGGTAGTCAGAAAGCATCCATGGTTTTGCTTGTTTTATTTTTAATTTATTTATAGCACATGCATCTTTTCTTCACATTCTGCTCACAAAGTGCCAGGCTTTCTAATATTCTTAATATAGTCTAGAGGGATAGTTCTCCATGTGTCTAAATTTAGTCTAGTCCCTGTACTTGATCAAATCAGAGACTTTTTTGTTAAACCACACAGTCACCTTAGAATCATTCCATCATTAAATAATAATAATAATAATAATAATAATAATATAACTTGAGGCATGAACCAGTGAGAAACAGCTGCAGACGATGACAGAATGATCAGGCTGTTTAGCAGAGGTGGAAAGAGTAATAAACCTTTGTACTTTAAGTAAAAGTACTGTTACTTTAGTGAAACTGTACTGAACTACAAGTAAAAATACCATTATAAAAATCTACTTAAGTAAAAGTAAAAAGTAGCTCATTAAAAAATTATATCAGAGTAAAAGTTACAGAGTTACTTTTTTTTAACAGCGGGGTGGATGGGGGATTCTAGTGTAGTTCAAAAAAGACAAACACATATAAATCTCGAACTAGTTGTTTTTAATTAAAGGAACACCTTTGCATAATAAAGCTGTTGCATAATAAAGCTTTCTTGTTCTTGAAATCAAAATGGTCACTTAAATATGGTGTGACGCTTTGTGCCGGATAGCCGAGGGAAAAAATAGCTCTGAGCCAAGAATAACGTTCAGCACAAAACTTTTATCTGCCTCTTTCAGCATCACAAAATTATAATACAAAACATAAAGTAAAAGTAAAGAAAAGGGTAAAAGAATAGAGTTTTAGGGGTGAGCAGCACAGCTGAGCTCCTACTGTACTCCGTTCTCTTCCTCTCACGCACATACCTCCACAGCGCACACACTGGGGGAGGGGCCGCAACTCTTAAAAGGGCAACATACATACATAATGTAGTATATAACACAGTAGTGGCCGTTACAATGGCCAGGGGTTTGCTTCATAAGAATTTTTTTTTGTCCGTATCCATTGTTTTTGTACATTTAGCGTGTTTGTTCTCCACGCCCATCAATCAATGAGTGCAGGGGTTTCCGGGGTGCAATTTTTTTCCTTCCCTTTTTTTAAAATTATTTTTAATTTTCATAAATTTATTTTTTATTCAGTAACGAATATGAGTTCAAATGTAGCGAAGTACAATACTTCAAACTAAACATATTTAAGTAAAAGTAAAATGACAGATTTTAATAACTGCTTTAAAAAGTAGAAGTACACACAAAAAAACTACTCAATTACAGTAATGCGTAAAATGTGTTAATTTACTGGTGATAAGTATACTGGTGATGCTGAGTGCTGAGCAAACGAGGAGAGAAATGAGATTGCTGCTGGAGTTAGTACATAAACAACCAAGTTTTAGATTGTATCTTTAGGCACTTTCTAGCCTGTTGCAGTAAAAACATTCGCCTTAACTTGGTCTGCATAATTTTCATATAAAATATTTCAGATTTAAAAAAGAAGGGTGGCTGTAAATCAAAGCACATGTCCTGCAATTTAAGCACACAACAGGTAAATGAAATGCATTAAAAACTAAAAGATGTTTAGGCTGGTTTAAACTTTCCGAAACCAAATACAGATGTGAAATTCAAGTATTTGTTCTATAATATTTACAACAAAAGAGGATCAAACACTTTGAAACATATAGTAGCAACTTGAAAGTAATAGGTGCTCTGGAATTCCACATCTGGAAAAGACATGCGCCATTGTGATCTGACTGGCCTTGAGTTCCACAGCACTAACAGATAATTTAGTAACAAACAGAAAATGTTTAATCAACAGTGTATGTTTATTTATTTATTTTTCAGTGCATGGAGCCAATTTCGTAACCTACTGCAGGGCTTATGGTTTATTACAGTGCTGGTATGTGAAAGAAATATAATTTTGCTGGTATCAAAACTCTTCAAATTATTTATTTAATACATTTTGGTAGGTTCTTCTTACCTTCCAAAACCATTCCCTTAGATGGATTGGCTAGGATAAATTGTCCCAAGGTGTGTACATGGTCTCCATGTTCAGTCTTCCCAACTCACACCCATTGTTCCGGCGATAGAGTCCTTGACGTTTTATGTGATTAGTGTAAGCACTAACAATGTAAATTCTGAACAATAGTGAACTGACATAGCTACATAAGATTTCCCATAACTTGAAATTATTTACAGTACTGATTGACCTCCAGGTAGTTTAACTCAAGGAAAAATGTTACCGTAGTGAAACGTGTCCATTCAGATTCTGAGGAGAAGGTGAAGAAACACCTGCTGCATTAGAACAGAATTAATTATTTTTGCCACCAATTCTTGAATAGGCCATTTATTCCAAGCGTCTGATTTTCAGTAAAGGATGTTCATTAGTAATGAATACACTAATGATCTTGGATAGAATAATTAAGAAAAATAGGAGTTGATGTAATTAGGAAATTAGCTCATTGTCAGGAGCACAAAAGTCTGAATTTCCTTACAATAAAAGGATAATGAAAATTCTTTTTTTTTTTTTAACTTAAATAATCAAATGTTTCCAGCAATGATTTGACATAGATATAGAATTTATTAGCTGTTATCAGGTCAAAGAGAGAAACTGATGAGTGTGTCTGTTATGCATTCAATCCTCCGTGAGTACTGCACAGCTCTAACAGCTCTCACAGTGATAGGATAAAGTAAAAAATTTGTTCAAATTTATCCAATCCAAAATGCATTTTTTTCTTTAAAAGCCTAAAATCACTGTAATTGAGACTATGGTTAGGTGTGTGTGTGTATGTGTGTGTGTGTATGGTAATAATTATCTGTAACTGAGTCAAGGAAAGTTCTCAGAAGAAGAATAAACTGGTGTGTGTGTGTGTGTGTGTGTGTGTGTGTGTGTGTGTGTGTGTGTGTGTGTGTGTGTGCCAAATGGTATTGCAAAGTAAACTGCTAATTTTACATGGTTAATACATTTCCCCAGTTCACTTTGAACCACTCTGGCTCTAATCTATTTTTGATCAACTGAGCGAAATTGAATAAGAAGCAGTTAAATAAGATCCTCTCAGGGATCTGGACCCAGTGGAGCGTTTTCCTACATGGCTAAAGGGCATAGGCTTCCTGAGTGAGCTGTTACACAACAATTATTTTCACCCACATGCATTAGTCTTAGTTGAGTCCTATTTTTATTGTTCTTCCATTATTATAATGAAGTTGTTCCAGTTAAAGGAGACGCAACATTTTTCTTTTTTGGCTTTCACTTGTACTTGATTAATGTTACCGTTAGGTCTTCTTCATGCAATCTAGTATTTAAAAATGAATACCAAAAACTGTGTTACCCTTGACCTGGAGGAAATCCGGATGTCACTGCAACAGTTATGGGACGTACTGCTGCAAAGAATGGAACTTGCTGATGGTGGTTTAGACTTAAGGTGGCCTTTAATGTTTCATCCAATATCATTAGTGTCAAAAATGTTCTTGTTTTCTAAGGATAAATTAGCAATTAAGTTGCTCACATGCTGCTGCTCATGACCCAGGATGCTATAGATGGTCCTCCTTGGATATCTTGAAAAAAGGGGTTCTTCAGTGCCAGTCTCAGTCCCGGAGGTCCACTGTTCAGCACATTTTGGTGGTTCTTCTGTTTAAACGCAGCTGATTCAATTAATCTGTTAATTACTTTGTTTAGTGGGTGTATTTCTGGGACTAGCCCTACAGGACTAGAGTTAAAGATCCCTGCCTACAAAACAGTATATGACCAATTTTTCAATGGACAATCTGACATAGTTACTGTTGCTCATAAGAACTTGCTGCTGTAATCATAATGAATATTCTGTATCTAGCCAACTTAGTAATTAACCCTGTTACAGGACCTCACACCTCCAGGCTTGGGGGTTTAAATCTCATTTGTGGTTTTCATATCCCTCCTGTGTATGGTGGGCTTCCTTTGGGTACTCAGGTTGAGGCTTTCTCAAGATGTAGTGTATGATTGGGGTGTGTGAGTGTGTCCATACAAGGTTTACCCTGCCTTTTGGCATTAGTTCATTGGGATATGCTCCAGACGCCATGATCCTACACAGATGGTTAAGATAATCTTGGTTAAGATCTGGTGGATGCAGGATTTGTTATACAGGTGGTTAACTCTGGCATGTTTTCTCTTTGAGACACTCAATCACGTGATGTTGTTCTCTCATTGTCTAAACTTTGTGAAGTCACATACAATTACTTGCATATTTCCCATGTGCGACTTAACCTCATTGCTTTTCTTAATTTCCCATGGTCCTCTCAGTTTTTCTCCAAATGCAACAATTACTATTTTATTTCTTGAAAGATAAAAGCAAGTTTTTTTCTTTTTTTTTTCACAGTACCATTAAACAACCCAGATCAGCACCATGCTTCTTTTATTATCATCAGAAAGTCAATAAGACACAGTGCTTTGTTTATGGTTCCTTAAGCACACACATGAGTTCACATGAATATTGGCACTTAATATTGGTTTTTTCACTTTACAGGTCGCAGAAGGACTCGCAGTAAATAGATTAGAAATGATGCTCATGAAGGCTCGAGTGGATTTGCTGCTTCCTCTGTAAAACCTAAATGAAAATTCTTTATCATTATTCCGGTTAGAAGTGAGGTATTGTGTTGCATTGCTCTCGAAGTGGAAGCTGATAGTTTCCCTTGTAGATGTGGGAGCTTTCTTCAAGGTAGAAATAAACGTTTGAAAACAACATGGCTGTGGTTCTGCGATGCAACACTACGATGCTGCTGACTGATCAGATAAGCAGACGCCCGTTCGACTGAACACATTAATTCTCCATTTATTGTCTTTTAATACTTTCTTCAATGCTGTGTTTCTTTATCACTAAATGGCCTGAAGCTGAATGCTTCTGTTTAATGACTTCCTCAGAGTGTCTCAGTTGCTCGTTTATTCATTCATTTAGTGTCCAAACCAAGAGTAGAGCTCTTAGAGAGCGTCTCAATTTAACCAATACAGCTAAGTAATGTTTAATGGCTGCTCAGCGGAGTATCTCTCTTTTTCTCTGTATTGACTCAAACACACTTGGACACACACATGCATTGAGATAATTTATTCGGAATGCTTTCTACCTCATTAGTGATTTGCTCTAAGGAGTTTTAACAACAATGCAAAGTGCAGAAGAAGTAAAGATGCTGCATGTGATGAATCAAAGGCAATTCTTTTAATAAATGGAATAGAATATCTCGCTCAGGTGTTTTATGCTCTTGGAGGTTTGCTTAAAACATTCACTATTAATATGGATCACCACAGCCACACAGGCAGAACATAATAAATATATGAGGGTGAATTAATAAGTATCTGTATACTCACTGTAGAATTTATTTTTATTAACTTTTAATAATTAAAAAAACACAACTTACATCATTTTTTGACATGATCTCCTTGCTTTTAGTACACTTTGTCCATCTGTCAACAAGCTTTCTTATTCCTTAATTAAAAATGTTTTAGGCTGAGCTGCGAGCCATGAATGCACCGCTGTCTTCACTTTTTCATCAGAAGTGAATCTTCGTTCTCGTATGGCTGCTTTCAAGGGACCAAATGGATGACAGTCAGGGCCTGTATTCACAAAGTTTCTTAAGCCTAAAAGTTGCTCCTAGTGACGAAATTTTAATAAAATTCTTAGAATTATGACATTTTCTTAGAATTTCCTCTTAAATTAAGGACTAAATCTTAGTATAGATAAAAAAAATTATTCATGAAACATCGTAGACCTAAAACATCTCCTAAGATAAAAATTGTTAAAAGTAGAGAAGAGGACTTTTAAGAGGACAAAATGGCGGAAAGAAGAAAAATTCCTCAAACACTGAACATAAACACTGCTCTTTTATCCAATTTGGTTTTCTTGCTGTTTAACTTCCTTTCATCTCTCTTGGATTGTTGGCTACATGCCATCAAAAACTACATCTTAAAAAGACTGTTGTGCAATCATGTAAAAGCTGAGTCATTTTGCTCCCATCAATCTAAAATGGATGAAGTGATAAAAACAGTATGGTAAATAAATGTAAGAACTTAAATATAGTAACTACTGCGTGAAAATTGATTGCTTTAAAAGTAGACACATTTTTAACATTTGGCTGTTTAATTATCTTTACGATATTTGGCCTATAACTGAAACTTTGCACAAAATGGCCTGTAGTCATGATTATACAATTTTTTCATTTACAAATGTTATAATTTCACTGTCTGATCTATTATCATGTACTCTGTTTTCACAAAGAGCGCATTTCAAGATCTTTGCAGAGGTCAGAGGTTATTTTTTATCAACCAATCACAGTCCTTGAATTTCTGCATCATCCTTAGCAATGGGGTCAACCACCCCACCTCACTAAAGGTTAAAGGTTTTTGTACTTTCTTTACTCAGAGTTGCTCTTAGAAGTTTCCTAAATCACTTTTAGTCTGGGACTTCCAGTTAGCTAAGATAGAAGCTCTCAGAGAATTCTGAGAAGCTTTGTAAATACGGGCCCAGGACTACAGGGAGGATGCTTTAACACCTCAAAACAAAGTGTCAACTGTGTGTGCAGAAATGTGCAAACATAGATTGTCATGCAAGATCACAATCTTGGATAGAAATCTCCAGTGTATAATCTGATAGCTCCTTAATAAGCATCTCACTGTAATGAGCACTGTTGATTGTTGAACTTTTTTTCTGATAGTGTTCCAATACTAGAATCCCAGAAAACTGTAAGCATTAATTATTTTTTTCTGAGCCGGGTACTCTCAGGAAAGTAGTGATAAATCCACATCTTGTCACCAGTAATTATTTTTCTTAAGAAACTTTTACCTTCCTTAGAGAACTGGTCTGAATTTTGTTTGCAGATATCCAAACGCTTCTGTTTATGCTCTTCTGTGAGTTGTTTCGGCACCAGAAACAACCCCAAATCACATCCATTTTTGCTTACACAGCAGTTACAAATGAACTGATGTAACATATTCACACCTGCACAGCAGTAACTGAAAAGACAGTAGCCTTGAACAGAAAGTGCTGATAAGAACAGAAGTTTTAATATAACGAGAGTGCTGGTCATTTTTAACTCACCCTGCATCCATGTTAGAGTATGTCTGTATCCTACCGTTTAATGCATTAAACATATCTTCTTGTTGTGGTGAAGTTTGTGTCCTTACAGCCATAACAGTACAGAATAGATGTATAGTGTCTCTCTAGCTCGCTGTAATACACTGATCTCTGGAGAGTTTGTATCGATCCAAGAGAGTTTTACATTTCTGCAGCTTCCTACATAAGAAGTGCAGAGCACTGGGAGCTGATGTGGTGATGAGGTCGAGGTGTGAAGCAACAAAGATGTAGTCTGGATTAGAGAGAGAGAGAGAGAGAGAGAGTGAGAGGGAGTGAGAAAGACTGAGTGAATGGTAGCCATTATGAAAAAGTATTTGCACCTTCCAAATTTTTTGCATATTTATCACATTTAAATGATTCAGATTAATTTTAATATTACAAAAAGATAAATAGGTAAATACTTAATGCAGATTTTTAATTATGTTTTTTATTAATAAAGGAGGAAAAACGTGTAAACGTGCATGTCGCTATGTGGAAAAGTAATTGCCCTAAATGTAATAACCACACTTTGTGGCAAAAACTGCAATCAAATGTTTAAGATAACTCAAATAGAAATTAGTCTTTCACATCACTGTGAAGGAATTTTGGCTCACTCCATTCAGCCACATTGGATGGTTTTCAATCATGAACAGCCAGTTTAAGCACCTCAAATGGATTTAAGTCCAGATTTTGACTAGGCCACTCCAAAACTTATGAAAGTATTTTTATTTATTTATTTTGAGGCATTCAGAGGTAATCTTGCTGGTGTATTAAGAATCATTGTCCTGCTGCATAACCAAAATGATGTCCGAAAACATTCTCCTTCACCATTTTCTAGTCCAGAATAGAATTCATGGTTCCATCAAATAGTCATCCAGTGAAAATCAACCCCAGACCATCACACTGCCACCTTCATGCTTGAATGATGATATTCTTTCAATAAAACGTTATGTTAATTTTAATCCAGATGTAACAGGATGCACACCTTTTAATTAATTTAACTTTTGTCTCATCAGTCCACCGAATATTTGTCCAACAGTCTTGGAGATAAACATTTTTGGGGAAATGTGAGAAGAGACCAGTTAGACCAGTGTTGTTTTTGGTCAACAGTGGCTTTCACGTAGGAACTACTTCCCATTGAAGCCATTTTTGCTCAGTCACTTTCTTATTGTTGAACCATGAACACTGACCTTAACTGAGGCAAGTGAGCTCCTGGATGAGTACTCATTGTGCTTTTGGAGTACTGTAATTTTGGTATGCCAGACACTCCTAGGTTCAACTCTGTTCCAAGTTTTCTCCATTTGTGGATAATGGCTCTCACTGTGGATTGCTGAAGTTCCAAACCCTTGGAATTTGGAAATGACCTAATACCCCTTTCTAGACTGATTCATGTAAATTACTTTGTTTCTCATCTGTTTTTTGTCAGACAGGTTTTATTTAATTGATTTCTTGATTTAAAATATTTGTGAATAATCAAGCCTATGTGTGGCAAGTCAGCTTTTTAAAAAAAAATTACAGTTCATTCATTATTTAGCAAGATGGGCAATTACTTTTTCACATAGAGCCAGATAGGTTTGGATAGCTTTTACCCCTAAATAAATGAAATGGCCATTTAAAAACTTGTGTTATCTTTGTGTAATATTAACATTTTTTAATTTGTTTGATCTAATTTATTAAAGCATGACAGATACTGCAAAAGGTTTTCCAAAAAATCACAAATACTTTTTTACAGCACTGTATGCATATATTTTACTCTCAGCCAAGTTGGACCTTATTTACGACTCATTAGCAGGGATGATTAAAGCTGTGCGAATCTCATAGAATTGTAAGCCTTTTGCAATGAATTTTATTTTGGAATCTATCATTAGGTTCTTCTGACCAGGGATAATAAGCCCAAAGCTAGGTCTAGGGATATTTAATGTTGTTAGGCTCCACCTTCCTAACTCCACCATACCTAGCTCGTCAATAGAAAAAAAGAGAAAGATTCAGGAATAAACAATCTAACGTTTATCAATCTGACACATCATTGAAATAAATGAGAATTAACATCCGGATGACAAACAGCTGTGTCCTGACTTCAGATCTTCACTCCTCTTGGCTTCTTTGTATTTGTGGCTTAAGTCCAAAAAGCAGAAATGATTCTTTATAATTCCACAGCTAAGATGCCTTTTGCTAATTAGAAGAGCCATGGAATAAGTAATCGAGCAAAATTAATGCTCTCTCTCTCTCTCTCTCTCTATGTGTGTGTGTATAACTCATCAGTACATGCACTTTCTTCTAGAATTTCCAGCCTTGAATACATTTGCCATAACTGTAGTTGTGCACTGAGGTTAAAGACTCCCCTACAAGGACCTGTTCAAAATGAATTGTGTTCTGTTATATTTAGCATACGAGAGATCCTTACTGATTTAGAATTCACAGGGATTTTATTCGAAGTTTTTAAATGTTAATCCCAACTGAGAGCCCTCAACCCTCGATTACTCAGATCTGTGCTGTGTTTGATTCAGGCTCATGTTTCACAGGGTAAAAGGGTGAACTAAATAATAAAAGAAACAGACAGAGGAGAACATTTTAGTAACGCAATGACCAATGACTAGATGTATAAATGTTTTCCTTTAATGAAACAATAGCTTACATTCAAAAAAGGCTATGCATCATTTAGTGTTCAGATCACACTCGATCGAAGACACATTCAGAGCACACACAGAGCATACTGTTCTGCCTTGCTCATGTAAACTAATCAATAATTAAACTAATTAACAATCCTTGATTTTCTAAAAGGGTTTTGAGTAACTACAGTCTAAGTTCACTGTTGGTTCTTGATCGAGTTTTAAATATTATGTATGCTGACTTTACATACTGTACATAATGAAAATCCATCCATCTATGATCCTCTGTAGTCCAACTTAAGACCGCAGAGGCCAATAATGACCATTGCATTTATTCCCAATTTTAGAATCTTGGCAGTACCTCCGGTCACACTACATTTAATTTGGAAAAGATCATTAGCCTAATCTGCATGCCTCTGGACTGTGGGAGAAAACCGGAGAACCCTGATAAAACCCAACAAGGAGGAGAACATGCAAACTCCATGTACACAGACCCAGAGGCAGGAACCAAACCCGGACCCTTTAGGTGCAAGGTGACATTGTTAACCATAATGAAACATATGAAATAAACATTTTTGCCTTACATTCACGATTTACCAGGCTAGTGATAGTGACAGTAATCCAGAACCTGTTTTTGGTTGAATAGCACATAATGTACTTCCTGTATGTCCTGTTTTTTATTATTATTTTTTTTATTAATGAGCAGATAATTGTATCAGACAGGTTAAACTGGGATTCAACACTAACTGGAGACTAAAACGGTTTAATAGGTCGAGCTACACAAGTTATAATTTCAGTAGAAAACAACTGCACCTAGTAGCTAATCTGTTTAGCAATACTTTTCAAAATGAGATGATTGCCATTTTCAGAATTTCACGTTGTCTCCGGCAAACAAAGTTGTCTGGAACAGAACTTCTTTTAAAAGGTTTAAACATACAGTACATGTTTTTGGCAAAATGCTACAATGAACATTTACATTTCATAACAAACCAGAACACACCAGTTGCTTTTTCCTGGCACTTAATCAGCGAAGCAAAACTAATAACCAACCAAACAAACAGCTGCCATAAAATAATTTTTAAAGCATTGTACACTTTTTTGACGAATGTTGAAACCATGACCTGGATGTTTACACAGTATATGGTACTGCTATTGTCACGGGGCGCTAGAGGGCGTGATGGATCCAAGCGCAGAGTTAGACCTGTGGTTAGTGGTAGTGCTTGTGTAGCAGACTGAGCTGGCGAGTGGATCAAAGAGAAAGTGCCGGTTAAGCTCTGTGCTGTGGCGTGAGCAGAGTCTCGCTGGAATGCGGAAGCGCGCGTGGTCGTTGAGGCAAATCCAAGGGTCGATAACAAAACTCCGTGAGCGTGGAATCCAAACGTGAGGCAGTGGCGTGGTCGAGAAGAAACGAAGCGTGGTCGGTAACAGATAGTCAAGACATGAAACTAACGCTGGAAAATTGGGCTACGAAAGGCACACAATAATCTGGCAACGTGACTGTGGCAGAGCGTGGTTTAAATAGGTAAGGAGGATGATTGGAGACAATGCACAGGTGTGTTGAGAGTGGAAGGTGAGGTGGCAAGAAGCAAGGGGTGGTTGGGAACGTGGAGCAGGAGTGCTCATATGATCATGGCAGAGCTGTAGCTTGACGGGTCGTGACAGCTATTGGAGTTATCTGAGCATTCATTACAGCTTTGTTTTCCCAAGTTTACTGTTATTTCGACTCCGCATACCAAAGCATAAGTTTGCTATGTAAATTTTCAATGTAAAACTTATTGAAAGTCTAAAAATGTTTATATACAGTCATAAATATAATTTCTGATCTATCAATTGCGACAAAAATGTTTATAGCATTTTGCGAGATCATACAAAATTTACACTGAATTTGGTTTTAACCTCCTTCTAGATCAAACAAACAAACAAAAAATAATAAATAAAATTAATTCTCTGTTAGTACATTTTGCTACTTTTGGAATTTCTTTTTTTCCGCCAAACTGCGAAAATGGTTTTACTTAATTTTGCACTAAAACCTTTTAAATATTCATAACACTGAATAAATTTAAAAATACCTACTCATTTTCTACTACTGTCTATTTTCTGCCTAGTAGAGTAGTACTGAAGACATCAAACTCATGAAATAACACAATTGAATTATGTGGTAACATTTTTTTTTTTTAAACTGGGTCTCAAATTTTGTATCCTTTGAAATAGCCATGGTTACCTTGATGACACCACTGGCAGCTAACATAGTGTATATGTGCAGCTGACTACCTCATGAAGCTGACTAAGAGAACCCCAAAAGTGTCTGAAGCGGTCATCAAAGCAAAAGGTGGCTGCCTTGAAGAATGTAAAACGAAAAATATTTTGTATTGTTTGCACTTTTTTTGCTTACTCCATAATCCCATTTATCATTTAATGCTATCAGTATTGTTATACCACGTAAAAAAAACAATAAGAATAAAAAAAGAAAAAAACGTTTGACTGGATTGTATAAATCAGTCCATGATAGGATCCTGAGCTTTGTCTGTGTGCTGTGTAGTGTGAGGGAATGACCATCACCAGCTACTTCCATCCAGCACCAGACGAGAGCTGACAGAGATCAATGTACTGTATCAGCCTTGGAAGGATCCAGGGCTCCATCGAGCAAAAAAACAGCCTGAGAGAAACTGCTGGAAGGTGGAAAAATAAATCAGAATTGCAGCTGCTCACCAATGGGAAGGGAAACACCATGAGCAAATACGTTTAAAACAAAATGATAACTGTGCTAAATTCTTAACTGAATGCAGAGGATGTTTGAGAAGAACTAGTGAACTGCATTAATAAATGAATTTTATTTCATGCTATGTAAATTTGCAATAAATTACTAAATTTTATTCCACCCATCTGTATTTCTATTTAAAATCTTATTAGTGACTCAAGAGATCGTCCTCCTTTAGAATGACCCTACTGATGTACTAGTGAGCATTAATGCCTCTCCATTCATAGCAGCTCCTACAAGAATAAAAGGTCTACGGAACATAAACCCATTCCATTCCTGCTTCTGTTAGTAAGGATGGGAGGCAGAAATGTTAAATCACTAGATGCCATAGTGAACATTCACTAAACGACTTCTTAATGCACCACCTACGACCTCTATATGGCTGTCGCCATCATTGCCATCTCAGACACAATGAGCTTTTCAGCAGTTACACAATTCAACCCAGTTCGGCGTATATAAGTGACAGAAACCTTGACCAGCTGCACTTAAGTGTTCTCTCAGAATTACTCAGAGATGAATGCTAAACATTGGACGGGTAAAGGCGCTGAAGCTGCAGATGTCTTTATCTATACACCTGCCACTAGAATGCAGAATTGTTATGTTATAAATCTGTCTAGAAAGTTCGTTCAAGGGTGTGCTTTTAGTCCTGATGTCAGGTGTAAAATAGAAAAGGCCTAGGCTAAAAGCTCAGAATGAAATTTTGAGTGAAGAAAGGAAAATTGGTTCCTTGACAATAAGTAATGCTTATGCACCAGGTCTCCAGTTTAATGCTAGAAGGATGATTTTTTTTTCTTCTTCTTGTTTCTCATTCCAGCTGCATGTCTTTAAATTGCATCATCCTGTACATTTTACAACCCATCAGTACCCATGGGTACAGCAACAGTAATCTGTCAAATCACTGTAGTATAGCTTTATAACAGCACATCAAATGTCTAATATGTGTCAAGACTTTTTTTGAATCTAACAGTTGATTATGAGCATAATGAACACATGATTACATAAAAAACAAAGGCACAAAGCCTTTTTACTTTAAAAGCCACAGTGTTTAATTTTTTTGCATTCAGGTTAGCCAATCCCTGCTATCTCTTATCACCCAAATAAGAAGGGGTTCACTGTTAAGTCTGTTTCCTCTCAAGGTTTCTTCATATTGCCAGCACAGGGAGTTTTTCCTTGCCACCGTCACCCTCGCCGCTTTCATTAGGGACAATCTGATCATTTTGATTTATGCATATTTCCTCACACATTTCATGCTGCTTTGCGACAATTACCATTGTTAAAAGCTTTATACAAAGAATTTGCATGTCATGGCAGTTCACAATCATAATTACAAGTTACTTTTATCCAACTCTAATGTGGATATGTTGTGTCCTCTGAAACGGCATGTATGCGCACATTGATCCGTCTTTGCTCGCGCCATCTAGGTTAAAACATGTCATATTATATCAATACTAATCATTTCAAACAAAGTAAGCTATTATGATTTGCACAAATATGCCTGGGGTTTTGCTCTTTGCTATGAAAACCTCACGCTGAGTTACGATCTGACCGTCCTCATTGTCCACATGTAACTTGACCACATATTGGATTTACATCTGAGCTAAGACTTCATGTAAATTAAATCCAACCTGAAAAACATAAAATCTATGCATTCAGACAGCAAAAAAACAGATTCGAGTCACTTCATGCTGGTAATGTGAATGTAGCCAAATTGGCAAAATCATTCTTAAATCTTTAACCTATTAACCACCTTTTGTAACGAATGTCAGACACAAAATCATGAATAAAGGAGATTTTTTTAAAATTAAATATATTTTAAAAGTGAGAGCGAGAGAGAGCGAGAGAGGAGACAAGCAAGGAGAAACACATCGGTAGGATTTACGTCCAGAACATCCTACATGCTTAAAGCCTGAGGCATATCTGGAGGTGATTTTTGGTTTAAGCTAATTCAGAAAAAAAGAAATTTCCGCGCTTATTTGTGAGTGTTTAACATAACATGCAGATGATTAGGTACTTGTTAAGTAACATTATTTTATGCAATATGTATGCCATAATGACAATTATTTACCCCAGATGTTTATCACATTTAATTGGCTACCAGTTGCTATACTGAGAAACAGAAGTAACCAGTTGGGATTGTGCATTTTCTCCAAGTCGGTTTAAAAGTTTCTAGCCACCATAAGTGCAGGAATGATAATGTGATGGCTGATAAAGTACAGGAGGTTTATTTTGAAAGCAGATAAAGGAAAAGTAGAACAGGTTTTATGAGATAATGTGCCATTTTTATGGTGTTACTAAAGCACTAGTATGTTATTATAATTATTTTCAGTCAAACTTTAATGATGATATTTTATTTCCTTTATTTATGTATCAATATTAATTAATATGGAATGATTGCTCGCCAGGGGCTTGTACCTTTATATGTAAAATTTTGCAGTGTCTGGCGATCTCCCAAAACCAGATCATGCAGGAATTAATAAAGGAAACATTCTCCAGGAGTTGCTTGAGCTACTTTCAAGAGAAACAATTTTCACAAGAATATATTGAATGTAAGATGTGGGACTGGTGGCTCAGGCAGCTAAAGCTCTAGGCTTTGATTTTCAGATTCGGGTTCGAACTTGGCCATCCATGGGTTGCCACACCCCATACTACCCAACCACTATATTCAGTGCCAGTCTCATTCAAGAGCGTTTAATTTAACATTTTTCAACTGCTAATGTTTATGTCACGAACCACCAAGCCACAGCTCTGCCATAACGTCAAGCACTCCTGTTCCACGTTCCCAATCAGTCCTTACATCTCACTGCCTCACCTTCCGCTCGCCACACACCTGTGCGGCATCTGTAATTATCCCCCTCACCACACACTAACACCACCTCATCGCCAGATTATTGTGTGCCTTCCATAGCCCAATTCTTCAGCGTTTGTTCCATGCCTTGACTCTTCGCTACTCACGGATTTTGTTATCGACCATTGGGATTGTTTCAACGACTACGAACTTGGATCACGGACTTCCTCTCATCTTTCTGGCTCTGAACTCTGCTCTCCTTCGACCACGAGTAAGCTTAACAAAACCAGCCACCAACCTGCGCTATTTCTTCATTCTCTCACCGGCTCTACACATCTCCGTTCCCGGCAAAACAGGGTGCTCTCGCTGGCTCACGGCACTTCCGCATTCCTCCCAGGCTCACGTCACACACAGAGCTCTCACTCCGGCTTCCGCATTCCCGCACGTCTCGCTCTCTTTGCACACGCAGCTTCCCGACACAGAGCAGCAAGCGCCCCAGCTACAAACACGTTCATTAAGAAACCCCGCTGCCAAGCCAGTGTCCAATCTCATGTCCAGCAGTTTACAACATAATAAATTTATAGGAGTTGCGCCACTGCACTTGGAACCATCTCGACCTGCAATCCTAACAGTTTAAGCTTTTATAGAATGTCTCGGGTTACTTTGCTGTAAGCCTGTTCCCTGAAAGGCGGGAACGATATGCTGCGTGAAAAACGCTATGGGAACATCTTTCTGTGTTGCCGGTTGTGAAGCATGTGCCATATATAAACTCGGTCAGATGACGCATCTGATGTAGCGCACCGGCAGATTATAAATAGGAATGAACCGGAAACATTTCTCAGATCAATTTTGTCTGAAAGGACGTCCAGTCATGCAGCGCTGTCGCACTGCAAGTGTCTGGACCCCAAGGTTGTGTGGCGTGTGCGAACAAGCCCAAGGAGGTCTCAGACCTGTATCTGGGAGGCTGACTCAAGGACCCGTGAGGCCGGAGTAGCATGAACATCCAGACTATAAAATCTAACAAATGTGTGTGGAGAGGACCAACCCGCCGCATCATACACTTGCTGCAGGGAAATACCTTTTGCCAGCGCAATAAATTAGGCGATCCCCCTGGTTGAATGAGCCCCAATTCCTAGAGGCGAAGTGAGCCCACACGCCTCATAGGAGAGGGCAATAGCATTTCTTACCCTGTGTGACAAGGTCTGTGTAGTGGCGGCCGCCCCCCAGTTATGGCCCCCATAGCATATAAAGAGATGCTCTGACTCACGCCACTGGTTGGTGCGGTGGACGTAAATCTGAAGAGCACGTACTGAACACAGTAAGTGAAGTTTCTCCTGCTCCGAAGCTGTAAAAAGCGGAGGACAGAGGGCTTCAAAAACAACAGGGTGCATGGTTGAGAATGGAACTTTCGGAAGATAGTTTGGGTGTGGATGAGAGGTAATGGCCATCAAAGAACCATTTTAAGGGTCAGAAACCTGATAGGCGCTGACTCTAGTGGTTCGAAAGGGGTGTCAATTAGACCTTCGAGCACGATAGATAAATCCCACGAAGGGGCCGTGGCTCTAGTGGGTAGCCTCAACCGTTTAGCTCCACGAATGAAACGGGTAACTAAAGGGTGTTTTCCCACAGTAACCCTATCAATCAAAATGTGGCAGGCTGCAATAGCAGCTACTTACGTCCTGAGAGTACTAGGGCACAAACCCGAGGACAACTTTTCCTGCAGAAACTCCAGCACTGAAACAATTCAGCAGTGGACTGGGTCTACCTGCTCATTCATGCACCAACTTTCTATTTGAGGGCATAAGCTCTCCTAGTGGGGGGGGCCCTAGCACTTAGAAAAGTGTCAATTACGCTGGCTCAAAGACCAGCTTGACTTAGTTGGTCCCATTCAGGGGCCAAATGTGAAGGTTCCAAAGCTCGGGCCGGGGATGAAATATTGTCCCCTGCGCCTGAGACAGAAGATCCCTCCTCACTGGAATCACCCATGGTGAGCCGTCGAGGAGAGATATTAGGTCCAAGAACCACACTCTGGTCGGCCAACAGGGCGCTTTCAATAAGAGGCGCAAACGCTGTTGACAGACCCTCGCCAGGACTCCCGGGAGCAGAGCTATCGGAGAAAATGCATAAAGGCGTAATCTGGGCCACGTACGGGCCAAGGCGTTCAGACCAAGGGGAGGTGAAACAGAGTAGTAAAGGGACAAAAGACATTTGCTGTTTCTTGCGAGGCAAAGTGGTCTACTTCTGCTACAAGAAATCTCTCCCAGATTGACTGATTACTTCTGGGTGGGGTTTCCATTCTCCGTGTGTCACAGCTTGACTGGACAGTACATTTGCTCCCACATTTATGTGCCCTGGAATGTTAATCGCCCTGAGGGACAGGAACTTGTCCTGTGCCCAAAGCAGAACCTAGTGTGCTAGCTTATTCAAGCTGCGCTAGCGCAGTCCGCCCTGGCGATTAAGATATAAGACCACCATAGTGTTGTCCACCCGCACTAGGACATGGTAGCCTCTCAACTGCTGGAAGTGCTTTAGGGCCAGAAATAGAGCCATCATTTCGAGGCAATTGATGTGCCGCACGAGAAGATGACCTCTCCAGCTCCCTTGGGTTGGACGGTCATCTAAGACCGCACCCCAGCCCGTGAGGGAAATATCTGTCGTTAGCATCCTGCGACGACAAGACGGAGTTAGAGTGGGACCCAGAGTCAGAAACCAGGGTCTAAACCACATTGAAAGAGTACGAAGCCCCTGGAGCGTAACCCTTATTGGGGATTGGCCCTAGAGTGAAATCCCCTGGTTCTTAGCCACAACTAAGATGCTCTCATGTTCAGAAGGCCCAAAGGTTTCGCCGTGGATGCAGCTGCCATGAGAGCTAACGATCTCTGAAAGTGATGAACAGTCACTTTCTGGTCTAGCTTAATTTCCTTGAGGGTGTTAAGAATGGATTCGACATGAGCGGGAGACAGCTGTGCCTGCCTTATGATCAAGTCCCATGTGACACCCAAATAAGTTGTCCTCTGAACAGAAAAGAGCACGTTTTTTTGGATCTCAATCCTAAGAAACAAAGATGAGATAGGACAACATCCTGATGTTGAAGCGCTAGCTACTGAGACTGGGCCAGCCAGTTGTGCGGGTGAGAGAGCTAGACTAAATGGAAGGACCCAATACTGGTAAGCTTCACCCCCGAAAGCGAACCTCAGGAACCTCCTGTGTTGTGGCAAAATTTCTATATGAAAGTATGCGTCCTTCACGTCGATTGTCACAAATCAATCGCTTGGTAGGATTTAAGAACAATCACTTTGACCATCAAGATTTTGAAGCTGTATTTATTTATTTTTAGATAGTGGTTCAGCCCGCGATAATCAAAAAATTGGACGCAGCCCCCCGTTCCTCTTAGGAACCAAGAAATACAGACTGTAGTAGCCTAAGCCTCTTTGTCTGGTAGGGGAACATGTTCTATGGCCCCTTTTCCCAGCAACTCCTGTCAGCAGATGCGCCCTTTCCGGTTTCACGGAAGTGGAGACCACGTCGTTGAAACACGGAGGGTGATGTGAGACTGAATCCTGTAGCTTCCCTCTACAGTGCTTAGTACCCAAGGAGATATACTTGGCAGTAGCTTCCACGTTGCCAGTTTCTCCGAAAGGGGAAAAAGTCTCAGCGGCTTGGTTAAACGAGGGGGATGTTAGATGTTTGGCATCCTGAAACATGGCAGGGAAAAAACGAAGAGCTTACACTTTATTGGAGACCGGTGCTGCCTGAAACACCAGTGGTATCGGAGGATGAACACCGACCTCCTGAGGGTGCCAGGGAGAACACTTAATTCTTAAAAGGAATTCTACGTGCCTCTCCCCATTGGGGAGCACGGTCCCTCATGGTCCTGGGGACATGAGCCTAAGGACTTCTTTGTGAAGAAGACAGTATGCCGATCCGACTTCAAGGAGGAATGCACAATCCTTATCCTTGATGCCCGTGAGATTCAGCCACAAGTGCCTCTCCGCGGAAACCATCGCAGCTATAAAACGGCCAATAGCACAGGCCGTCTGCTTTGTTGCACGAAGAGACAAGTCTGTGGCCCAGCGTAATTCCAGAATGCCCTATCTTCCAGAGCCCCGCCAGTGCTCAAGTCTCTCAGCAGGTCAGCCTGGTAGGCTTGCAAATCGTGCAGTGGAGCACCAACCTGACCAAGCTTTTCTCTCCAGGGAAGATGAAAGTCTACACAGGGAGTGTTAGCTTTTCAGGGAGGATGATGTCCCAGGAGAGAGATAGCCTGGAAGCATCTCTTCTATCTTGGGCGTCATCATATAATCCTGCGCTTCCACATCAATTATGTTTAAATAAATAAATAAGTCGATGGCACAAAAACACAGAATGAATAAAGCTTACTCCATGTGTTACGACCCAGTCTAGGGTTGGGCCGCACAGCAATATTAAAGGTGAATGAATAATGGTAAGCTGGAGAAGGAGTGTGGTACTGTTCCAACAAAAAAACGAAACACACGTAATAGATTGTAAATTATATATTAAATAAAGTATTATACAAAATAACCAGTGTGAATTTCAGGGTGGACCAAGGCCAAAACAACAAACAGAAGAACTAATTAGGAAAGTTCTAACTTCCCTACAAAAGAAAACAGAAATTAAACACAATTTGCTAACCTAACTCCCTATCCATAAACAGGTAAAAAAAAAAACCTCCTACACCCAACAAAAATGGCAGCCACACCCCTACAACCAGTGAAAAAAAGAGAAATATATACATAAAACACTAACACTTGATACAGAGACTAGACATTTACTTACATACAAAAGATACTAAGTTTCCCTGACTTACTACACCACAAGGGCAGACCCGTGGACCAAATAAATGCACACCAAAAATCCACACTTCAACCACCAGAAATAGCAAACACAAACAGACAAAGAATATGCTGAGTAGTCAAAAGCCACCCCAGCACTGGCTTCTGAGAAGCGGACGGAGGAATTTCCCGATCCGATGAGAACGCGAAAGAAAGGAGGAAAATCTGTCTCTCGCAGCTCACCTGACTGAGGTTATATATGCCAAAATTTGGCGTGTTTGGTACACACATGCTTCACAACAGGCAACACAGAAAGATGTTCCCATAGCGTTTTCACGCAGCATTGAGTGTAGCCTTTGAAAGGGAACTGCATAAACTGTTTTCTCTAACCAGTTTGTCATGCATTTCTTAATTCCAACATTGCACATTTTTAATATATATAAAAAAATATATAAGTAAATCTGAAAATTTTTAAATTGTGATTAATCAGGCTTAATCACAGACTAATACTGCTATTAACTAGATTACAATTTTTAATTAATTGACTGCACTAGTTACTACATACATTTAAGGAAACCCATCAAATTCCAAGGTGTATATCGCAGGGACAAAAATATGTGAATACATGTGATCTCCGATTCCTCTGAACCCTCCTGCTTTTGTAGTGGATATCATGATCATTAATATCATGTGTTGCTGCAACTTAAGGAAGCCATATCTCAATACTGACCAAAGACTTCTCTAGGCTTTGTCTCATCTGGACAATGGACAATGTTACACTATGGTCAACATTTCGAATAGTTTTTGGAAACTATTATAAAGTAGCTGGCACGTTCCCTGGATCAAAGACGAAAAGGACCGTCCAAGCTTTTATTGGTGTCAGGTCCAAAAGCCAGCATCGATCATGGTATGGGGGTGTGTATGCCTGTGGGCGACATTAAAACAATAAATAAATCTTTGAAACATCATAGACTGCGATCCAAACACCATCTTCTTCAGAGATATTCTTGTATTTCCGAACACGACAATGCCAAACTGCACTGCCTTGGCTGCAAAACACAGAGTACATGTGCTAGTCTGGTCTGTCTGTCTGCTTCAATTGATGTGAATGTTTGGTGCATTATGAAGTGCAAAATATTGCAACAAAGATCCTGTACAATTGTGCAGCCTGCCTGACGTACGAAAATCTGGCCTCCCAGGAACTCCCATGAAATCACTTGGAGTGAGGTCAGAACATGAACGTGTTTTTGTACAGTTAACATGGTAATTGCACCAAAATCAGTGTAAATGCTGTGAAATTAAGACTTAGTGTTGTTGTTTTTTTTTGGCCAGGTAGTGTATTTAAAATTATAAAAGTTTACTTTGTTTAACCATTTTTATCAATGTCAGACATGAAAAAGTGTCTCCACTGCAGCCATGACCTAATCAGATTATCCTGCTAAGCCTCCCAGCATAACAATAGTATCCTGCCAAAAAGATAAAAAGAGGAATCAATAGATTTTTTCTTTCAATTCAAGAAACATTTCCTCTTAGTACTTTTTGGTGTGAGGCAAGAAGAATAAATAACATCAATGTAGTGGAAGAGCAGTGATTATTACACCTGCGTGACTAATGCCTCCGTGCCTGTATTACTCAAGCAGCTCCATGTGACACGAAGATTCTTTAAAATGTAGTGAGTGTAATCAGCACATCACACCCGCAGCCCCCACAGCAGCCTTTAAACAGCAAGCCATTATCAGACTGCTGACACATAAATTGTACACATTACAGTGGTGGGGTAATTACACTGACTCTACTGGAAATGGCTTCAGATTTGAAGTACGTCTTATGATGCGTTTTCTCTGCTGCCAAGTTTCTTTTTGACATTCTACATGACACAAAACAATTTAAGAAACTAATGAGAGATCTGAAGTTGAGAAAAGTCCTTTAAAGGGATAACCATGATTTGCATAAATATGAAAAAATAAATCTTGTGGGACAGAAAATGCACATAAGTGTGAATCAAGAGGATGTCATGAAAGGAAATAAATCATTTTACTTGATGCAGTATTGGGAAAATAATTATGAGGAGGGTGGTGTGATGTGGCTCCAAATGAAAAAGACAAATTTGTAACGCTTAGGTTTTATACTTAAGCTAATTACATGATAACGGGGTCTTAAATCTAAATACGGGCTAATATTATTCACTTCTGGTGTTGCGCAACCTTCGTGGAGCAAGACAAGACACGCAACAACAACAATTATCCAACCTAATCAAAGTGTATTAAATGAAACAAACAGATAAATAAACAAACAAGGTGCACCACAAACCAATATATACAAAGACCCTACATAGAACCCCCCAATCTCTCCCCCCCGCCCCAGCCTCCGGCGTGTGAGGAGAGGACCGCACTAGCGCGTTTAACCACCACACACTTGGTTATGTGGGTTGCCCCCAAGACGTAGTGTACTCCATTGGTTCTTCCTTGAGGTTTTTTTGCTGGACCCTCCCACTGGGTGCTAGCTTATTTAAAAGCTTTTGATGGGCAGAGGGAAAAAATGGTGTCCGTCGCCAAACCAGCTCGCCCGGTAGCTCTGGCGCCTTGTTCTGCCGGGAACTTTGTTAGCTGGCTTGGTTGGCTGGCTGACTTGCTGGTAGTTGTTTCTCTTCCTCCACCGTGATCCTGGGGTCGGTCTGTGATGGATGTGAGGCTGGGTCTGTGGTGTATTGTTGGGTGGCAGGCTGCTTCAGCGGTTCCTGGTGAGGTCTGGCAGGTTAAAGCTCCCAGCTCTTTCCCCAGGTTTACAGGAGTGTGGGGCTAAAGGCGTGGCCGATCTCCTGTGGCCTCTAGTTCCCTTGGCCCGGCTTTGGGTGCTCTGGCAGACCTTGCACGCTTCTACGTACCGCCAGACATCCTTGCGGATGGTGGGCCACCAGGCGACGTCTAGGAGGCTTAGTAGGGTTTTTAGAGCTGTAGTAGGGCGTAGTAGAGCTAAGAGGCTGTAGAGGGGCGCTGGGCGTTGGAGGGTCCGGCCTGGAGCGGTGTCGAAGTGGGCTCTGGGGCTCCTTCCTGAACCTCCTCCTGGCCGTCTTGGGCACCCTCCTTCAGCTGGAACTCTTTCGCCAACATGCTGGCCTTCTTTGGAGTTGCGGTGTTTGGAATTCCGGGTGACTGTAGAGATGGAGCGGGTGTAGATGCAGAAGTGTAGGCCTGTAACTTGTGGATGGTGAGCGTGTCAGAGAGGCGCAGTTTCTTCATCTGTTTCTCCCAGATGAGATCACGGCGCAAAAAACAGTCAGTAACCGCCTTTTTCAGTTTTCCTAGCGACTTGTGGCAGTAGAGCTCCAGCTCATCCTTTTTGGCGTCCAATGCCTGTCGAAAACTAATTTCGCGGTTAATATTGCTGTTAATTGAGTCTCTAAACTCCTTCTCCAACACGCCCACTTTCTCGGAAAGAACTACTACATCTTCCCTACATTGCCTTAGTTCAGTCTGCAGTGTTTGTATTACAGAAATATTAGACATATGACCCATAGTAACATTATCATCCTGTCTATCTGATACATACAATGAACTAAGCAATGAAGGAATCTCTGCGGTAGGGTTACGGCCTGTCCCAAAAGCATGTCCATCATCATCATCTACATCATCCAGTAGACTGTAGGAACAACAAAGTTGGCCCTCCCGGTACTACTAGCATTAGCATATGCGTTAGCCTTAGCGCTAGCCATGTTAGCGGCCTGCTTACTCTGCCAAGTCACACAACACCGGAAAAATACCCAGAAAAACAGATTCTCCGTACGGGCCACCACTATGTAATGCTTAGATTTTATACTTAAGCTAATTACACGATAACGGGGTCTTAAATCTAAATACGGGCTAATATTATTCACTTCTGGTGTTGCGCAACCTTCACGGAGCAAGATAAGACACACAACAACAACAATTTTCCAACCTAACCAAAGTGTATTAAATAAAACAAACAGATAAATAAACAAACAAGGTGCACCACAAACCAATATATACAAAATATAGACAAATATAGACAATGTCAGTAATGTATGCATGTGCGTGAGTGCGTATTTATGAGTCTCCAAATCCAGGTTATTGTAAGTATGAAATGGTGAATGGGAGAGATGGCTCGGTCTCACCGGTATGTGATGGTAAATCTGGGAGCATGAGAAAATGGAATGAGATGGGTATTGAATGTGTCCAATAAAGATTAATCCACTCATGGAATAATAATCCTCTGTGACGACAATCAATCGCTCTCTCTCTCTCATCCAAAATGCAGCGCGCTGTCTCATCTCTCCACCCTGAGTCCTATGCCGGTTCCTGCTTTATACCGGCACACATGACCCAATAGGCCATCATGGTTCCCTCGCGGCACAACTGCGCGTGCCCGTGAGAGCTTAACCCCGGAACCAAAACACAGTCCTTTGGGAAACAAAATTAACCGTATAGGGTCGTTAAAAAAAGCCTTGTGGTTTTATTTTTTATTTACCACTTATTTTTAGCCCAAATAACTAACCCCTTATGTGGCTGCGCTACAAATTGATCCTGGTTATTTGCCAAATATATTTATTACTCATATGCAAAGTATAACAAATCATTTAACATGGACATACAATGCCTGAAAAAAGTTATTTTGACTGCTCCCATCATTGGGTCGCCACAGCGGTCCATCCAATCTGGAATTGTTGAGAATTGTCTGGAATAAGTTTTAGACCAGATGCCCTTCCTGACACAATCTTTCAATTTTTACCAGGGCTTGGGACCAGCACTGCATGCTGAGGCTGGTTAGTATGGGACGTGGTAACCACTGACAGCAGGGAACCACTGACAACCCAGATCCTCAGATGCCCAAACCAACAACCTAGAGCCTTAGTTGCCTTAGCTGCCTGAGCCACCACTCCGACACATACAATGCCTGAAAAAAGTACAAAGTAATGTCTGCAACCAGCATAAAAAACAATTAAGGAGATTTAAAATGACTGGAATTTGGTTGGGAACCAGTCATGAATCGGAATAGTTTAAATAATTGGTGAAGTTGCATCTCCAAAAATTAACAGTGTTTGTTAGTGAATCAGAAAAACCCTTCAGTTTACTAGGGAGCATACATATTGGGTATTGAAGCAATGGAAAAAGGTTATATGGTCCGATGAGTCCAGATTCACCCTATTCCAAACCTTATTCCAGTGTTATGATCTGAGGTTGAGTCTTTTGGTCAGGCCTAGCAACATTCTGTGGCAATAAAATTAAATCAGCTGATGACCTGAATGGACTGTATGACCAGCGGTGTTGGGGGACGTTACTTTTTAAAGTAACTAATTACTTTAGAAAAAATTACTGTCTTTTAAAAAGTAATCAGTTACATTACAGCGTTACTTTCTGATATAAGTAACTAGTTCGAGTACTTTTCCATTGCAGAAAATAAAAACTCCTTTGTGATTCCTCATGCATGTTGCTTTAGTCAAGACCTTTATAATTATTCTACCATCATCACTTGGCGAAGTTTGGCCCGTAATCTGTTAACTACTAATAACCCTATCTCACCTACGCGGTTTCGTGCGATGGCCGTAAGTACGATTCATCATGATTCATCGCAAGTTTTGGCACTGTGATTAGGTTTCCATGCCTCCGCGTGTAGGTTCTCACATAGTTAAACCGCATAGGTGAGATATGTGTATAGCAGCAAGAATAACAAAGGGGGGGTGGGGGTGGGGAGACAGGGGGTTAATCGGGGGCGAGGCTTGTACAGTACGACAACTTTCACACACACCCACACACACACACACACACACACACACACACACACACACTAACAGATTGGTAATGACTGCTGTATTGCTCAAAAAAATAATCCAAGTGCTCTAACGTTATTTTGTAACGCGTTACACCTAACACTGATGACCAGGTTTCTTTCCTAATGGTACAGCCATATTCCAGGACTCCAAAAGACTAAAAGAGTGGTTCTGGGAGCATGAGGAATCATTTTCACACAGGAATTTGGCACCACATTTTGCATCATAATTAAAGCTAAAGGCGGTCAAATAAAATATTAGAGTGTGTGGCTTGTTTTTGGCCAAGCAGTGTATTTGTCTAATTTTCTCCTAAGCCTCTGCTTTTCTTTTCCTCACAGAACCATGCAGCTTGAAACCACACAGGCTTCCTACAAAAACCCTTTCCTGTATTAGAAAAGAAAATGGCACAGCTTTGTCTCTGACTCTTATAAAGCACTAATAATGAAGAAAAAAATGCTGTTTTGTGGTTTGACCAAAAGAAAGGTTGCAGATAATTCAGATAGTTCCTCAGAGCCACTAAGTAATATTGATTAGCGAACAGGTCAAAATTAGATTAAATCTGTTGTTGAACATGAAGCAACAACAAATGCTGAGCCTTCGCACGGACTTAATGCATGACCAAGACTTTGGCATAGCATTTAGTGCCGTCACAAACAGATACCACAAGAGTCAGTAGTAGCAAAGAGACTGTGAATATGGGTCAGATCCCTGAGGTCATGGGCTAAGGATTATGGCAGTTGTCATCTGCCATAACTTTGATTGATGTGACACACTCAATGATGTGACAGTCACATAAAGGGAAGAAAATGAAAAGCACAAAAAACTCTCGAAATGCTCAGCAGAAGAACCCAGACGCACCAAGACGACACCACATGCACACAAAGTAGGGCAAAAACAGCCAAAATCCTGAAGAATGAGGTAATAATGGTTCAACATATTTCTTTCATGTTCTTGAAATGTTTCATGTTTCAATACTCTTTGCAGGACAATCCTTTGTTACATTACTTACAGTAAGTACACACACTATATTGTCAAAAAGATTCCCTCGTCTGCGTTCCCATGCATATGAACTTGTGTAACATCCAATTCTTAATAGCTAGGGTTTATTATGATGTTGGTCCACCCTTTGCAGCTATAACAGCTTTAACTCTTATAGAAAGAATTTAGGAGGGTTCTTATGGGTATTTTTAATCATTCTTTCAGGTCAGACACTGATGTTGGATGAGAAGGCCTGGCTCACAGTCTCCGCACTAATTCATCCCAAAGGTGTTCTATTGAGAACAGAGATCAGGACTTTGTTTAGGCCAGTCAAGTTCTTCCAAACTAAACCTGCTCATCCATGTCTTTATGGTCCTTGCATTGTGCAAGTGTGTTGGAACTGGTGTAGGGTTGTTTTTCAGTCATTGGGCTTGGCCTCTTAGTTCCAGTGGAAGGAACTCTTCATGCTTCAGCATACCAATACATTTTGGACAATTTCATGCTCTCAACTTTGTGGGAACATTTTGGGGATGACCCCTTCCTGTTCCAACATGACTGCGCACCAGTGCACAAAGCAAGGTCCATAAAAACATGAATGAGTGAGTTTGGTGTGGAAGAACTTGACTGGCCTTAACTTTGTAAAAGCCTTCCCAGAGTACAGGAAGCTGTTATAGCTACAAAAAGTGAGCCAACATCATATTAAACCCTATGGATTAAGAATTGGATGTAACTTAAGTTCATATGCATGGGAGGACAGGCAAGCAAAGACTTTTGGCAATATAGTGTATTTTACATATCTATACTTATTATATTTGTACTTTTACTATTTAAAGTGGAAATTTCGCTACCTGCTGACTATTATGCATTACTGCATAAACCATCCCTCCATTTCTTTGAGGCATGTCTAATAACCTAATAAGCGGAAATCAGAAGCTGGTTGTAGACAATGACAAAGACTCTATGCTCACAATCAACAGAAAGAGAGAGAGAGAGAGAGACCTATTTTAACTATGGAAAAGGCTACTAAAAGCTAATGTTAGATGCAAGCACAAGAAAGTTGTTGCTGGTCTTTTGGCTTCACCTGGTAAGGGGTTGCCACACCAAACCATCCGGTCCTCACGTACAAGCTTGGCGCAGATTTTATGCCAGATGCCCTTCCTGATGCAACACTCTCATTACTGTATATCCAGGCGTGACACCGGTACTGCATCCCGTATGCAAGCACAAGCAAGTACTTTTGATCCTTTTTGTAAACTTGAAGGTGAGCACTTGAAAGAGAAGGACTTCTACTTTTTCTTACTGTAAGTAATATTTGCCCTAAGGAATCGCTACTTTTACTCATGTACAGGATTTGTGTAATTTGACCACCTCTGGTTGACCAGTTCATACATACTAATACTGACTTTTTCTCCCCCTAAGCTTTTTCCTTCCTGTAGAGGGGTTGGTTATAATGGTCATTTTAAAGTATGCTGTTTTTGAAATAAGAACCAGCGTAGAGAGGGTCGAGGATGGAGAAGCTCAGCTGGATGAAAGGAATTGTACCTGCACGCACTGCCACTCAATCTCAATCTCCTTCACCATGAGGGCCAAGCACTTAGTGTAACACTGCGGTTCATTTACAGAGCACCTTTATATGTCAGGGAGGACTGCGGGGAACAACAAGTCTCTCCGTTTTCTGTTCTGCCTGAATAGATGCTTCTACACGCACCGTTCCAGTTGATTGCTCAATCGCAGCAGGTTTTTTTACAAAACTAAGCTCTTCTTTGTCAGCTGCAGAGAGAGTTCACATTCAGAGATGCACATCTGTGATATATGTCTTTGGGGGATTTATGCAAATGCTTTAATCTCCCTGCTCCCCTTAGTCAAGGTGCCATTTTTCTTTTGAATTGATGCATTATGTGGACAGGTGGAAAGATGACAGCCTGCAATTTCAAATCAATGCAGTGGGTAAAAGTACAGGTGAAGATGGAAAGAGAGCAGTGGCACTTATTCTTAGTGTAAAAATAAAATCTATATAAATTCAATCTAGATGTAATTAGCCATAATGATTTCTACAATCTGCTCATTTAATCAGAAAATTAGCAACTGACGTCAGTGGAGGAGAGAAAAAAGGACTCATGGTTTGAGTATTAAATGTAAAGCATAATTCCAGAAAAACAAAACCGTCACTTATGCATTTAAATTCATATACAGATACAAAGGCTTGATACAAACATTTTCACATTTTGCCATCAACATTCATGAACGGCTGCGAATGCAAGGCTGAAGGGATCCATAATACAAGGACGAGACAGCACAATTCGTCACACTTGGCTGGATTGATTATGCCACTGGACTATTTCCAGGTCACACTGTTTCTGCACCTAAACACAAAAGCAATCAAACATAGAGGAAATATCCTTTATGCAATCTATTCACTCACTACAGTTATAATTTCATCAGTGTCTATCCTTGAGGTACAGTATGTAGCCTTGCAGAAAAATAGACACAGGTTGCTGTAACAGTGATACCCAAAGAGTGCAGCTTCATATGGAGGAGCTGAGGCTCATGTAAATGTTGGGCAGCACATGTAAAACCTCACGTGCTACATCCTAAAACATCTCTATTATCTGAACAGCAGGTTCATTGTGGTTAGTGATACTTGGTCCACTAAGACGTTAATATACAGTAAGTTATATTCATGACCCAACAGTGGGGGCTAAGTCATGGTAAAATGGCACTTACAATAAAACACAATGCATTAGAGGATTAAAACAATATGCACAATGCAAACTACATCACTCCAAGCCAAGACTAGAGATCAAATATAGAGGGGCGTGTCATTCTGTGTAATTTCCTGACATGACTGTAAATGATTGGATAAACAATTTGAAATAAAAAACACACCTCCAGTCTTGATTATTGATCTGATGCAGTGTATAATTCTACAAAGGTTATTGGTGGTGTTGCTCTTGTTCAAAAATTCAAAAATAAAATCTTCTATTGATGTTTTTTATTTTTGAAAGGCTTGCTTGACCCAGTACAGTATGTTGACTTACACCAGCATGACTTCCAAATACTGTATGCTAAGCAGCTAGTTTGTTTAAAATTGACCGATGCTGTGTTGTCAGCACAAATTTGTTCTGCTTGAGTTTTAAGGGTTAAAACATAACACTCTAGATCATTTGTAAGTCTTATAATATTTATAGTTATCATTATAATCATTATTCTCATTACATCAGTAAAGAGTTGGGTTTACAGTTGCTCTTAATGCATCATTGGTCTTCCTAAGATTTCTTACCACCTTATATACAACACTTTCAATCTGATTGGAAGAGAGGCATTCTGCAAGTGTTGATGACGGATGGTAACACCACTGGGACATTTAACTATATGTAATATGTGTGTACACCCTATAGCGCACTGGGATTCAACCCAAAAACCAGAAACCAGAAAGTTGATGAAGCTCCCCCACCTCCATGATGTATTCTCCTCACCTTTAGGCTACAGTACATACTGTAGTAGTTGATGTACTTTCACCCTGTTAATTAAAATAACTGTCGTTTGCTGACTGTCGCTTTTAGTTAGTATTACCAGTCATAGTTGGTGGAGCCATGTAACTGGTTAAATACTGTAAATGAACCAATAAGAATCTGTTGATGATGAACGTTGTTTCCAAAGCTGTTGTATAAAAGCAATATTACACTCAAGGTCATGCGGTATTGCTGGATATAGAACAGCTGTGACGTTTAAGTGAAAGTGATTTTTGTGACAGGCAAAGCCCAAATTACAATAACAAAATGCCATTTAGAGGATAGGATGGAAGGACCTGTCAGGTCTGATGGTGATTGCGTTTTGTCACGGTAGAAGAAGACACAACCTATGATAGAAGAAGACAAAACTTAATAGAATAAACCCATCATCACAGGGTGCGGTGGAGGAGGAAGACCACAGTCAACCACTTGTCAAATTACATCATGGGCAAAAATATAAAATGGTGTTCAAGTCAAACCGGGATTTTACCTTTATCTTTCTCTATACTGTATAATCTCTAATATAAACACCAATGCACTTATTCTGGCGTTTTCACTGGTGCTTAGATTCCATCAAAGTAGAAATTTTTCTCACTACGCCAGAACATGATTGGACTGCTTGAAATCGGGAATGGCCTCCGAGGAATACCTTTAATGGCCCTTTCCTTAAATGAAGAAAAGATTAATTTGAACACCTAAGGCATTCTGTTTTGCATAATCTCATACTGCCCACCTCACCACTTGCACATTACAAAAACTTATTGTTCTTATGCTGTTATTATCACATCCCCCGTACATTCCTGATCTCCCTCAAAGTCATTACCACTTGTTAGGGTCATCAAAGGAGTTCCTGGGAGGCCAGTATTTCAGATGTTAAACAGGCAGTTCTATCATGGCTCCAGCTTACTAAAAAAAACTTGCCACCTTGATGGTATCCAAGCACTAGTGAAACTCTGGAATAAGTGCATTAGTGTAGCAGGGGATTATATACTATAGAGAAATAAAGGGTGTTTTTATTCTCACAACTGTAAGACTTTGGCTTAAATATTCCTTTTTTGTCATTTGTCAATCTTGTAATTTTTTTTCATTAAACTATAACCAAATAAGTTTTATCGGAGCTGAAGACTTTGTGAATTGCTGTCTAACTGCTTAAGTACAATTTGGTTTTGTGAGGAGCAGAGGAACAAATATATTCCAATTTGAACACCATTCAGTCAACCTTCCCGACACCACATCAATCTAGAACTTCTGTAAAATTATAGATGGAGTTTGGATTTGGTAAGAAAATTGTATGAGTCTATGACGGATAGTCTATTACAATGACTGAATGCAGGAGGAGATGATTTGATAAAACATCCTAGAGTAATGAGTTTTTATAGTTATTGCAAACACAAGTGTGATATCTGAAGTCTGACTTAACAAGTATTAAGAGAAAGAAACTGCCTATTGTCCTAAATACATTTGGTGGGAAAATCACTTTTTAGAGTGAATCAATAGTTACTATTAAAACCCTATCCTTGCAAACAAGAGTTTTTTTTTTTGTTTTTGTTTACAATACATTTATGATTTTCATTTACATACTGTATTTATGACTTATACACAGTATGACTGCAAAACAATTCCTGATATCCGTATCACACAAATGAGGATGGATGGATAGATAGATAGATAGATAGATAGATAGATAGATAGATAGATAGATAGATAGTTAGATAGACTTTATTGATCATGCAAGGGAAATTATTGTGTTATAGCAGCAGCAGGTTACACAAACAGTAATATGGGTAAAAAAGTGCGAGGGTTGGGGAGAGGTGGATCGGGCAGGTAGGGAGCAGAATGTAGTTGTAACTTATATAAATTAATACAGTATTGCAGATGCTATGAAAATAAAACATAGTGCAAACTGGCAAGTCAAAATAAAAAAAAGAAATTAAATGAGCAAATTGTCAGTCTATGTATGTGTGTGTAAAGTGGCAGTGAATAAGGGGATGTCTACTGTATAAGAGTTGCTATTGTCATCTGTTACATAGAGGTGAGTCATTGTTCATTGCAATGGCAAATAGTAGAAATGATTTCCTGAACCTGCATCACTCTGTTAGAGAATAAACTCCGCTGTCTCTCTATGGGATCATGTAGTGGCTGGGATGGATTTTTCCTGATTGACAGGAGTTTGTTCAGTGATCTGTTGTTTATCACAAATTTGTGTCCGATTATGTGTTCAGCCATGCAGATGATTTTATTTATCTCTTCTGCATCCCTGGCACTGATGCTTCTCCCCCAGCAGACCACAGCACTATAAAGGGCACTAGCCACAACAGATAGAAATGATAAAACATTTCCAGCATCCTGCTGCATACATTAAAGGATCTGTCAGTCATCTATACTGTAGGTTCTAGAGGTTGCCTGTTGAGTCTGGTTCCTTTTAAGGTTTCTTCAGATTGCCATCTCAGGGAGTTTTTCCTTATCATTTTGATTTATACACATTTTCCCACATTTCATATACATTTCCGAAAATGACCATATTTAAAAGTGTCATACAAATTTTTTATTAAATTTACACTGGTTAGATGACAAAATTGGGCGGCATGTTGGCGTAGTGGACAGAAGTGCCACCTTGCACCTCCAGGCTCCAGTTGCAATTCCCACCTCGGGATCTGTGTGCATGGAGTTTGCATGTTCTCCCTGTGCTTGGTGGGTTACCTCCAGGTACTTTGGTTTCCTCCTTAAGTCTAAAGACATACAGATTAGGCTAATATATCCTCATCCACCTTGCCCTGTCTCTGGGGATGGTATAGGCTTTAGGAGCCCCATGACCTTGTATACAGGATAAAGCGGTTTAGGTGAGTGATGACAGAATTGGCATTCTACAGAGAAACAGCCTTTATTTGTCACATATGATTTACAGCACAGTGAAATTGTCATGAACGGGGTGTTGAGGCAGGTGTTGAACGCCGTGGGCGGAAGGAGCAGGCATAGAGGCAGAGGGGTGGTGTAACCAAAAAGAGTCTTTTATGATTGTTAAACACAAAGTATAAACAAAGATACAAACAAAGGAACAAACAAACTCAAACAATACTTAACTTTGTGCTAACAGGGGCTCTCTGGCAAGACACAGGCAGGGGGAGACACAAAACACGCCCTGTGGCGAGACACAGGCATGGGGAGACACAAAACACGCCCTGTGGCGAGACACAGGCAGGGGGAGACACAAAACACGCCCTGTGGCGAGACACAGGCAGGGGGAGAAACAAAACACGCCCTGTGGCGAGACACAGGCAAAGGGAGACACAAAACAGGACACAAACGAGGCGTGGAGCTGAAACGGGAGACACTAGAGAGAAACGGGAGACACTAGAGAGAAACGGGAGACACGTAGAGACTAGAGACGAGAGACCAAGAGAGGGACGGGACGAGGGCTAAAGACATGGCAATCAGCTAGGCATGACTTTTAGCTAAACATGGCTAAGCAGTGCTTAACCATGGCAGTTAGCTACACATACACCTAGCCAAGCATGTCTTTAGCCCCAACATGCACTAAGCTACACTTACCTAATAGCTTAAACACACTAGGGAATAGGGGCACAGAAACACAGACAAGGGATACCCAGTGGCTAGGCTAGGGGACACTCAAAGGCTAGGCTAGGGGACACTCAAAGGCTAGGCTAGGGGACACTCAAGGGCTAGGCTCACTGGGCAACTAGGGAGGTAGGAAACACAGGACAGCTAGAGACACAGAGGGGCTATGACTAGAAGCATGCTAGTTACTGTAACATAACATAGATCTTAGCTAAACACGCTCCTAGCCAAACACACACCTACCTACTTACCTGCTCTAGCTAAACACAAGAACACAGGAGGACAGGACTGAATCAGCTCCACTAACACAGACACACAGAAACATTGCCAATAAGAGAGCCCAAGTCAACACAACTAAAATCAAAGTACAAACGAAACAGATAACAAAACAGAACAAACCAAAATGCCCACATAAATGACAGTGGTTGTACCAACAATGCTCGACCCAGTTTCCCAGTCTAAACAGCTATTTATAGATTGATTGATGGCTACCTCAGTTCAGGTGTGCACCCGCATCACCTGACCGAGGTGCCTGCTGGGAAACTGAGTCGGCCAACAAAAACTACAAAATAAAAACAGTGGCCTCTAGTGGAGGACCCTTACAGTACCCCCCCCCCCGCCCCCCCCCTTAAACCGCTCCTCCGGAGCGCTATTGGTGGTCCCAGGGCACTTCCCTGGTGTCCCGTGTCCTTTCACCCGACCCCGACGGGCTAGCTCCCGTAGTCGACTGTGTGGCGGAGGCAGCACCGGATCGCTGTTGTAGGCCGGGCGGAGGGGGCAGCACTGTATTGCTCTGAGAAGTAGAGCCCCTGAAGACAGTGCTGTGTTGTCCCCCAATCCGGGCGGCCGATGCAGTACTGGTTTTTCCTCCGCCGTGCAGCGGTGGGTGCCCGACATTGAAGCCGGGTGCTGAACACTGTGCTGGGGTGTCGCTCCGAAGGCGGCGAGCCTTAAATAAGGGCTTTTGGATGAAGGTGGGGACCTCCACATGAGGCCTGCTGGTGCTGCTGTGGCCTCCTCGAGGCGCTCGGCGGCTGCTGCAGCTGTGGCCTCCACGTGAGGCTGAAGGGTGCTGCAGCTGTGGCCTCCACGTGAGGCTGAAGGGTGCTGCAGCTGTGGCCTCCACGTGAGGCTGAAGGGTGCTGCAGCTGTGGCCTCCACGTGAGGCTGAAGGGTGCTGCAGCTGTGGCCTCCACGTGAGGCTGAAGGGTGCTGCAGCTGTGGCCTCCACGTGAGGCTGAAGGGTGCTGCAGCTGTGGCCTCCACGTGAGGCTGAAGGGTGCTGCAGCTGTGGCCTCCACGTGAGGCTGAAGGGTGCTGCAGCTGTGGCCTCCACGTGAGGCTGAAGGGTGCTGCAGCTGTGGCCTCCACGTGAGGCTGAAGGGTGCTGCAGCTGTGGCCTCCACGTGAGGCTGAAGGGTGCTGCAGCTGTGGCCTCCACGTGAGGCTGAAGGGTGCTGCAGCTGTGGCCTCCACGTGAGGCTGAAGGGTGCTGCAGCTGTGGCCTCCACGTGAGGCTGAAGGGTGCTGCAGCTGTGGCCTCCACGTGAGGCTGCCGCTTTAGTCCCAGCCCCCTCTGCTATGCCTTGGTTGGTCGAGCATTCTGTCATAAACGGGGTATTGAGGCAGGTGTTGAACGCCGTGGGCGGAAGGAGCAGGCATAGAGGCAGAGGGGTGGTGTAACCAAAAAGAGTCTTATGATTGTTAAACACAAAGTATAAACAAAGATACAAACAAAGGAACAAACAAACTCAAACAATACTTAACTTTGTGCTAACAGGGGCTCTCTGGCAAGACACAGACAGGGGAACAGAACACCCGCCCTGTGGCGAGACACAGGCAAAGGGAGACACAAAACACGTCCTGTGGCGAGACACAGGCAAAGGGAGACACAAAACACGTCCTGTGGCGAGACACAGGCAAGGGGAGACACAAAACACGTCCTGTGGCGAGACACAGGCAAAGGGAGACACAAAACACGTCCTGTGGCGAGACACAGGCAAAGGGAGACACAAAACACGTCCTGTGGCGAGACACAGGCAAAGGGAGACACAAAACACGTCCTGTGGCGAGACACAGGCAAAGGGAGACACAAAACACGTCCTGTGGCGAGACACAGGCAGGGGGAGACACAAAACACGTCCTGTGGCGAGACACAGGCAGGGGGAGACACAAAACACGTCCTGTGGCGAGACACAGGCAGGGGGAGACACAAAACACGTCCTGTGGCGAGACACAGGCAGGGGGAGACACAAAACAGGACACAAACGAGGCGTGGAGCTGAAACGGGAGACACTAGAGAGAAACGGGAGACACGTAGAGACTAGAGACGACAGACCAATAGAGGGACGGGACGAGGGCTAAAGACATGGCAATCAGCTAGGCATGGCTTTTAGCTAAACATGGCTAAGCAGTGCTTAACCATGGCAGTTAGCTACACATACACCTAGCCAAGCATGTCTTTAGCCCCAACATGCACTAAGCTACACTTACCTAATAGCTTAAACACACTAGGAAATAGGGGCACAGAAACACAGACAAGGGATACCCAAGGGCTGGGCTAGGCGACACTCAAGGGCTGGGCTAGGCGACACTCAAGGGCTGGGCTAGGCGACACTCAAGGGCTGGGCTAGGCGACACTCAAGGGCTGGGCTAGGCGACACTCAAGGGCTGGGCTAGGCGACACTCAAGGGCTGGGCTAGGCGACACTCAAGGGCTGGGCTAGGCGACACTCAAGGGCTGGGCTAGGCGACACTCAAGGGCTGGGCTAGGCGACACTCAAGGGCTGGGCTAGGCGACACTCAAGGGCTGGGCTAGGCGACACTCAAGGGCTGGGCTAGGCGACACTCAAGGGCTGGGCTAGGCGACACTCAAGGGCTGGGCTAGGCGACACTCAAGGGCTGGGCTAGGCGACACTCAAGGGCTGGGCTAGGCGACACTCAAGGGCTGGGCTAGGCGACACTCAAGGGCTGGGCTAGGCGACACTCAAGGGCTGGGCTAGGCGACACTCAAGGGCTGGGCTAGGCGACACTCAAGGGCTGGGCTAGGCGACACTCAAGGGCTGGGCTAGGCGACACTCAAGGGCTGGGCTAGGCGACACTCAAGGGCTGGGCTAGGCGACACTCAAGGGCTGGGCTAGGCGACACTCAAGGGCTGGGCTAGGCGACACTCAAGGGCTGGGCTAGGCGACACTCAAGGGCTGGGCTAGGCGACACTCAAGGGCTGGGCTAGGCGACACTCAAGGGCTGGGCTAGGCGACACTCAAGGGCTGGGCTAGGCGACACTCAAGGGCTGGGCTAGGCGACACTCAAGGGCTGGGCTAGGCGACACTCAAGGGCTGGGCTAGGCGACACTCAAGGGCTGGGCTAGGCGACACTCAAGGGCTGGGCTAGGCGACACTCAAGGGCTGGGCTAGGCGACACTCAAGGGCTGGGCTAGGCGACACTCAAGGGCTGGGCTAGGCGACACTCAAGGGCTGGGCTAGGCGACACTCAAGGGCTGGGCTAGGCGACACTCAAGGGCTGGGCTAGGCGACACTCAAGGGCTGGGCTAGGCGACACTCAAGGGCTGGGCTAGGCGACACTCAAGGGCTGGGCTAGGCGACACTCAAGGGCTGGGCTAGGCGACACTCAAGGGCTGGGCTAGGCGACACTCAAGGGCTAGGCTCACTGGGCAACTAGGGAGGTAGGAAACACAGGACAGCTAGAGACACAGAGGGGCTATGACTAGAAGCATGCTAGTTACTGTAACACAACATAGATCTTAGCTAAACACGCTCCTAGCCAAACACACACCTACCTACTTACCTGCTCTAGCTAAACACAAGAACACAGGAGGACAGGACTGAATCAGCTCCACTAACACAGACACACAGAAACATTGCCAATAAGAGAGCCCAAGTCAACACAACTAAAATCAAAGTACAAACAAAACAGATAACAAAACAGAACAAACCAAAATGCCCACATAAATGACAGTGGTTGTACCAACAATGCTCGACCCAGTTTCCCAGTCTAAACAGCTATTTATAGATTGATTGATGGCTACCTCGGTTCAGGTGTGCACCCGCATCACCTGACCGAGGTGCCTGCTGGGAAACTGAGTCGGCCAACAAAAACTACAAAATAAAAACAGTGGCCTCTAGTGGAGGACCCTTACAGAAATTCCTTTTTTTCAAATATCCCAGCTTTTTTAAAAACGATCAGAGTGCTGGGTCGCCATCATACAGTGCGCCTAGTACTTAAAGTGACAGCTTGGAGGACCTGGGGCTTGAACCACAGACCTTTTGGTTAGGAACCCAGAATCATAACACACTGTGCTACCACTTTGTAAAACTCCATTTATATATATACTTTTTATATTTATTACATTTGGAATGATTTTCAATAAACATACAAGTCTGATTTACTATTAGATCTTTTACAAGGTCTACAAGATTGACAAGGTCTTGTCTCAGTTGACTTTCTCAAAAAATCTCCCCCTTTACATTTGCGTTAAATCTTAATCTTGCGTTCCTATGGCTAATTACTTCTGTCCTACTGTAGAGGTTCTGGAAGTGAGAATGGTAATATTTTTCTCATAATTTCATAACTGAACCTTCGTCAAAATTACTTGGACACAGACAAATAATATAAATATGTGTGACTTCACTTCACATGACAAATTTAAAGTCAAAAACAGACTAACAAAGCAATTCAGATTAAACAAAAAAAAAAGGGTAACGAAAAGCAAATAAACAACAAATGTTTAAGAGAGACGTTCAAAATGTAGGTCAAACCCAAAACCTAGATGGATTTAATGGTAATGTTTTAGGGTTGTGTCAGGAAGGGCATCCGACGTAAAACATTTGCCAAATCAATGATGCGATTCACAAATATCATTCCCATACCCTATCGGTCGCGGCCCGGGTTAACAACGACTGCCACCGGTGCTGTTGACCTACAGGGTGCCGGTGGAAATTGGGCTACTGTTGGTCGATAAAGGAGAGGAGGAAGGCGTGTTCGACAGAAGAGAAATAAAAGAAAAGGCAAGAGTTTAGAAATGATAGTAGGGACTTTGAATGTTGGGACTATGACAGGGAAGGCAAGAGAGTCGGTTGATACAGTATGATGCAAAGAAGAAAGATGGATATACTGTGCATCCAGGAAACCAGGTGGAAAGGTAGCAAGGCTAGAAGCTTACAGTAGGAGCAGGGTTCAAATTGTTTTACCATGGTGTGAATAGGTAAAGAAATGGAGTAGGAGTTATCCTGAAAGAGGAGTTTGTTGGGAATGTTCTAGAGGTGAAAAGAGTATCAGACAGGTTGATGAGTATGAAGCTGGATATTGAAGGGGTGATGTTAAATGTTGTTAGTGGTTATGCCCCACAGGTAGGATGTGAGTTAGAAGAGAAGGAGACATTCTGGAGTGAGTTAGATGAAGTGATGCAGAGCATCCCCAGAGGGGAGAGAGTGGTGATTGGTGCAGTCTTCAATGGACATGTTGCGGTAGGGAACAGAGGTGATGAAAGTGTGATGGACAGGTTTGGTCTTCAGGACAGGAATGTAGACAGATGGTGGTGGACTTTGCAAAGAGGATGGAAATGGCAGTAGTAAATACTTGGAGGCAGAAGCACTCAGGTGGACTACATCTTGTGTCGACGTTGTAATCTGAAAGAGATCAGTGACTGCAAAGTGTTGGTAGGGGAGAGTGCAGTCAGACAACACAGAATGGTGGTGTGTAAAATAACCCTGGTGGTAAGGAAGGTAAAAAGGACAAAGGCAGAGCAGAGGACAAAGTGGTGGAAGCTGAGAAAGGAAGAATGTTGTGTAGTCTACAGGGAGGAGTTGAGACAGCCTATGGGTGGTCAGGAGGTGCTTTCAGTTGACTGGACAACTACAGCCAGTATCATCAGGTAAGGCAAAAGTGGACAAGGAGACTTGGAGGTGGAACGAGGAAGTCCAGGAGTGTATACAGGGAAAGAGGCTAGCTATAGTAAGAAGAAGTGGGACTCTGAGAGGACTGAAGAGGGTGGACAGGAGTACAGGGAGATGAAGGTGAAGGTAGAGGTGTTAGCCGCAGTAAGATGGAATACATGTGTGTGAATGAGAGAACCCCAGGAGGAACAGTGATGATACATGGAGCAGGTAAAGAAGGTGCAGGACTTTAAGTACTTAGTGTCAACGGTCCAGAGCAACGGAGAGTGTGGAAAGGAGGTGAAGAGGCGGGTACAGATGATGAAGCTGAAGATGGTGAGGCTCTCCTTGGGAGTGACAAGGATGGATAGGATCAAGAATGAGTTCATCAAAAGGACAACCCATGTTAGATGTTTTGGAGATAAAGTCAGAGAGGCCAGATTGCCTGCCGAAAGACAAAGAAGACAAAGATGAAGACCTCCAACTGGCATTGCACCCAAGACAACTCTGTGTCACCATTTAAGGCTGAGCTCAAGCAGTTTCAGTGGGTGACTTGGTCACAGACTGATAGATCCCATTAATCATAATCTGGGTAAAGTCTAGACTTTTTAAGTTATGTCTGTAGAATAGTTTTTTTTTTTGTCTAATTCCCCCCATTAAATTTTTTACATTGAAAGTTTTGATAGGAGGAAAATTTTGAACTTTTTGACCGCTATTTTTTGGCAAGTCTTCAAAATCGGGCTGATTGTCTCAACACGTACCGTACGTGACAATATCAATATAACTGTGACACCTCACATGAATGAAAAACAACATTAAACTGAAATTTGATTGAAGCAAGGCATACCTTGTTTGCCTTTAAGCAAATGTACGTAGACGTTAAAAAATACGTCATTCGTTTTTAAATCTACCCCAGTTATTTGTTTTTTATTTACCTAGGTTTTGGGTTCCCCTCCATATAGGGACCTGGCTCTGCAGGGTTTCTTGGGGTGTGCTATGGTGTCAGTCACTAGGACATCATTAACACTAGTACCAAAGCTTATCAAAATTAAGCCACAGCCATTAACAATGCAAAAGATTGTTTAATAAAATATTAGAGCATGTGATGTTTTTGTTTGTTTGTTTTTTGACTGGCCAGTGTATAGTATTAGTCAAAACATCTCACATGTAGTTTTCTGGACAACCACACATGTAGCAGGCAAACAAAATGCAAAAAAAAAAGATACGCCTCACCTCTCCGCATTCGTTTTTTAACCTAAGAAAAGGATGTAAAAAAGTTGTTCGAGGAATTTGTGTGTGTTTTTACCTTGACTCTTAGATATATAGTGCATCAAACTTAGCCCTAAATGTAGAGCAATCATTCACTTAGGGTAACAAATATTCGGGAGTTTGGAGGATGGCTTAGCGCCCTTGGACTCTGTGGTGCACTGGGTGTTCTGGTGCCCTTCTAGTGTGGCCAGTTTTGACTTTCTACCCTGATTTGTGCTGCATTTTCCTTTCCTTTGAGAAACAGGCATTGAGTTAGCCTTGGGTGCCCATGATCTTGTCAACATTTATTGTATACTGTAGTTGATGATAAACGTTGTTCAATTTACCTTGCGGTGAGATTAATATTAAGGCTGATCAATGTACTGTATACAGTAGTTATGATAAGTACTCATATCTACTTACTTACTTTACACATTATTATAATATTTATCAGACTAGAATTATGCACATAATATTCTATTTCTTAAAGGATTTATTTATTTATTTATTTATTTATTTATTTTGTGTGTGTGTGTGTGTGTGTGTGTGTGTGTGTGTGTGTGTGTGGACCAAAGGTCTGTTACACAGAAAATACACTTCATTTTTGGCCTGGAATGATGCTCAGGCTTATGGCAGAAAGAGGTATGTAGATGTGTTAACCATTACATCACTAGTGGACCTTCATATGCAAAACATAATATAGACCATCCTTATCATGAAACCTTTAAAGACTTTCTATACCCAGGTGTTTGATTTAACCGAATGAACATGTACTACAATAAAAGGTTTTTTTTTTCTTTTTTATTGTAGTACATGTTAAACTAACTCAGTAAGCATAACTGCTGAAATACTTGTGACCAACAAAAGCTGAAAAAATCAAGTGACACGTATTGACAGGTCTACATGTCATGCTTGGCCTGTGGTTCTAGATGAAGCAGTGGATTTGCTGCCCTAATGCCCTAACAGACCTTTCCACTTTGGAGCTCTGGACCAGCCTTGAAAAGCAGAGAATTCAATAGGAAAAAAGAACTTCTTTTGTCATGACTAGACGCAGTGGCTTCACTGACAAACTAAACATTTTAACGTAAAAAAAAATTAAGGACATATACATTTATTCATTAAAATGTGAAGAGGTTTAGGGTAACCAAAACCAAGAAAAGAGTGAGAAGAAAAGATGAGAGATGTAAAGCTTTTTGGTCTGTTTTTTTTTATTACATTAAATATTAAGTAACAGAATAACAAAATTAATTAAACAAATTGTCTCTATGCTATAATATTTAATAAAAATCACTTTCTTTAACAGAATTGCTGTCTTCTTCAATAGATCCATCACTTAGAACTCCCTATTAATTTACCTTTTTCTAATCATTTTTTTTCTTTTTCATCATCATAATATTTCATTTTCATGAATGTAACAATAACACAAATATGATGCTAAATTATTAATAACAGTTCATGTTCCAATTTTCATGACAGTGGCACATTTGCAATTTGCCATGTTGATTTTTTATTAGTCTTTAAATTTAAAAGGCTGGCCAAAAAAATTGTAATAATAATCACTACGGTATATACGGCATATAACATGAGATATAACAGGCCACCACAGGAACCATAACCTTACTGGAGAAGGCTTTACTGTATGTATCTGTCTGACTCTCCCATCATCACAAGATCTTGTAGAAGAAATAATGCAACTGTGGATGGAAAAGAAAATGTTGCATATGCAAAACGCATCCCAAACTGCTTTTTTTGTGCGACGCAGTGTATATTATTAGTCAAAACATCTGATATATAGTTTTCTGGAACACTGCACGTGTAGCAGGCAAATGACCACAATTCAATAGATTTGCCAAAATGCAAAAGGGATACGCCTCACCTCGCTGCATTACTTTTTTAACCTTAATAAAGGACGTTAACGAAAGTTAGTTTGATATATATACAACAAATATATATATACAGTCCATCAATCATATCCTCAGAGGCAAAACGATCATTCACATACATACAGTTGTTAACAAAATCAAGTGATTTCTTTTACACTGATATTGAAATACCGTAAATTTGTTTATATGAATCTATGCTGCTTATAATGATACGTTATAAACGTTATGGTAAATCCTAGATGTATTCGACTTCTAAAATAGTTTCAATTTCTATAATTATTTTTTTTTAGGTGCAGCTATTATTTAAAATGTGTTGAATTTCAAGGCTGGGTAAAGATTATATTCAGAAAGTGTTAAACACATAGGTGAGGAAAACCTGGTTAGGTTCAGGGTGCAATACTTTTATATCACTTCTGCAGAAATCATTTATAGGATAATAAAATGTATAAAGTACAGAAGATATCTAAGAGCTTCTGATTCAATACAAATATTCAGAATTATTTTATGTTTAAAACACCTAATTTAACTTTATTTTTTATTCAATTTTATTTGTATATCGCTTTTAACAATTTTCATTGACGCAAAGCAGCTTTACGGAATCAAAAACAAAATTATAGAATTGAGTATAAAATTTGTGAAAAAATATGTATAAATCAAAAGATCAGAGCAAGTTGAGAGTTACATTGACAAGGAAAAACTCCCAGAAATGGCAATAGGTAGAAACCTTGAGAGGAACCTGATTTAACAGGGAATCTTCCTCATATTTTATTTACAGTTGAAAATTAATAAGCATTTTAACTATAAAATATTTAAATGATTTAATAATATATAATATTTAATATTATCCAATTTATAATATTAACTATAATAATAAAAAGGTTTGAACATCCTTTTTATTAAAGCAGGATGGTCGGTGGATCCATGCCAGGTGTAGCAACAGTGTGTGTTATCATTAAAGCAAAACAGGGATAGACCAATGTCCTCCTCAAACATTTTGTTTTATATGTTCAATGTAAAAAATATTTTTAAAGTAATGTAATATGTAATAGATTGGATGGCCACTTTGTACCAATAAATACACTATTGTTTCTATACTAACAGTTCATTCTCAGGGCCTTGTATGGTGTACCTTCGACAAAAATCTAAAACTGATATTAAATAAAGACTGGTGAGGAAATAACTGTTTATTGCAGCTTTAATGTCAGTGAGATGTCAGTGAGATCTCTCTCTGATGTATTACAAAATTTTACAGTACACAATTAAGTCCACCAATGCATGCTTGGAAAGAAGAAACTTTATATTATCATGTCTAAGTGTGCAGTATTTGAAGATAAGTACACAAAAACTTAGAAAGGTTAAATAAAAAAACTATTATAATGATTGAAAATATTATAATGATTGAAATTGGGTTAAGAACTGGGCTCAGAAGGTTTGCCACAAAACTGCAGATGCTGGGAACGAATCCTAGACTGAAAAGCAAATGAGGTACATTTGTTTAAAGCCCAACAGACAATGCTTTACTTCGCGGAATCTGTTTATTGGCCACCTGCAAAAGTAAGTAAAAGTTTAATTGTGTGTGTGTGTGTGTGTGTGTGTGTGTGTGTATGTGTTTGTAAAAATTGCTACTAGACTCTATTAAATTGTACTGTTTATTGCTTTAAGACAAATAAATAATTTTTATTCTAGTGATTATAATTATTATAATAATAATAATAATAATAATAATAATAATAATAATAATTATTATTATTATTATTATTATTATTATTATTATTATTCACATGGCACATTTTCTTCCTTGTCATTGTCCTATATATGGTAAGTTCATATATCGAGTTAGTTTGACCTACAGTAGGAAGCACTAGACTTTTTTTTTTTTTTTTACTAATCTCTTGTGAAGACACCAGCTACATGGACAAAAGGTTTTGCACACCTGACCGTCACACCCAGCAACTCCTGTGGCCCTGCAGAGGATAGGAGTGAGTGTGACTGTTTATAGACAATGATACACGTGATGTTCTTCCTGGTCTTGCTTCCTTTTTGCATTGCACTGCTTTCAAAGCTGACCATCTTCGTTTTGCATTTATTTGTTTATCGCTTATATATAGTTATCCAAGCCAGAGGTCTGTTCAGAACATAGCATAAACACATCACATTGAAAGATGAAGGTTCTTCCCGTTGTTCTCCTCTTTGTAGCTCTAACAGGAGAAGCCACTTGTTTCTTCTCAAAATTGTACAGTTTCAAGAACAAATCTTTGGCGTGGACTGATGCTCAGGCATACTGCAGAGAAAAGTCCATAGACCTGGCGACTATTACCAAAAAAACAAACTTTTCATATTGTGAACTTCAACCGTGCTGGATCGGCCTTAGAAAGAACCCAACAGACACTACCTTTACTCAGTGGTCTGATGGAACCGCAGTAAATTATTTTAATTGGGAATTTGGTGAACCAAGCAACATGGGTACTAGCAACTGCGTGTCTGCAATGCTATATACCTGGACGAATTATGCTTGTACAATTCCTATGCCATTCGTTTGCTACAGATGGGTACCTCAAATAATCTTGGTACAAAAGGTGATGAACTGGGAAGATTCACTAAAGTACTGCAGAACAACCTACACTGACCTAATCAGCCTGTCCACCGCTCAAGATCTGGGTGCAGCCAACATGATGAGCATGCCAAGTAATACACCAAGCGTATGGACAGGACTACGCTTCCTGGATGGCCAATGGTTTAACACGAACAAGCAACCTGTGCAAAACATGACTTCAATGGCCTCATGCCCTAGAAGTCCTTACCGTTGTGGAGCCCTAAAAGCTGGAAGTAATGTCCTGGAGAATAGAAACTGCAATGAGAAAATGTACTTCCTTTGCTACAAAAAGTAAGTAACATAACTTAAGACATCTTTCTTACTCTTGTTAATAATAATAATAATAATAATAATAATAATAATAATAATAATAATAATAATAAAAATAATAATGTAATCTTTGGCTGATGAACTTAAATGCCAAAAAAGTCATTAGTTATTCTGTTTTGTCCAGATGAAAGATGAAGAGGTTCGCTGCAATCCAATTGAGCAAAGCACTGAAGAGATATGTCGTCGATGTTGATTGGTAAACCTCTGAAACTAATACTGAAGAATTGTTAACACATTAGAAAAAGCAGATACATATAATTACAACCAAGCAAGACGATCACTGCAGCTGTTATAGTAAACATAATTACCACATTCCAATCAATTGTTAAGAAGTCAACATGGCTATGGTATAATTACTTTTAAAACATTTTTGCAAGATTTTATTTAGCCTTATACGTTACTACCACTTTAAGTAAGATGTTTAAAAATAACACAACATTCGGTAGATTATTTTTAATAGCTTGCTTGTGTCAGCTGGGGGGATGATTATAATTTCCTAAAAACAAAATCTATATATGCACAGCCTATACTTTATAACTTTTTGTTTTAACTGTGTGCCGTAGCATGGAAAATTTCTTTTCATTTGAATTATAATTTATCTATCTATCTCTCTATCTATCTCTCTATCTATCTATCTATCTATCTATCTATCTATCTATCTATCTATCCATCCATCCATCCATCCATCCATCCATCCATCCATTCTCATTTGTGTGATATGGATAGATAAATCTATCTAGTACAGAAATATGTTTTCTTTTTTGGTTAAAGAAGAGATGTAATAAAACAGTTGTACTGTTATTAGTAGGATTGGTGCATTTATGTTTTCCTTGAATCAGCGCATAATGATTGCTTTACAAATTAACAAAATACAACAAAAAAAAGCAATACCAAAAATGCAACATAAAAAATAAATCAAAAGGAAAGCAGTAAAACCAAAGAGATAAAAAGTATGTAAAACTGATATCAAATACTCTTTGGGAAATAGAAAAAAATAACAATAAAACCAAGAACACAGCAGACCTTAAACAAAATTTTTAAACAAATTAACAAACAAACAAACATAGCAAAAATAAAAAGTTAAATTTGCATTCATATTTCTGTGTTTGCTTTTGCTGTTTTTTGTGTTTTGTAAATATGGAATTAAATTTTTCATTTATGTTATTTTATTCATTTATTTATTTATTTATTTATTTTTATTTTTGGCACAGGATCATCTTTTACTTTTATGTGTCACTCTAACATTTTTTTAATCTATTAGTCAAAAATGATAAGTAAAATACTTGAAAATAAATGCATTGTACTTACTGTATAAAACATACAATACAATTTGTATTATAGCTTGTTGTATAGCTTTAACAAGAGCTATATATACAAAACTGCATTATTACTAAGAACTAAAAACAGTTTGCATCATGTAGATCAGCACACAGGCAAACGTTTGTATAATGAAGTAAGGAAAAATACTCAAGGTTATAGAACAGAATGATAAGGATACTGTATAAATACAAATACTAACCCCATACTTTTATTTAATATTGGTCTGGCATGACCTTGTTTGTTTGTTTGATCAATGTTTAAATTGTACAAAAATTTTAATTTAAACCTGCCACTGAAATGTCATTGCATTCTATTCTTTTGGCATCTTAACTTTCTTAGAAAATAGGGGACATCTGTGGCATTACATTTATACCATTGATATAGTGTGATTTTCAGAGTGATACATTTACATACTGTATATTTAAGTCATATTTTGTCATTAAATTAATATCATATTTTCCATGGTCTGTCTTGTTACAAAAAAGCACATTGTGATCAACAAGATTATATAAATAAAGATCCTGATTATTGTTCTTCATGACTGTTCATGCTGTCTGTATTATTGACAGGTTTTAAAAGATCTCCTTTTTCATGTTTCTGAGATCTTTTGTACTTGTAGGCTTAAATTGGTTATAAATCAAAGGAAATTAAGGTAATATGTAAGGAATACACCAGGAAATTGTTCACAGCTCCAGGCTCAGAAATCTCATTATAAAACTCCTTCTTACTTAACATAGTTACAGAGCGCAGAATGTACTACAGCTTACTTTCAAGGTTTTGAATTTCCATTCTGTTCAATTTTCTAGAAGGAAATTGAGTGTCTGTATTAGAAAAAAACTGTTCTTGCTTCTGGGGTCCTAAGATGTATTCCTGTTAAAAACATGTGAAAGTTTTTATAAAAAAAAAATATATATTTTTTTTTTATCAAATAACAATTAATTACAATTTTAGAGAGAGATTTTTAGGGAGAGAAACAAAGGGGGAGGAAGGAGATGGAAAAAAGATAATATCTATTCTGGTGTAGTAAAAAAGTAAAAACAAATCCTACTGTAAATGCTTACTTTTTTTTTTTTGTTTGCTTGTTTGTTTTTGGCAGGAATTGTAGCAAACACCAGAAATGTAGCTGCAATTTATATAAATTCATATATGCATTTAAACAACTTTTAATTAAATGAAATAAAATGAAAACTTCACCCTTTAGCTTTATCTATTTATTAGTGAGAATTCTCATAAATTTGCAAGTTAAAGTTAAAAAATGTTGAAAATACTGAAAAAAACAACAGTTTAATACTTTTAGGGGGAAAACAACTTGTGTATTGATTTAAATGTATTTTTTATTAGAATATTTTATTTGTTTGTTATTTTATTATATTGGTTTTTTATTATGTTAATTTGGACATCTGGTGTAATGAAAAAAAAGTTTTGTTATGTTTTTTTTTTGTTTTGTTTTTTGTTTGTTTGTTTTGGCAGTAATTGTAGCAAACACCAGAGATTTTGCTGGGTTTTATATAAAATTTAATGAAATTAAATTAATACAACACAACACAACTCCACATAATTCAACACAACAATATAAAATAAAACAAATTCCAATTTTAACCTTTGGCTTTAACCATTTATTAGCATTGACTTATACAATAACTGTATTCTATTAGCATTCATTTGCAAATCAAGGTTAAAAAACATTGAAAAAAAACTTGCATACTAATACACCCCTATCATTTTTAAATAGTTACTGTATTATGCAAAAGGTCATTTATGTATTCCTAAGGAAAAAATAATCCTCCAAATTCTCCATGCAGTTTGTAGTTATTCTATGCACCTTCGCTTTCTCTGCATTTTAGAGCCTTTGACTCATTGATCCTCTGAACTGTGGTGATAGAGAAAATTAAAGAACCTCTTCAGAGTAATGTTTCAGCCACTGGCTCAGTGAAAAAAAACCTTCCTTATGGGTGTTGTTATCAGATTGGTTGTGCCAGTGTCCTCTTTCCCTCTACAGTAGCTGTTCAAACTGCTTGCAATTTGAACTCTTTAACTGAACACAAAGAATTGAACAGGATTGAGCTTTAGAATGCCCTGGAGCACACAGACTAACCACAGAGGAGTCAGAGCCATGAGTTTTCCTTTTACTTATATTAACTTTTCTTTACCATCTCTGGTTAGAATGACAGCCCATTAATGTGTAATAGACAATACAGGTGTCACCACCAAAGCAAAACACACCCAGTGTGTGTGTGAGAGCAGAGCCACCTGCTGCTCCTCTCAATGAATTTCACTAGAGATTTTGCTGGGTTGAATCTGTGCATAAAGTAGCTGTGCACATGAATCCTTGCTTAATAATATATTAGAATCAAACCAGCTAGCATTTAGATATATAATCATGCACGCATGTCCGTATTGAGATATGACAAAAATAAAAACATGCAATTGTAAAAGTATCCAAATCTATAAGAATATATTTATTAAATTCAAATTCAAATTTTATTTGTCTCATACACAGTACGATAATTAATAAATTAATTAATTAATAAAACATCAAATTAATCAGAGAGTACAGAGAGTACAGCAGGGGGCTCAGAACACAACCCTGGGGGGCTCCAGTGCTGAGAGTGAGGGAGGCTAAGACATGTACATTTACATTTAGGAGACGCTCTTATCCAGAGCGACTTACATTTTTATCTCATTACACATCTGAGCAGTTGAGGGTTAAGGGCCTTGCTCAAGGGCCCAACAGTGGCAACTCCGTGGTTGTGGGGTTTAAACCTGGGATCTTCCGAACCGTAGTCCAATGCCTTAACCACTCAGCTACCCCTGACCCTACATGTCCGCCCTTTCTTACTGCCTGTGGTCTGCCAGTTAGGAAGTTGGAGATCCCCATTGACAAATATGCCATTAAGTTAGCATGCGAGCATTCCTAAAGTCACATACTGTATTTCATTTACGTTTTAGTTTTGTAACCATATAAGTTTGCCTTAATTGTTTGTTTGTCCTGTATAATTAATAGGTTTGCGCTCTCTCTCTCTCTCTCTTTATATATATATATATATATATATATATATATATATATATATATATATATATATATATCATACTATTTGTTTTTTGGCCAATCAAGAGAGCTTCGAGACAGCTCAGCCAATCAACTCCCTCTAGGCCCCCTGGCTGCGAGAGGCTATATATACAGTGGTGTGAAAAACTATTTGCCCCCTTCCTGATTTCTTATTCTTTTGCATGTTTGTCACACTTAAATGTTTCTGCTCATCAAAAACCGTTAACTATTAGTCAAAGATAACATAATTGAACACAAAATGCAGTTTTTAAATGAAGATTATGTTATTAAGGGAGAAAAAAAACTCCAAATCTACATGGCCCTGTGTGAAAAAGTAATTGCCCCCCCTTGTTAAAAAATAACTTAACTGTGGTTTATCACAGTTAAAAGTTCAATTTCTGTAGTCACCCCCAGGCCTGATTACTGCCACACCTGTTTCAATCAAAAATCACTTAAATAGGAGCTACCTGACACAGAGAAGTAGACCAAAAGCACCTCAAAAGCTAGACATTATGCCAAGATCCAAAGAAATTCAGAAAAAAATGAGAACAAAAGTAATTGAGATCTATCAGGCTGGTAAAGGTTATAAAGCCATTTCCAAAGCCTTGGGACTCCAGCGAACCACAGTGAGAGCCATCATCCACAAATGGCAAAAACATGGAACAGTGGTGAACCTTCCCAGGAGTGGCCAGCCGACCAAAATTACCCCAAGAGCGCAGAGACAACTCATCCGAGAGGCCACAAAAGACCCCAGGACAACAACTAAAGAACTGCAGGCCTCACTTGCCTCAATTAAGGTCAGTGTTCACGACTCCACCAAAAGAAAGAGACTGGGCAAAAACGGCCTGCATGGCAGATTTCCAAGGCGCAAACCACTTAAGCAAAAAGAACATCAAGGCTCGTCTCAATTTTGCTAAAAAACATCTCAATGATTGCCAAGACTTTTGGGAAAATACCTTGTGGACCGACGAGACAAAAGTTTAACTTTTTGGAAGGTGCGTGTCCCGTTACATCTGGCGTAAAAGTAACACAGCATTTCAGAAAAAGAACACCATACCAACAGTAAAATATGGGGGTGGTAGTGTGATGGTCTGGGGTTGTTTTGCTGCTTCAGGACCTGGAAGGCTTGCTGTGATAGATGGAACCATGAATTCTACTGTCTACCAAAAAATCCTGAAGGAGAATGTCCGGCCATCTGTTCGTCAACTCAAGCTGAAGCGATCTTGGGTGCTGCAGCAGGACAATAACCCAAAACACACCAGCAAATCCACCTCTGAATGGCTGAAGAAAAACGAAATGAAGACTTTGGTGTGGCCTAGTCAAAGTCCTGACCTGAATCATATTGAGATGTTGTGGCATGACCTTAAAAAGGCGGTTCATGCTAGAAAACTCTCAAATAAAGCTGAATTACAACAATTCTGCAAAGATGAGTGGGCCAAAATTCCTCCAGAGCGCTGTAAAAGACTCGTTGCAAGTTATCGCAAACGCTTGATTGCAGTTATTGCTGCTTAGGGTGGCCCAATCAGCTATTAGGTTCAGGGGGCAATTACTTTTTCACACAGGGCCATGTAAGTTTGGATTTTTTTTCTCCCTAAATAATAAAAACCATCATTTAAAAACTGCATTTTGTGTTTACTTGTGTTATCTTTGACTAATAGTTAAATGTGTTTGATGATCAGAAACATTTAAGTGTGACAAACATGCAAAAGAATAAGAAATCAGGAAGGGGGCAAATAGTTTTTCACACCACTGTATACAGTACACAGTGGGGCAAAAAAGTATTTAGTCACCCAACAAATTGTGCAAGTTCTCCCACTTAAAAAGATGAGAGAGGCCTGTAATTTTCATCAGAGGTATACCTCAACTATGAGAGACAAAATAGGAAAATTAAAAAATCCAAAAAATCACATTGTAGAATTTTTAATGAATTTTGCATTTTGCGCTCGTCAGTGGCGTCATCTCCATAAACATTCTGTCGCACAGAGAGAGTCAACTGTGACAAAGGGGATTTTCAAAAAGGATTTGAGACTTGGGTTCCATGAAGGAGCAAATGCGTTGCTTGTGATGGTGCATCACCACTTCTCTTGTATAGAGGAAACGTCACTCTACCATGTGCAATTTGAAGGATCCATGTCACTTAATAACAACTTACAACTACAAATGCATTAAATTCAGCACAACCTTTATATTTCCCCAAAATCTTACTTCTTGTTTAAATCAACAGAATTCTCTTACATATATGGTGTATGTATAGTATTTCCCCTGAAATGTTAAAAATTTGTGTACAAATCTACATTCCCTCTATGATTTCTGTTTGAGAACACATCTACAGTAATTTCCTTAGAATAATGATGTGTTACTTTCATCAATTTTTTCCCCCTAATCACTTACCCTATGTAGGGCCTGAAACCCCATTTAGGGCCCAAGCATTGTGGGACATGGGTATACAGGGAATTCATGTATTTGGAAGAAAACCAGAATACCTGAAGGAAACCCACCAAGTACGATGAGAACATGCAAACTCCGCACACAAAGACCAGAGGCAAGGTTCAAACGCTCAGCCCTGGAGGCACCAGTCTCTGCCTGTGATGATTTACTCTATCAAAAGTGAATATCATACAAAACTGTGTTGCATACAACTATTATTTATACATCTACCCCGGGTTAGACTAATAAAAGTGTGTATTTTCCTCCAGGCTAGCCACATTCGTCCTTCTGTGTGGTTAGAAATAAAATGCAAGACATAAATATAAATCTTAAAACCAGCAGCTGTTCCAGACTAATAGCTTTTCTGTTACTATGCTCGTACATTTGAAACCAAGAAGCATTTTTCCAGCATGCGATTCTCATAACGTTGCCCGAGTTGTTATTTCTAATGGTATGTCTCTAACTCTTTCATCAATCTGAGACGTTCTCATAGAGAACAAACAGTCCTTAGGCTCAGAGACGCTCAGAGATGTCTTCTACTTTTCCTCGATGTTGTTCTCACTCAACTGAAACAGTGCTATTTGCCAAAATGGCCCTCAGGAAAAACAAAATCATCTCCATTTTTTTCTTGATAGAGTGAACAATGTGATATAAGGTTGTCATATCATGCCGCTTTCATTACATTAAATTATATTACATCACATTACAAGCTACTAGT